>NW_019392687.1:362884-962884 GCF_000648675.2 Cimex lectularius
ATAACAAAGTACGGGCTGTCGGGCAAATCGAAAACGATACCTGATACAAAACGATTTCACACGAGATAAACTCTGTTTTTGCAAACATCTCGTGTCACTGCAATCCGACTCGTTGTATGAATAAACACAAATACGATTTCAAACTCGTTTTTGTAAACATTGCATTTTAAATGTTTGTAAGCAATTGGCAATTTCCAAATGTTTATAATTGAATTAGTGACGGAAAAGAGAAGAAAATTATTTTATAATTCGTGTCATAATAAGGCAGTGATTTGGAGTTTTATCATGTCATAAAACTAGTCAATGCTTCGATTATTATATAATAAATAAACAAATGGTAATTTGTTTATTGTTTTTTTTACGTCACGTGTTATTAGATATTTAGATGTTTATTATTAAAGTATAAATTGTTTCTTTATTCTTGATCATCCAGGTCCGTCTGTTCTCGCTGTTATGTAATAATTAATTATGTAAGAATTATTCAGACTATCAGGCTAAGAATAAATAGTTCATTGATGCCTATTGTTCTTTGTTTTGTTCTGTACTTTGCCTGTTATCTCCTCTTTACTAAAGGATAAATTGTTTCTTTATTTTCGGTAAATTTATTCATTCCATTCTTGTTGTATTTGAACAAAGCAACCACTGAGGGTTATTTTTATATACGACGTAAGATTTTTTCTTGAGATCTGTGAAGCGATTAACCTGGAGTTTCGTTATTTCCGATCATCATTATCTGCCTATTCTTACCTTTTGGTTTCTTAGCTTGTTTTGCTTTTGATTTGATCTTCAGCGAAAAGAAGAAACAAACCTGAGAGACCAAAACAGCAAGGATAGCAGACCAAGATTATAAGAAACAAAAGTTATGATTCATAAAGTCCCAGACTAAAAAAAGAAATATATGTGGTTGTTTGGACATAAGCAGGGTGAGGTACACGAACATAGATGATAGTGAAAAGACGAAACAAGTCTGACAGACTAAAAAAGCGTAAATGGGGGGATCAAGTACAAAAACGACCACGGGTTCGTGACCTCACTGATCTCAAGGTGAAATCTTACAATAGACAATAGACATAAGTAGGGTAAAGTACTACAAGGCAAAACTATCAAAGTTGACATATACATTTTACAGACTTTAAGAAAAATCATCAGAAGGGTATAAACAATTATTAGAAATATAAGCAGGTAAGGCAGACAGACACCAGTGATGAAAGTAGATAAAGATGAAACGGCCATGTACCGATTTGTCACTCAACAGACAAATGTTACAACTTGTATAAATAGTTGTCAGGAATATAAAAGGGTGAGGCACTGACACAGACAGCACTGGCCAGAATCTGAAACTCATCTGCCAGACAACAGCAAAGATAGAAAGTTTTGGCAAAAAAAAATCATCAATGAAATTTTCTTAATCATTTTGAAAAAAATAGTACCACGATAGGGACTCGAACCCACGACCTTCGGTTTTTTCATTTCAACCAAAAACCTTAGATAAAAAGAATAATTAATTGGAATAATTAATATAGTCAATTATAACCACTAAGCAAATATGGATTGTTCTGAATGTTATTATTTTTATGATTTTATTATTGACAATGTTCAATATTTTCTCGTCTCTGCCCACACTCGCAGTAAAACAGTATTCGACCATCAATTTTCCCGTACCAAAGCCAGTTTGAAGAGTAATTTAAGAGAACTTGTACAACAACGGTCAATTAGTACATCTGGTGTATATGTATATGGTATATATATATGTATGTGTGTATGTATAATTAATTAATCTTACTTATAATTTTTTTTTTCTAGTCAAATCCCAAATATTATTTTTGTTTTCAAATATTGGTATCCACATCATTCATACTGAATGTTATTATTTTATTATTGACAATTCACTAGTTTTCGAGGTCCGTTTGACCAATTAATATCTTTCGATTAATTAAGGATTTTAGTTGAGATAAAAAAGTCAGTGTCACGAGCGGGGTTCGAACCCACGATCTTCGCTAGATACGCCGCTGTTCTACCACTTGTGCTATCATGACCTCATCCCGCACGTGCCATTTACTTTTTTATCTCAACTAAAATCCTTAATTAATTGAAAGATATTAATTGATCAAGCGGACCACGAAACTAGTGAATTTAATAAGTTAAAATGAAGTATACTTCACTAAAGCCCTCCGTGGCAATTTCATTTGTCGCCGAGAATCAAATAAATTGCACGACATTTGAAAAATGGCAAAAAGGAGGGAAAATTAAAAAGATGAGGTTGAGATGGGAAGTTAGGTCCGAGTGGATCGAAGTCACGAAAGCTCAAGTGGTAGAGCAGCGTAGTATCTAGCCGAAGGTCGTGGGTTCGAACCTCGCTCGTGACACTGACTTTTTTATCTGAACTAAAAACCTTAATTAATTGAAAGATATTATTGACAATGTTTAATATTTCAATGATTTTTATGTTTAAATGCTTTTTGTGTTTCGTAATTACTGCAATAAAATGAGGGTTTTGCCCGTTAATAAATAAATATCGTAACTAAGGTAGGTTTTAATACAGTTGAGTCTCACTAATTTAAACAGGTTTCGGTCTTCTGAGGGAAAAATTTTCGCTTTTGAAACGAGTTTTTGTATTTTCCAGTTAAAATTAAATTATATTAATCCGGCCTTGTCCACATTACACTGTTGTTCTTTAACCCCTAAATTGTGTGGGTTTTGTGAGAAGCTGTAGTTTGTTCCTTCTGAACGTTGGTCTAGTGGGATCCTACTGTATTGTAATATTTCATAATTGTTGAACAATGTGTTATAATGAATAATTGTTTAGTTTTCCTTACGTCGCGGCTTCCATTGAGCTTCTAGGCAAGAAAGACAGATTGCAATTTGGCAGGTATAACGGAGAAAAATCCGGCACCGTCGAATTTCCATTCTTCGATCATAATTTATGATTTACAGCCGTGAATTGCGGCGTCAACGGCAAAGAATGGAATTTGGCGAAAGCGCGGAAGGAGGCCGATGTCATTTGGAATAAATCGAGCCGGCGTCGGCCGTGGGAACCCGGGCCCCATGCACAAGCCGATTCCTGAATAGGTCACCGTCAGCCATACTCTCACAGATCTTCGCCCCTCTTCCATGGGCAGCACCATTCTCACTCCACCACCTGTTTCTCCTCTGGAATTCCATTAAGGCAACCTTCACATTTATACCCAGCCTTTCTTTAAAAGGACGTCGTTCGGGCTTGTTTTCCTAACAATCGGCTACTCGCAGCGAATCCGTAGGGGTTATCGTCGATTTGTCTTTGATTTTTTTTCTTGTTGTTAAAGAGTGGACAAACACTCCTGCACGAACGAGCGTGAATTGCATCTGTCCCCGATCGTGACCAGTGATTTATAACCCTGAAGCGATAATCCAAAACGAGAAAAAAAATCCTCGCTCCTGTCTCGTACCAATTCAAATGGCCTTGTATCCTTAACCATTACCGCTAATTTGATCTGAACCAAACATACCAACGATTTTCAACAATATAAAACAAACGCTGAAAATAAGCTTTACCTCATCTATCCACCTACCGGAAAACTTACACAAAACCGTTTGAGTTCCTCACAGGATTTCCAGATATACATTTGGTACGAAGAAAGTCGAAAATAGAACAAAAATGTGAAGGTCGGAGCCGAGTGAATGGCGAATTCTTTTTGATCTATTTTCGATCCAAGTTCCGCTTTTCTCTAGAAGTCTAATCCGAGAGAGAATTTGTTTAACTGATAAGAAACTGGATTTTCCTTGATAATCTGCATTAGCACATTGGTGGAATTTATTTTATTAACTTCTTTTAAACTAAAAAGCTCTTTGTTTATAAAAAAAACTAAATTGATCACTAATATCAGACAAAAAAATAAATCAAGCTCAAGAATTGGTCAAGCCCATCTTCAATGCTTCCTCTCACATATAAACAAACATATATAGCAACAAAAAAATATGAAAAAAATAAGTTATATGTAATTTATTTTATAATATAATTAATTCGGTTTTGTAATGATGTCAGCAAAACTAGTTTACCTGGTTTTCAGAAAAAAAAAAAAAAACTGGATACGTGAGGTCTCGCGGTGTCTTTAGATTTCACCTTTAACGACGTGGCAATTGCTAAAATCGTTCGAATTGTTCCGCGATTGGTGCTGGCTGTTTTGCGACCGCCCTTGGCCGTTTTTGAAAACTATGTCAATTATGTATGAGCATGAGTAACAAGTGCTATTATTTCCCATTGCGATTGAATCGCCGGATATGGGATCCAAAAGCGGGCCTTACAAACTGGGGGATAATTGGCAGAATTAGAACGTCGGGCTTTGACAATAGCCTTTACAATTAATTAATTAAAGCTTTTACATACAGTACAAAACAAACTAAAGCGTCAAAACCGAAAACAGGTCGGACAGGCCAAGAACGACCAACAACGACCAAATCAGTTCTTCACATCTGAAGACCTCAAGAAAAAATCTCACATAACCAAATCGGTTTTGTCATTTATTAAAAATCTTTTAAAGCCTACTAAAAAACCATATTAGCTGTAAATAAAGACTTACTTAATAACTGGGTTCAAACTATATAGACTTGTTAGTTGGGAAAATATAAACTTAAGAAAGTTAATCGTTTCAATTAATTATTTTTTATCTAAAGTCTTAATTGAGATAAAAAAGTTAGTTTCAACGGCTCGCCGAAGGTCGTGGGTTCGAATCCCGCTCGTGACACTAACTTTTTCATCTCAACTAAGACCTTAGATTAAAAAAATAATTAATTGAAATAATTATGACCGCTAAACATATCTGGATTAAAGTGATCAGTCATAAAGCTTGAAAATTAATTAATGAAAAAATAATTTAACGTAAGACATTTTTGTATTTTACATTATCCCTGCAATATTCTAAATTTTGATAGAGACTGAGAGAGAGTCAAAAGGCAAGACAATTTTTTTTTAAATCCCTCAGACAGTTGAAACAATTAGCGTTAAGTTGAACTTATCTCTGAAACTTTTTCATATTCGCCGGGTTCTGAAAGTCCATCGTAATGAATACAACGAACCTGTTCGAAGCAACGGACCGTGACACCATGTGTCGTTTTGTCAGCTGTCTAACGAAATTGGGAAATAGCGGGAGCGGACGGACCCAGCCTTCGACCGTTTGAACTGAATTGATATCGCCAGATAAAAAAAATATATATAATAATATACAATTGGCTAATTTTGAGATCTGTTCTGTTAAATGCCATAACAATTTGGCCAATTTGTACCAACGGAATGTAGAGGAAAAATAACCGATAATGGAAAAAAAAGGAATCATCCTTATGATTTATGCCAATGCTCCAATTTACATTTAAACAAATCATACCGTTATATAATTTCAACCAAGGGCGAAAAACTTGCCTTTTGTAATAATGTGTACCTTATTTCCAGTTATTCGCCAGCGTTAATATCGAATTATGGCATCTCCAAAGGCGAAAGGAAAGTGAAAACTGAATTGTCGAGTAACAAAAGAAATCGAACTAACTTTGAATTACTAATTGAATAATTGTTTCATGGGATTTTACTCGATTCGTCTCGATTGTTATTGCTTAATTAATTATGATTTACTTTCGTTAGTTTAAAATCTTGAGAAGTAGGCAAGCGATAGAGAGAAAAGTTCTGGTTTTATGGCTCGTGGAAAGAGTAGAATTTCGACAAGTTCAGTGTTTTACAAATCTCTTAGTTAAATTATGGAAAATAGTTTATTTTTATACATATTTAAAAAAATTCTTGTATCTAAATATTCTTGGTAGGAAAAAAGCCTGGTATAATGTAAATATATTGAAACGATTTAATAATTTATGCATTATTGCAATTTTGTTTATGTGGGTGGAGAACCCGTAGATTGATCGTAAACGTTGTAATTTTCGACCTTTTTGGTCTGCCTACCCTTGCTGTTTTTGTCGGTAATGTCTGTTTGGCTTTGGGTCGTGTCAGTGCCTCACCCTGCTTATAGCCCTGAAAACCGTTTATATAAGTTATATAATTTTTTTTTTCTTGAGGTCTGTGAGGAGATGAATCTGAACTTTAGTCATTTTTGTCTGTCTATCCTTCTGTTTTATACTGTCAAGCTTGTTTCTTCCTTTTAGTGGTGGATTCTTGTCAGCGCCTTACCCTGCTTATATCCCTAACAAAAGTATGTAATTTGTTTTTTTAAAGTATGTAGGGGTGGAGATGGTTCGTTTTTTCTACACAATAGACGAAGTTTAAGTGGTAAAGGTATAAATCGCTACTTCATATGGTGGGAAAAAAAAGGCTGAGTACAGTAAGATTGCTGTTTTGGTACCCTGACTCGTTTTAGCTTATCAATATCTTCATTGGTAGATTTGAATGTTATTTAACTTATTCGAATTCTTTTGATACGTTAGTTTATTGTCAGGGTTGTAAGTAGGGAGAGGCAACAACTCAAACCAACCGCTTAAACACAGTTAAAAGCCGAATGTCGAATGGGACCAAGATGCGATTTCCTACAAAATTGTTAAATATGATGAAATTATAAGCGGAAAATTCCCATTTTCGGAATGGTTTCAGAGGATCATTAACAACTGAGATAAACGAACGTGTAAAATATCCTTTCAAGGCAATTTTAAAACAACAATTTTGTACCAGAACTAATAAATACTTAATTTATTATTTCATGGTATATAAACGTCAATTGCCCTCTATCTAAAAAAAAACGCCTTATGCAGAATAAGTTCTCGTTTGGTAGAAGTCCTTATTTATAACGATTAACACAGTTTAGGTGTGGATATTAAATTTTCCGAGATTGGAAAACAATCCAAATAAGTTGCATATCATCCCATGTCTATTGGTTTTTACTTTTCTTGCTGTTGGGTCCTGCATTTTATCTTTATTTTCAGAGGATGTTGACTCTTCTACTGAACCCATGACGTCGAGTGTGGTTCAACTGCCTTCAAAAAATATTGTTGTTCGTCGCTTTCATTTCCAGTCACTTGTTCAACGGAATCCGAGCGCGAGTGTCACTCGACACTCGGTCAAACGACAATCCTCCCCAAGAAGGATATCGTGTTTGAAGTAGGGCCTAAGGATTTATCTGGGCCATTAGATTGTTTTTCTCTCCTCCTCGTCCAAGCTGGGTGTCAATAAAAATAAATCGCCACGGGGAAAAAGGGATGGCGAATCGAGAGCGAAACCTATATACGGAGGACAATGGACAATGACCCAAAAATGGGCGTGAAAATGGACTCGCACAACAAAACACGGGGCACACTAACATACTTCCTAATCGAGGAATGCGAGTTCTTACCTTACCTTTTTTTCTTTTTTTTGAGAACAGAAGACGCCGGAATATTTTCAATTATGGCATTATATGCATTTTTTAATGTGCTGGGGAAATAATCACTCGTAAATTGAATTTTTTTTTTCAAATCTTCCTTATCTCATGGTTAAATTATTAAACAAAAAAACCCACAACGTTTTATTAATTTGTCAAGTACATTGTGCTGATCAGATTTGAAAAAAAAGACAAATAGAAAGAAGCAGAATTGGTCAACAAAGGTTGAACATTTTAAAGTTTTTCCGGATTTTCATGAATATTGCCAATCCAGAAAGAATAAGACTGAGGGGGCGTCGGTCGCCGCAACGGTTTGGGCACACGGCGCTCATCGCTATAAGGTAAAGGTCCAGGGTTCGAATCCAGCGACCCTTCATTCGAACCCGACATAGTTACAAATGGTTTTTTTTTTCAAAAACACCGGCACCCCGAGGGTTGATATAAACTCTGATATGGCGAACCCTCATAAAAAAAATAAATAAATAAGACTGAGAGGGTTGAAATGTCAAAGTACATTCCGGCAGTCCTAGGTCGGAAATGAATAGTTCATTACTGTTGAACGAAACGTCATCATAGTTCACTGATGACGCATTGATCAAACTTTAAAAAAATTGATTACCCACTTGTACAACTAACGATGAATAACTTCACGGTCTTTGGCCTGGCAGAAAATACGCAACGTTACAGTAAACAGAATTCTTAGAAGTGGAAATGTTCAGTTTTACTCCGTGGGTCCGTTTCCCCTCGCTATGCTATGTAACGACTTAATTTTCCTTAATGAGCCTCTAGAAGAAATTTCTTTTTGTTTGTTATTTTAATAGTGTGTGATGTGTCACCAAGGTGGAAAAAAGTTAGAACACGGTTCTAGGTGACTAGAAATTCCGTCGCCTGTGTCCGTTACGGTCTCAGGATGAAGGGTAAAAAGAACACAGACAAAACAGAAAAAGAATTGAGAATTAATCGAGCTTGGATTTTATAACATAAACACCTATTCCTATGCTAAGTACAAAGTTTTCTAAACCCTGAAGAGCAGAAAGAGAAAAAGACTTTAAGGCCCGTATTAATTATCATAAATATGAGCTCGTTGTCAGGGATTCTTATTTCAAAATTAATCTACTCAAATTTTAAAAAGAGCAAATACAAATAAAAATCCAGGCAGGAGGTTAAAATCCTCATTGTTATATACGATCTACTGAATAAATTACCATTTTCTTATAACATAGCTGACGTTGAATGGTAAATCGTATTTATTGAATCAAGGATTTTATCTTAATCTAAAAGAACTTCCACTGCTTCTTCAATAGATCGTTTTTGTTCAGTCGTAATTTATATATATANATAATGTTGACTGTTCTCTCCACCGTGCAGTTGTGACTGTTCAACCGTTTGAAAAAAGTTTGATTTTTCTGTGTTCAATGAGCTCGAACTTAAAATTGGATGACGTGAAGCTCGAACTAATCTGACCGCAAACAACGAGCAAGAACCAACAAGTTGGAACAGGAAAGAACTGCATAAATAAGGGTTTTTGAGTCTGGGTATTTTTTTGTGTAAACGAGTTTTAAAAAAAATTATAAATACAAAGAAAATTCTTCAGATCAAAAACAAACGAACAAAATCTTCTTCGGCACTTTCTCTCCGACAGTTTTGAAATCGATTAGATTATTCCCATCCGGAGGGGCTTACATAAAGCCAATCAAGGGGTTCATATTAAAAAAAAAAAGGTTTCTGATGTTTCTACCTTCGAGGCTTGTTAGGTCATAAGGCCCAATCATCAGGAGGGAAAAGAAGAGAAAACTTTCGACAAGAATTATTTTACTCAGGCTGGGTCTTGATCGAAAAAGCCAATAAAGGTTAAATACAAGTAGCTTTCATTTAAAACGATTTAATTTAATTACACAACGTAATTTATCGCTTCAAAATAATCAATTTGTGCTTATCGATCCCCGCTTCAGCTTTGGCCAATAACAAGATTATTTCTACTATGCATAATATTTATAAGTCAGCATTATTTGCTCTTAAATATCATTTTGTCTTGGTGGAAAAGGTTATTCATAATTATAGCTATCAATATATCCATCGACAGAATCTGTTGAATTGAAGTGATCCTTACAACAACAAAAAAACGATCAGTTTCAAACAAATCCTATAAAGTTTGTTGTTTTATAAGGTTTTCTTGTATTATGAATGCAAATACATTTGAAAACGGTTTTTTAATTATTTAAATTTATTTTCATTAAATATATCGGGAAACCTCATTACTGGTTAATGTTTAAAGACAAAAAGAAAGACTTTTTCGTGATTGAAGGATAATAAAATATTATTTAAAATAATTGTTTGCGTTAATAATAGAGCTTCACTTCAAATGCATTAAACGGCGAGTTTGCATGTATATATTATAACAATATTTTATTAAATATTTTTAAATAAATGTAAATTTGCTGTCACAAGAAAAAAAAAGATAGATTACATAAACTTTCATAATTTTGGCTTTTGATTTCCTGATAAACCATTATCACTTAATAAAAGGATATTTCAAAATAAATATATAAATTAAAGGATTTGTTTTTTTCATTAGGCATTATCATTTCTATCTTTATGCCTCTCTCTTTCTCTCCATCTACATCCGTTTATTTCTATTTCTATCTAGCAATCCATATATCTCTCTATTTCTAAACATTTTATTAAACTCAATCTAAATTTCTCTGCTCNCCCTCTCTCTCTCTCTCTCTCTCTCTATCTCTCTCTCTCATTCACTCACTCTCTCTCTCACTCTCTCTCTCTCTCTCTCTCTCTCTCTCGTCACTCTCTATCTTTACTTATCTTTTTTCTCTTTCCTATTCTTATTTCTCCTTTGCTTGTTTGCCTTTATTACTTTGTTTATACTGAATTTCACTAACTTATAAACACAGCCACAATTTTTTTTACAAACTTTTATCGGCATCAATTTTGGGGCTAATTCTGCAATCTTCTTCAATCGTGTTTTTATGTTTAATGTTAAAATTTAATTTCGTCAAATAGGTTGTTATTTTTAGTTAGTGGTCTCTCTTTTTTGTTTCTCCTTCTCTCTCTCTCTCTCTCTCTGTCACTCTCTCTCTATCTCTGTCTCTATCTATCTATCTATCTATAACTATCTACTTTCTTTCCATCAATCACTCATGTATTACCACTGAACCTCTCTTTTTATTTTACTATACCTTAAAATTTTTTAATAATCATCTTCCTCTTCTTGTTATTATTTACTTGTTTAGATTGCTGTTTGTACCATGTTTTCAGCAACTAATATAACTACCTATTTTATTTACTGTTGTAGATATCGATTTTTTGATTTTACTCCGCCAATACTCTTCCCAAAGTTACATTGAGTCACTCTCTCTCTCTCCTCTCTCTCTCTCTCTCTCTCTCATTCTCTCTCTCTCTTTCTCTCTCTCTCTTTCTCTCTCTCTCTCTCTCTCATTCTTTCTCTCCCACAGACAAAGCCACTGATCCAAAAACCACGTGCCATTTATGAAAAGTGGAAGTTGTGAATATATATTTGGATTGCGTCTTTTGCTCTACGGTCCTCTCGTCTCGATCGAAACATATTAACAAGACGGCAATCGGGGTTTTCACAGGAAATGATTCCCCCCCCCCTTTAGGCCTTAGGATATAGATTTATTTGTTTCAAAACGTTCTCAGACGGCCCGTGGAAATTGGCCAACTTCCGAACATTTTACGCTCCACATCCCCAGGGCCAAAGCGAATTTCATAAAATGACTAGACACGCCTGGACGCCGAATTGAATAATTTTCTCTTCTTAATGACAGAAAAAACTGGGTAAATAGACTCGCTCGAAAAGGATCTTTTGCATATTCGCTTTAATAGAAAAAGTATATTTAGCACAGATCTTACTATATTGTTTCATTATATTGTGAGATAGTGACTAACGGAGAAAAAAGTGACGGAACAATTTTTCTAAACGGCACTACCCGTCTTAATCAAAATCGAATTTGTTCGTAAGAACGTTGGATAGATAATTTATTAGTCAATAAAAATTGTGTCATCGTCTATTTATTGATTCTCTCTGAATAATACCTTTTTACTCATCCTTTACTGATTTGTTAAAATGATATAATTACATTTAACGTTTCGGTTAAAGCTGTGAAAAGTTTTCCTATTCAATATCGGAAAATAATCGGACAGATTTTTAAAAAGACAACCTTAACGTCAATAAGACATATCGTCGTTGGTTTTTTTTACAATGTTTGAATATTCGATCAAACATGGCCATACATTAAAAACGGGCCATTTTGACGGTATCGATTTGAAATATTGATCCTTCCACAGAAAATAAATTAAATAAATAAATTACTCAAGTTCTTATCAAACTGTTGATTTTTTGACGTTGTCCATTAGTCTTCATTCAAAAGTGCAAAGTTGTTTGTTTGGCAATATGTACTAAATTTTTAAAAAGAAAAAATAAGGAAGAATAAAAGGCCAAATCGAATTTTTAAATGGCGTGTGGTTGCAACAGGAACATTAGAATGTGTGTACTATTTGATCCAAGGCTAACTTTTCAGTAAAGAATGTAGATATGCATCTTTGTAACCATAGAACCATGAACAATTACTATACCAAATGATATTAATTAATGATTATCTTTTTAAATAAATAAAACAAATTGGAATATAATCTTTTTGATTTGAATTTCTTACTTCTATAGTACCAAATTTATTACTATTTTCCATCAGTTTAATTACACGTTTCAAAACATTTTTTTAGAATATAATGTTATAAAATAGCCAGATGATGAATATAAATAATAAACATACCTAATTTTTCCAAATAAATAAACGATTTGCTTAATAGCAAAACTTGTTTACCTTGATGCAAAATATTACTGTTACTGTCTGAATTTCTAAACGCATAAAATATTTATAGGTGTATATATATTAAGTAGGAAAATATATGAATGTATTTAGTAGGTATTTAGTATTTTTTATCTTGATTTCCCTTTAATTCATCATTACGTGCCTGTCTGTCGTCAGCCTATTTGGCTTTTTTCTCACTTGTCTCTATTTCATTCCTCCCTCCCTACCTCTCTATCACTCTCTCTCTTCTCTTCTCTCTCTCTCTCCCTCTCTCTCTCTCTCTCCCTCTCTCTCTCTCTCTCTACCCTTATCTATCTATCTGTCTCTAACTTTCTGTATTTCTTTGTTGCCTTCTCTTTATTCTTGTACTTCTCTCTCTCTCTCTCTTGTTCTCTTTTTATTTATTTCTCACTATTTATCTACCTCCATCTCTCTCTCTCTTTTTCTTTTGTTAATTGTTTTGCTTTGTTGCTCTATGTTTTCCCCCTTTTTTATCTGTATGTCTCTCTCTCTCTCTCTCTCTCACTCTCTCTCTCTCTCTCTCCCTTTATCTATCTGTCTCTATCTTTCTGAATTTCTTACTGCCCTCTCTTTATTCTTGTACTTCTCTCTATCTCTATCTTTTTCTCTCTCTCGTTCTCTTTTTATTTCTTTCTCTCTATTTATCTACCTCCATCTCTATCTCTGTGTTTTTCTTTTGCTATTTGTTTTGCTTTGTTCCTTTATCTCCTCCCCCTTTGTCTCTCTCTCTCTCTCTTTCTCTCTTTTTCTCTCCATCTAACTCTTTTTCTTTCTTTTTGCCTCGAATTTCCTCTCTCTAGCTCCCTTTGTCTCGTTTTTCAAACCTTTTATAATATGGTGACATTTTTATAGAATACGGGTGCACTTTCAATAGATAGTCTTATATTATTATTATTGAAATTATCTTATCATATTGACTATGAGATTTTGATGTATTGATGGATTGCACTGACGAGGATTCTATTTTCCAACCATTCAGGCATCAATACTACACTATACTTCCATTTTTTTTTTATGGTTCTTGGATTTGGTATTTAATTACATTCGTCAATAATATTGATCATGGATTAAAATATTGATACAGGGGTGAAGTAACAGCGTCAGTTATACTGGTCGTGCAAAGTTTTTACAGTGGGTGATTAAGTCAAAAATGCAATATGGTCATAGGTGTTCAGTTTGGACTTCGGTCTTCAATTAATTCTGTGCGGGTCCATCGTAAGCTCTTAAAGTAGTTTTAAACTGTTTTTCGGGAAGAAAAAGATGGTTGCGGGTTTGCAATAGCGTCGGTTCCAAAATCGTTTATGGCCGACCCTGTATATTTTTTCCAAGTTGGCCGTTGGCAGGTCGAGTCTGATCGGCCCGTTTAGTAAACAAGAGAACTGGAATGCGTTTAGACCAAGGATCAGATTTTGAACCTGGGAACGAGTCGGCTTGGTTCGGTGGCGGTCGTACAGTCCGGCCAGAAAGCTCACGCTCCGTTACTAAGCTCCGGAGGTTTTTTTTCTTTTCGGCCGCTTTTCCCCGGCCTTTTTGAACCGGGCCCGGCCGACTGTACACTGGTGACCTTAAGAAAAGATTTAAAAAAACAAAAAAACACGGCTCTGGTGTATCAAGGCCTTTGTCTTGAGAAAGGGCCGTTACAGAATGGAACCGTCATAATTAAAAAGTCATGGAAGTGGATGATATAGTTTCTTGAAGGTTCAAACCTACCCTGAGAACCTTCCAGCTGATTTTTTGTTCCTGATTCACGACCGCTACGGTTTTCTAAAGGTGGTAAATCATTTTTCTTCTTCATACTCCTGATGAGTCTCCTTCGAAAAAGACCTAAGGAGTCTCTTGGGACGAAAACGATCATTTTTTTAACTGTATAATCGCCATAAATGTGTGACATAATTATTGTCAAATAGTTAAGCAAAAGATAGTTAAGTTTTTACTCATTTGAAAATTCAAGCGTGGAAGGATGAAATTATTAATAATCATACTGCTTACAATCTTAGACTATACATCACTGTTATTTTTGGTCATTACTGGGTGTCAAACACAAAGATTTCCTGGGTTTGACCTACCCCGAGTACATACCAGCTGAAAACCCTGATTTTTTGCGCCTAGGATCTTGATCCTTTCGATCCAGGGCGTTCTTAGGGGTTGAAAAGGCCATAAATTTTTATGCCTTCTAGACTGAATTTATGTTTATTGTGATATAAATCTACATTTTATATTCTTGGACTTAACCATATAAACCTGGAATGTTATCAAGGTTGAGTTTTGCAAGTTCGCAACTTGGCATCAGGAATTTTGCAAAATCAACGTTATTTTCCCATGTAGCGATCGTCCGAATGGAAGTGTGTGCCGTAGGTCTTCCCTCGAGTTGCAAAACACGTCCAAAATGGTACTTACGTAAAGTACTCCGGGAAATAACACAATCGGAATGAAAATCTTTACGCTCCGTCTGTTTATCTTATTATTTCCTCTCATGCACTTTTGTCCGCTATTCCATTATTTGAGGTATTATCGCTGCTCAAAGAAAACCTATGACCGGTCTGTAAGCGCAGGGTGAAAAATCGGTTACACAATTTAATTAAATATGTCAGAAAATAGAAATATAAAAAATATATATATATAAAATATGATTAATAATTGATGATTATGATCAGGTATGTGGTTCAAAATGAGGTTTTTTTTGCCAAGCTTTCGGCTTTTGATTAAGCCTTCCTCAGAGCTGGATAGTTAATTAAAGAACATAAATAAAAATAAAAGCGACACGTTCAAGTACTTCGGTCATTTTTTGTTCTTATACAATATTAAGTTTCACAGTTTAACAAATAAATAATTTAACAAAGAGATAAGTTAATAAATAAATAATCTAAATAATATCATTTACAGTAAATTATAACCGCGATTAGATGCAATTTTGTATAAGAGGTGTATGTAGTCACGGTTTAGTTTTATTTATGTTGTTTAATTATTATCCAACCCTGACAAAGACTTAATAAAAAGCTGAAAGCTTGGCTACATATATATATTTATATAATAATAAATAATAAAAAATAGTAAAAATTATCTAACTAGTTTGCAAATTAAATATATAACAGAAGTTGATTTATAAATAAATAAAGATGAGCGAATTTAGAGAAACTTTATTGTAAATTAATTAAGGTTTTAGTTGAGATAAAAAAGTCAGTGTCACGAGCGGGATTCGAACCCACGATTTTCGGCTAACTAATTGAAAGATATTAATTGGTCAAGCGGACCATGAAAACTAGTGAATTTATTGTAAATTAACATAGCAAAGATCTACATTGTTCATATTTAATACCTTATAAATGGAGAGGTTATCGTATAAAATAAATAAAACGATGCCTACAAGACAAAAGTACACGAGTAAAATTACCTTTCTACCTACTTCTGCTTTAATAAAGTTTTTTTCTTTTTACTTGCCAATCACATGTAAAATGACGACGGTGAGAGGCTAAGAGAAAATTTCTCTGATAAATTATGTTCTTGCGGTTTGAAGAATACTCGATCGGCAATTTTCTCTAAGGAGAAATTTAAGATATTTTTTGTTATCAAGCCGTTGGCTAGAAATTTTCCTTTTTTAAAAAGGGTTTTGAAAATTTGTTTCCTGCCGTGTTTATGTAAGCTGACCCTTCGTTCGGTGGGTTTTTTGGAGCCAAGATTCCATACAAGATCTTTATAATGTTATTTCACCTAGGTGCTTGCCAAGAAAAATCGATGCCCCTGAGTGATGAAAGCGAAACTTCCCCGATGGACGTTATTCAAAACTTTAATCAGATCATCATCGGCAAGTAATCTATATTTAATTAATTAAAGTCCCATTGGTCGGCACTCGGTCAATTCTTCCATCTTCTTTTCGTAAAATCAACATAACAAGGTTTGGCACACAGGGTGTATCAACTTCTACGATTGACTTAACGAAAAAATAGTCTTATACAAAGTCCAAGTTAATTTTGGCTAGGAATCGCGTGGTCGTAACGGATTTAACATACCATTCTCATCTATCTACCTGGGTAATGACACTAACGTTGATATTTTAATTGAGAATCCCATATTTTTATTTCACAATTCATATTTAAAATAGCTAAGTTTGTGTCATTTCCCAGCTAGATGAGAAAGTTATGTTAAATCTGTTACGACCATGCGATTCCCAGCCCAAATTACCTTGGGTTTGTAGAAGACCATTTTTTCCTGAAGTTAAACGTTTTTGAAATAAAGGGGGTGGGTCATCTTGTCGTTACAAAAAGCATCCCCCATTACGCGCCTTCCGTCGGGCATAACGCAGAAATGGTCGATCCTATCAAAATTTTCCTCTCAGTAAAAGTGGCAAAAAATAAGCTCTAGAATAGAACTGTACTATAAAAATATTGGTTTCTCATTTAAATAACAAAGTCAGTGTCATTTCCAAGCTAGATGAGAAAGTTGTGTTATATGTGTTACGACCACGCGATTCCTTGCCAAAAATAACTTGGGGTTTGTAGAAGACCATTTTTTGCTAATGGTAATCGTTTTCGAAATAAAGGGGGTGGGCCACCTTGTCGTTACAAAAAGCATACCCCATCAAGCGTCTTCCGTTTTTCCTTTCAGTAAAAGTGGCAAAACATAAGCTCTATGATCGATCTGTACTATAAAAATTTGGGTTACTCATTTAAAATAACAAAGTCAGTGTCATTTCCCAGCTAGATGAGAAAGTTATGTTATATGTGTTACGACCACGCGATTCCTTGCCAAAAATAACTTGGGGTTTGTAGAAGACCATTTTTTGCTAAAGGTAATCGTTTTTGAAATAAAGGGGTTGGGCATTCTTGTTGTTACAAAAAGCATACCCCCATCACGCGTCTTCCGTCGGGCAAAACGCAGAAATGCTCGATCCTATCAAAAATTTTCCGCTCAGTAAAAGTGTAAAAAATAAGCTCTATAATAGAATTGTACTATAAAAATATGGGTTTCTCATTTAAAATAACAAAATTATTGTCATTTCCAAGCTAGATGAGAAAGTTGTGTTATATGTGTTACGACCAGGCGATTCCTGGCCAAAAATAACTTAAATAACTTGGGGTTTGTAGAACACCATTTTTTGCTAAAGTTAATCGTGTATTATATATCGTTTATAAATCGTTAATTATTATTGTTTATTTTTAAAAGAATTAGTGGTGCAACCTGAGTTATTGAACCTGTTAGACGCGACTCTGTCTATTCTATTTTCATGCTATTCCTAATCTATTTGGGCGAACTTTACCAAAACGTGTCGGCTTTTCGTGAAAATGGGACCGAGTCATGTTTTGACTCATGCAGCGTGGTATGCGGGAGATTAACATCGCTCGTAAGAGATGAAGTAACCGTTGCAGAGCCTTGAAAAGGTCAGCCGAGCGAAATGGTGCTCGCCCACTCGGAGCTGCCCCGGTTAATTAAGAAGATTGTCTCCGGAGGGGGGCGATTTTTTCTGCTCTATCAACTTCAATTGGCACCGGTGACGAGCATCCTATTCATCCTATACCGAAGGGCCAAAGGCCACTTCCTCGCCATTTGGGCTCGGCAGGCGATGGAACGATCGAGTATTTTGAAAATGGCACCAAAATCTGAAAAGAGTTCTGCCTGTTTTTTTCTTATATATATCGCAGTATCCTTCACTTTCCTTGCTTTTATTTATCTTTCGTCTACTTTATCTATGTAACTCCCTCTTTTTTCTCATGACCGATTAAGGAAGTTCAAAATTGGTTAAAATTACAGGGCATATGGCAAATCATCTTCAATTTGTGTAATTTCGAACATTTCAGGGATCATTTATGATTATTTTACTTATTTATATTGACTGTGGCAGACATAATCAAATCAAGGAATACAATTGTCTATGAAAGGAGAAAAGAGGACAAATTTTCTAAAACTGACTGGTCATACATGGCAATTTACCACTAAATTCTGATGACTGTCTGTATGTTTCTCTCATTCTATCTGTCTGTCTATCACTTAATATTTTTTTTTCTTTTTCATATCTCTTTCTCTTCTATTTCACTTTGTCTTTGTCTCAGTCTTTGTCTCTCTAACCTTTATCTACATACACATCATCTAGTGTTATGTTTCTGTCTGCCTATGTCTTTCGTAGCTCTCTCTTTATCTTAAAATATATCTGTATGTATCTTTAAGGTTTCGCATAAAGCATAAAACCATCGATTACAACATGCTTGTAAATCTTTGCTTATTTTGTCTCCACATATCTCTTCTCACTTTTTCTGTCTCAGACTCTCTATATATCTTTCAATATATTTTTCTATTTACATAAATTTAATGATAGATGAATAAAGGTCCAAGAGACCTAACTTTTCGTAAATAAATAAAGCGATCATTCAATCAATCAATGTCTATCTCTCTGCCATTATTTTTCCCTCTCTCCTCACTCTCTCTCTCCGTCTGTCTTCACCCCTCACTCACACACACACACACACACACACAAACACACACCGCATTAAGCAATAAGTGGTACAAAGGTTCACGAGATCTAACTTTGCGTAGTAAAATAAAGCATGTCATCATCACTGTTTTCTTTGTTTCTGTCATTCTCATTCTCTCTCACTCTCTCTCTCTCTCACTCACACTCTCTCTCTCCCTCTCTCGTTCTCTCTCTCTCTATCTCTATNTCTCTCTCTCTCTCTCTCTCTCTCTCTCTCTCTCTCTCTCTCTCTCTGTTAAAATTTGTTAAAATGAATTTCCCCTGTTGCAGTTTGGGCTAAGCCTATCGCACAATTGCACTGTCAAATCTGAACAATTTTTCATTCTTTACTTACTCCATATTTGAAAAAATGCCGTCATATATGGCCATAATGGTTCCCTATTTTGTCTAAATCACTACGATCGTGGATATTGGTAAAATTAGCAGTCAACCCGACTTCCACGTTATTTTGGCAATTTTTTTGAACCCATATTTTGTAATTTGGCATTGCGTAATGGGCCTCTTTTCCAACTTAACGTTAAAAATTTATGTCGGGCAGCACTTTTTGAATCGATGAAATCATCCACTAACGTATTTTCCGATTTTTGTTATTTATCCAACATTTTAATTTTATACATTATTTTCCCTGTATTTATTTATTTTTATCAAGCTCTGAGTACCAAATGTGCATACGAGTGATTTGACAGCAATATTTGAAAGAAAAAATGTACCAATAGTATTAAATAAACATATTTTTCACAGGGCAATATAATTTATATATTTTAAAGTATAATTTTAACAAGATGCGATTATACATTGTACTTATTTTTCTTAATAATTCATAGAATATGTATATATTTTCCTTATGGGCTGAAAAAGTAAAACGCATATGAAATATTATGGACCCGTCAACGAATTATTACTGATATATTTTTTTCTGGACATATTACCATATTGCGTATGGTTGTGTAGTCGTAAACCAGTTTGAAAGTAAATGTTATGACAAGCTTCCCCTATATATAATTCAGTTCGTTTAACTTTAGCTCAATCGATATCTAATTTTGTCCTAATAACTAGGTTCCACGTATTATGTAAGATTTAGGCTATTTTTCTGTTTATGTTATTATCTTATGTAACGCCATAAACGAAATTCCATAAGTCGGAAGTGATTGGAGCTTGTTGGTAGTAAAAAAGTAGATTCATTCATCTCTTTTGATGAAAAATAATCATGCTGTCATAATTTCTTTGTTGTTTACTACGGGTCGGAATCAGAATAACATTTATCGATTTTCCTGGATGTGTAATCGAAGTTTCATTTGTCCTATTGCGTTTGTATATAATCTATGATCCCCAATGACAGACAGGGATTGTGTTTTGCATGCTAGAGATGCTAGATTGCTATCTTATCTTATCTAGCCTATGGACCGATCGCTTATATTTACATTATTGTCAGAAGCTTTTATCTTTTAAGATTTCCCAAGACCTCGAAATACGGCGAGTCGTAGCGGACCCAGGTTTTTTTCACGTCGGATTTTACAATGCTCAATAGAGTAACGGGGGAGTAAAACAGCGAGATTAAAAGGTTCGAATTTATTTACGTTCAGTTTAATAGTTGTTTTGATGATCCTGGTCCTCCCGTTTTCCGCTGTTTGGCTCAGATGAAAATCGATCAACTTGAAAATTGAGCGACCGGACAAAAACTTATACTCTAATACGAATAAATTGCTTAATTGCCGGAGCAACCGTGTTGATTATATTTCCGCTTTGAACCTGCTCCGTTCACTCTCTTCTGGCGTGTAAAATCGACGGGAATCAGCGAGTCAAAGCGGACCCACTGTGCGACTGCCAGTGAGTCCGCTGTCCTGTCTATTTTTGACGTCATAAATTTAAAATTCTTTCGGAATCACCTGGTTAATTATTTTTCTCATAATTTGTGTAAAATGTAGCAATAAATCATGTTTTTTACTTTGAAAATATGAGTCTAACAATAAATATAGACTGATGAAAATTTTGCTCAGAACGGTGACAATCTTTGATTAGTTATTCAAGAGTTAGATTATTGATGTCTAATTTGATGATTTCTAAAAATTTTGACACATTTCATCTATTCACTGGTCTTAAATACAAAAATGACATATATTTTTTAAACAATTAATTATGCGGTTTGAAGTTCGTATTATAAAGTTGAGTTGTTTTAACTTTTCAGAGCTTTCCCTAAAATTTTCCGTTTCGGGTAAATTTGGTCTTTATTTGTTTCTTTGCAAAAACGTCATAAAAAGATATTTATAAACGCTAATTAGCAACATTAGCTGTCGAATATGTGTTTTCTCCTTTTTTAATTAACCCGACGTTTGATTCGCTTTAGGCTTTATTCAGACACTGTTTATTTCCCTTTTAGGAGGATTATTATTGTTTAATTATCAATTTTTAACACTGGGAATTTGATCCATTAAGTGTTTTTTTCCTACGACCGTTAATCTGTAGGTTAAAAGGGACCCCAAAGTCTATAAAGAAAAACAAAGATAACCCGGAAATTATCGTTAATCTTCCTCATTGGTGTTCATAAAACATTGACATTTTTTTAAATAAACATCTAATATATTCGGCCTTTGATCTGTACACGTAATGTTATATTTATAAGTTTGTAAACATTGACACATTTATTGACATTTCTCAATAGACTCTCGAGAATTTTGTTTTTTAATTGTTTATATAGTTATAAATCTCGAGCTTTGAATGCTTTTATTAACATTAGAACAATAAATTAGGCCAAAGTTTTCTTAATCTTTTTAATGTTATCTACGAGGCTGATAGATCAATCAGATAAGTCTTGTAAAGAAACACATGTGTTTAGATTGAGAAAGAAGGACATGGCCATTCCTAGCTGAACATTCAGACATATAATCAATCAAAAAAAAAAAAAAAAATGAACCAGAAGAATGAATTTTTTTGACAGTTATAAAATTAGGCTTTTGTTTAAAAGGCAATTTTTTTCTCATCTCTTTCCTACCGTACACTCTTAGGTGCTGGTTTTCATGACTTCCCAAATGACTCGGGAGCTTTTTCCCGTTAAGGAAATTTCTATGGCAGAGATCATGGCCGTGATTCTCGGCATCGTTCCAGCGTGATCGCGCCTGTTCTGCCGTCATTAGGCGTTACCGTTGCAGTACAGATGGATCTCGCTCGTATCGCCGTGAGTCATCTGAGAAGATCAACTCTGTCACTTCTCCTTCGCGGTACCGTTTTCAGAGGCCCTGAGACACGACTTAAAAAAAGTGGAAGTTATAACCCTGCATGCCATCTCGGCGGATGGTTTGTTTAATAAAAAAAAAACTTAATTGGTCCGTTAAGTCTCGCGATACTGAATAGATGGAATATGTGAGAAAGAATTCCAAGTCATTAATTGTTAGAAAAACTCGTCAGTCAGTCGTGTTTTTGTATAATTTTGCTGTGTTAAATGTACCGCCGTGACTGGAAGGCGAACACTCTTAACCAACTCTCAACCTTTTATAAATACTTATTAAGTACCGAAAGCATGGTATTGATTCTATAGAATCACTGAAGTATCGAAACAATAGTATCATTTCATTATTCAGATGTATTGAAGTATCGGAACAACAATGTCGATTCCCGGAATTATTGGAACAAAAATTTCGTTTCTCTGAAGTACCTATCAGAAAAACGTATCGATTCTCTGAATTAAGGGAGCAAAAGTATCGATTCCTTGAAATCGGAACAAATATATCGTGTCCCTGAAGTATTGGGACAAAAATTTCGAGCCGCTGGAGTATTGGATTGAAAAATGTATATTCCTTTAAGTATCAAGACGAAAGTGTTACTTGCCAAGTATAGTGACCCTGAGAATTTAGAATAAAATTTCAGATCGCTGAAGTTTCGAACGAAAGTAATGATTCACTGAAGTGAATGAGGTGAACAAACTGAGGAATCTTTGAAATATTGGGACAAAAACTGTCAGTCACTGAACTATCGGAACGTAAGGATTGATTTCCTGAAGCATAAAAAAGTATTGATTGTCTGAAGTAACTCTTAATAAAGTGTAGTAGACCCAGAAGCCTTGGGACAAAATTATTGATTCGCTGATGTATCGGAACAAAATGAGAAATCCTAAATATTGAGCCAAAAATTTTCAGTCACTGAACTATCGGAACGTACGGATTGATTTCCTGAAGCATAAAATGTACTGATTGTCTGAAGTAACTCTTAATAAAGGGTAGAAGTCCCAGAAGCCTTGGGACAAAAGTATTGATTTTCTGAAGTATCGGAAAAAAATGTGGAATCCGTGAAATATTGGGACAAAAATCGTCAGACATTGAACTATCGGAACATAAGGATTGATTTCTTGAAGCATAAAAAATTATTGATTGTCTGAAGTAATTCTTAAAGTGTAGTAGTCCCAGAAGCCTTGGGTCAAAAGTATTGATTCGCTGATGTATCGGAACAAAATGTGGAATCCCAGAAATATTGGGACAAAAATTGTCAGTCGCTGAACTATCGGAACATAATAATTGATTCCCTGAAGGATAAAACAGTATTTATTGCCTGAAGTATTGGAACAAAAATTTCTAGTCCTGAAATGTTACTACGAAAATGTCGTTTCCCTGAAATATCAAAACAAAAGTATCAATTTCTAGGCATATCAAAAAATATCGATTCCTTGAATATTGGAACAAAAATTTCGATTCGCTGAAGTATCGAGTCTCAGAATTATCCGGCAAAAGTATTGATACCATGAAGTGTAAAACAAAAGTATTGATTGTTTCTCCCAACTATCCGATCAAAAGTATCAATTCCCTGAAATATATTAAACAAAAGTATCGATTTCCTGAAGAACCCAAATTTGACATCCGTACGTGGCTAGATCGTTTTCTGTGCAGAAGTGGTCAAAAACAGAAGCCAAGTAGTGGACCGACAACCCCAAGGCCTAGTGCAAGGTTTTAGATTTTATGAGTGACTGGTGTTGCAGATTTGAGTGTAATAACGTGCAGAAGGAGGCCGAAAGGACTGATTTCTAATATTCATATAGTTTAAAACCTTTTCCCTTACAGGGCAAGGTCGAAGGAAGCCGTTAAGCACAATAAGATCTCCTAAACTTCCATCCCATTTGAATTAGTTTAGTGGCAGTGGTCCGCCGGTATAGGGTCTCCCCTTGGTACGGCGGGGAGGTGGATGGGTAAAAAAAATAGGTTAAAACCTTCCCCTATACTGAAAGGAAAAAGCCGCTCATGCCAAAAAAGCCACCTCCTCTATTTTGTAAAGTAACTAGGATCATATCTACAACTTTATTATAGTATTCCTGAGGTCCATAGTGTGAAATACAGTATTAATTTTCTCCCCCTGGGCTCATATAATTGTTATTCATGTCCAGTTTTTCTCGGTTTATTATTTCAGTTTTTGTTGTGGCACTCTTTTTGCCACGCCGCGCCGCCTGGAATTTGAAGTAGTTCCCTTTACAAAAGACAAAAACAATTTACGCCTTCCCCGGCTAAGGCCTATAAATTATTCAATACAATAATTCCGAATTTACATTCCCTGTTGAAGTTCAAACGAGGAAATGCGAATTTCACCAGATCCGCATTCTTTCCCCGAGTTGATTAATCAATTGATTAGCACATACGCGAACGCACATGGGCACGTACACAAAGACGTTTCGCCAGTCAAGAAAATAACTATAATTTCTATTGGAACTAATTTTTCTTATTGATTCATATGAAACATGCAATGACTTTAATCAAAAACAATCTTTCATACTAAAGTAATTTTTAAAAGGAGTTAATTTCTGTGGTATGTAAAATAAACCAATATAGAAACGCATATTGAGTAAAAAATATTGTTCAGTACAATATCGATTGAATGGATATTGTGGAATATTCAATTTGTTATTTTATAATCAAGTGTCATCTAGTTTTATTCAGGAAATACGATTTTTTTTAGCATGTAACTAACAATATTTAAAGAAAACAGCATTTTATACGTGACATGATAAGAGTCTATCTCTGAAGTTCGTAAGAGCAAACGTGAAAAATTTATATGGGACTCAGTCGTATCCGGACGCTTTATTACATTTCAAAGAGGCAAGTACAACAGAAAGCTCTTCGGGAGCGAATGGATCATCCAGCAATTCGCTATAAATTGAAGGTTCGGCATATGAAATGGTTACAGGGTCGATCTGATTGTTTAACAGGTCCCTAAAACGTCAAGCCCATATTGACAAGGATGTCATAGGCTACCAGAGTGATAGAGAAATGTGCTCTATGTGTAGTACAAATGAAAAGGAAACCGCCGTGCACGTTTTGGCTAAATGTACCATTTTGTCCGAGTTGCGTGCTTCGTATTTGGGCAGTGGCTGTACTCTTGGAAGAAAGCCTAGTCAAACTTTTAAATGAGCCAAGCCTGCAGCTAATAAAATTCGCTCGTCACGCCTGGTTTTACCACCGGGAACTGGTACAAGAGTTCTATTTTTGATTTATTAGAAGAAATTTTGATTTAATTAATGATATATAAATCTATCTTGTTCTTTTTTCACCTGATTATTTTATTTTATTTATTTTTTTGGTTTTTGTTTTCTTTTTCTTTCTAATTATATTTAAAAGCACAGAGAATATTATTATATTTTATTGGAGGGCTGGCGATGACCTCAGCTGTTTGTCGGCCCATAAACCTTCCACTTTATATATATATATAGGCTATTTTATTATCTTTTATTAATATTTTATCAGTAATCTCGACCCCAAGCAGACGGATATTCCATTTCTGTAAATACTTATCCTTTTTTTAAACGGGTATGTTTCGTTATATATAATCTATTAGGTTTCGTGGTCCGATTGACCAAATAAATTCTTTTCAATTAATTTATCTTTAATTAAGGTTTTGGTTGGGATAAAAAAGTCAGTGTCATGAGCGGGATTCGAACCCATGACGATTCGGCTAGATACGCCGCTGCTCTACCATTTGTGCTATCGAGACTTAATCCACTCGGACACCAACTTCCCATGTCAACCCCACAACCCCCAACATCCAAATAGATTACACGACATTTCAAAAATGGCAAAAATACGGGAAAATTCAAAAGGTGGGGTTGAGATGGGAAGTTGGTGCCCGAGTGCATTGAAGCTCAAATGGTCGAGTTGCAGCCGAAAGTAGTGAGTTCGAATCCCGCTCGTGACACTGACTTTTTTATCCCAACCCAAACGTTAATTAAAGATTAATTAATTGAAAAGTTATTTATAATACTTGTCAAATAAAGTATTATTATTATTGTTGTTGTATTTTATTTTTTTGGGATTTCCCTTGTCAATTCAATCCACTTGTTCTTTTAAAGAGATTTTCCAGAGTAAAAACCGCAGCAACTTGGAGGTTTGACAGTGGGGAATTTAAACAAACGAAAACAGCCTCCTGCATGGAACTTATCACAACTGAGTAGATAGAAATGCGAAAAATTGGCCGCGTTCTCACGTGCTTGGTTGGGACTCGTGGAATAATCCTATTTTGAAAATAAGCTGTATCAGGACCATTAAAGGGATTTTATTTACTGTCTGACTAATATTTGCACTGTGATTAGCGTTCGCATTGTCGAGATCTTTTGACTAATTTCCACTCGAAAAAAAAATTGCTAGAGGCAACTTTGATAAAACACTTGACGACAACTGCGTGGATTCATTGTTCTTCAAAGGTGTCGTCATTGCCTCCGAAACTCGCGCCTCTTGAAGATAAGAAGAAATAAAAAAATTTGGAAGATTTTCAAATGGCCATTACCAATATAGCCTCCAATTTTGAAAGATTTATTTTTAACGTTGACGTATTATTTGATAATTTCAGTAAAAAAACTGATTCACGAACACTCTGGATCAAGTTATCTTCTTGAAAAAAACTAATTCAGTTTTTATTTCCAAGGTTTCGACCTTTTTTAAGGTCATCATCAGGGCCTAAATTAATTTCCCATTATTATAAACAGATTTATTTTTCAGTACAATTGATTTAACTATCAATGTAACCTGTAAAACAATCTTAAATTGTCGTATTAAGTATTTTTACGGGCGATCTCAAATTTCCTTGATTGTCGGACTCATTTTCAGTCCTAACAAAGCCAAATTTGAATTTATTGAATGTTGTATATAGGTTCTTGTCTAGTAGATGTCCAATCAACTATATTGATCGAACAAATCACAGAATACAAAATAAATTTATAGTTATGTTTGTGATTGTAACAATAAATCCAGAACTGGTACCGGACTATCAAAACAGTCAGTATCCTAAAATTCCTGATTTTAAATGACAATTTCTATAAATATTTTGTCTTTATTTGTAGATTTTAATTTACTTTACAAGGCTGGGTATTTTGTTTGATGCAGCTTATAGGCAACGTGTAGTTATCATTTGGGTCCGTTTTCTACTCGAATGTCTAGTGTACGTGTGCAAAATAGCGAGAATAAGCGGGCCAGGATGTTAATACACCATGGAAACCACCATTTAACTTTCAATAAACGTTTTCCCTGTTCTTGTATGAAACCCATAACAAAATTGGATCATTCGTTCGATTCTGATTTGACTTAGTCACCCCGTGGGTCCGCCACGTCTTGCTCCTCCTTCACGATTATAAGCGAAATAGTCGCTATAAAATTTCTTATCGTTAATTTAATTTTAACTTTTAATTAAATTTTAACACCGGTACAACTGTTTTATTCAGCTTTGAAGCAACTTGTAGACATATCGAATCTATCTATTCACGGAGAACGGCGAGAATAAGCGGACCGGGATGTTCAGGACCTATCAATGATTATTTTAAACGTTAATTATTTTAAAACCTAACATAATTTCTCTTTTTATCATGACCTAATTAATTATGAAACTGAAAGTCGTCTGATTCAACTTACGCGGATGTCACTTTTGGGTCCGCTATGGTTCGCTGCTCCTTCCAAACCATCCAAGAAAGAAAATATTAAATATTTTATTTTTATCACACCATTGGGTTTTTTTGTTCATTTAGTAAAGTTTTTTTTCGATTGTTTTGATAATACATTACTCTGATGAATTGAAGCCATATTATTAGGTTTTATCTCGTGGATCAATCTACCTTTGTTTATAAACGCTTTGTATTTATTATAAATTTTATTGTTTTTTTGGCATGAACAATAAACAGGTTATTTTTATCCATTTTTTGATCAGTGGATGGCTTTTCACTTTATAGGAAAACGCCTGTATCAATTACTTGCTATGTAGGTTAATCACTATTAAATTTTAAATTAAAAATATCTCGAAATAATAAATAGGTTTGATGTAAAAGCAGTAGATGAGTTATTATCGTGGTTGCATTAGCAGTAGAAGTCGTTATTCCGGTTGGCAGGAAAAGAAACGCATTTTGAGGTCGGGAAATTTTTCCAAAGTGCATGATTTCCTGCATTGGACGATGTAATTTTATACATGAATTTCAGAAGGGGTTTTATTACAGGCTTTGAAATCGAAATTATATCGCGAAATATGAGTTTTTCTTCTAATAGAAGAAGAAGGAATACGTTTTTTTCTTCTATTTCATCCGCTTAACAAGCCTGGAACTTGAGCTTGTTTTCACTTAATCATCAAGTCCCAGTTTTATAGCAGACACTCAAAACAGGAGAAACCTGAAAACGATAATCACAGACTTGCAAAACATCCAGCACTATAATGAAAAACAGAAATTCAACTTAATCTTATATTCCGTTGTTTTCGACATAAAAATAACATTAAAATTGGCGGGGGGGGGAATTGCCGGTTATTTTTCCAGCCGCTAATTCACCCATTCGCAGGGTTAGGTTAACTGCCTAGAGGAAATAGCCTCTTCTCCAACCCACCCCGGGGTTATTTTCAAAAATGCAATTTTTCTTCAGTCGGCTCGACTACTGCAGTTTTAATTGAATCGCCGGCTTTTAATTTATTCTTTGCTAGCATGTTTAAAAACTCCTTTCAGATGAAAAAATAAAGAAATGTTTTAATGACGAAATCGCATGTTAAATTAGCGCACAATTAAAGCATAACACAGTCGGTTTAATTTGTAAAAAATAGTTTAAAAATCAGAGCCACTTTAAGAACTTGCCTAAGGATAGGGTCAACTTATTTGAACATTTTGATTTTTGGCCAATTTTATATTGCTCTTTCCCCGGAGAAAGATTAAAGCCGCTCATAGAAACAAAAAGCCTCATAGCAAACCATAAATAAGACAAAACACTATCAATAAATTACCGATATAAGGAGAGCTTTTGAAGAGAAACCTCCCTGTTCCGCGTATTTCAGGACTCAAGCTATGATAAAATCCGGAGAACATATACATAACAAAAAACAATCCTCTCAACCTAGTTTTTAGAAATATAATCCGAATACTATGAAATTTTAGAAATAAAAGCCGGTGTTTCCCAGGGAAACGACTTAGAACGCATCCTGTTCACTCTACCCCTTATCCGTTGAAAATAGTACCGAAACATCAAGCAAACCGGATCGATAGATGGGCACAAGATTGAAACATTAAAATAAATTAGCACAATTTGGTACAAATTAACTTTACAGACAGAAAAATCATAGACAATATGAAAAAATGAAACTGCATGACACTAGATTATGAATTAAAATGGAAAGCACAATTTTTAAAAAATCAACAGGGCTTAAAGCTAAATTGCTAAGTTTAACTAGCTAGTTTATTGTGGTGTATATATTAATCAACGTGAAATTTTTGGATGAAAGTTCGCTGAAAAAATGGATGAATAAAAATAAAAATATATTGAAACGCTTTTGTTTATAAAAAGAAACACAGTAAATACAAATAGAATATTCCATATTTTACCCGTGGACGCAACCCTTACACAATAAAAAAATTACATATTTGACACCAGATCTTTTTTTAACTGTTTTGAGTCGAAATTGCCATTTTCGACAATGGCCATTCAAATTTCACCTTGTAATGAACGAAAAAAATATATCCATTGTGTAAGGCAAATAAGACGTCAGTTTATAATAATAGAAATTTTCTCACCGGGCTGGTAATCCTAGGTCCGGCAATTTTCGTATTGTTGGGGCACGGGATACGGCTTTTTACCATTTTAAAGGAAACAATTCAACATTTTCAAAAGCTTAGGAGGTTATTTTACAAGCGCAATTTGTTTTATTTGTTCATTATATGTATTATATATACACACTCTTCTTTTCGGCCTGCTAGCAGTGTTTTATCATTTCTTTGATGCATAACCCTTTCACACGAGATTAAAATGTCTTAAGTCAATTAAAATACACATTAATTTTATTTGAAAGATCATCTAACCTAAGTTTGGCGGGTCTTAGACGTTTTGGATATATTGCAGACACTCCACCCCTACAACTAAGCTAAAATTATATACAGCCTAAACCTCCAGTTGGGAGCCCGGAAAGGAGATATTCACTTTGATGCTTGCCGTCATTCACGCTAATAAATACATTCACGCACTGTAAAACTTTCACATTCACTATAAACCTTATTGACCAGTTAACCGAATTGATTCGACAGATCTGTGGGTACTCGATATTCGACACCAACATTGTCCATACACAATTGACCACCCACGCAAATAAAACCATTCGCACAGTTGGTTAGTTTGAAGTAAGCGTTTTTTGACGTTACGCCAGTGACTATCATCTATATCAGAGTTATACTTTATTATATTTAATTCTGTACTAAAAATGACGTTAGTCGATTGCTAAAACAATAGATTTTTAATTAATCTCAGAATTGTATACAATTAAAGAATCTAAAAGAAACTTAAAATAAATTCACACCTAAAACAATAGAATTTAATAACAGTCAATATTTTAGAGTTAGTTCACTGTTTCTATATTCTTACATTCACTAAGATCCATCACACTTTTCAAAGGTCGAAAACAAATTAATATTAATTCATCAATTTAGGAAGCCATGTGAGCCGTACCAATTACATTTAAGTAATCTGTGTAAACACTTTTCTTTAAAAAAATTTTTTTTTTGCTTTTGCTGTGCATGTAAGAATTTCGATTTTATTATGTATCAGAAGATTTGTTTTTTTTTTCCAAAGAAAAGAAAATAATAAGCAGGTTCTTATTACAAGAGATAAGATATGTGTATATAAAAAATTTACATTAACCAAAAGATTCTTACAGTGAAGTAGGCCAAAAAATATTTTGTTAAAAAAATCGAATTCATTTTAAGCACTCTTTAAAACCCTTGGATACAACTTTTCATGACTAAAAAATGCGTTTTTGGAATTATAACTTGATTGATTTTTGATATTGAATTTCTCTGATGTACAGTCTTTCACATAAAAAGTTCATAACTCTTCTGGATCTTCCCAGAGCCAAGGTTATTACAACTGTCGAAGAGCCGAATTTCTCATTTTTTTAGACTCGTACGAAAAATGTTTAGACTTTGACATTTTAAGCGAGAAAAATAAGAATGAAATCAACAAAAAGTTCTCAGACCTTTTATTTTATATCTCCAACTTGAATTTATTTATGATGACCGGATTTGAGTCATTTCGTTCAGTTTATGAGTTTCTAAGCCCCTGTAAAGTTTCCTTGAGATCAGTGGACTCATTCCAAAAGAATAATCGTTTATGTGATTTTTGAAACAAAATTTTAGGCATTTGGAAGGTGAAAAATCCTTTTATTTCGAAAAATTTGCTTTTTGGGCTGGGTGATGATGATAATTGATACTAGGAAGTTGGGGGTTTTCGGTCCCCAAGCACTGCAGCAATATGGCTTATTTTATTTTCCCAGTTTCTGTTCAGTGCAATCGACTCCATCCTTCTCCTAAGAAGTATTAGGTTATTAACCGTTGCTGCTGCAATTCCATTTCCTGAGTTTTCTTTGTATCCAGGTTAATTGAATTGTTTCAGGCCCAATATACGGTCTTGCAGATTCTTCTCCGGCCAGTATGTCTGCTCTCTTACCCAAAATTCCTTTGTATCATGGTAGCCAAGATATCATTAGGTTATTGTTTTCCCCTACTAACTAATTTTGATGTGATTTTCTATACGCTAATGCTTTAATAGTTGCTTGGCTATCAGATCTTATAAGGATTTTTTTGGCAAGTGTAACCATTTGTAAGAATTTTTAAGGCACAAGCATTGGTGGCTAGTATTTCACCTTCAAAGACCGAGATGTATTTCATTAATGATTTTAATTGCTTTGGCTTGTATAAAAAACGCCTGATCCAGTTTTGGGATTTGGAGCTGGGAAAAGGAATATCAACATTATTCCTTGGGGGAAAAAAACAACAAATTTTTAACCTATTTTCCTAAATCGTTCGATTGCCCTCTTTTGTAAACAAGACGTCCATAGCCCCCACCTTGTAAGTACAAAATGTAAGGAATCACTGTTATTTATTTATTTTTAATATAACACTAAATTGTTTAATAATCACTCACTAAAGACAAAACAAGATGGAAATTTCATCCATTGATCATTTTTTCCTGAGGTAAACGCAATGTTTTTAGCTTAGTAACGGTATTTAAAATTACTTTGCTCGCAAGTAAAAAAAAGTATGTGGTATGACCAACGGTAATATTACGGTATGGCCGATTTGAGTCTATTTACACCCCGCGAGGTCAAAAAAAATGACATGACGTCCGTGTGACATGTTTGATCTGCGATCATCAAAATTCAAAATTTGACGTCAATACATTTTACTAATATTGAAAGTAACGGTAATTTTGCCGAATACCTTTAAACTATCTAGTTTTTAAATTCACTAGTTTTCGTGGTCCGCTTGACCAATCAATTAAGGTTTTTAGTTGAGATAAAAAGATAAAAATTCAAAAGGTGGGGTTGAGATGGGAAGTTAGTGTCCGAGTGGATCGAGGTCACGATAGCTCAAGTGGTAGAGCAGCGGCGTATTTAGGCGAAGATCGTGGGTTCGAATCCCGCTCGTGACACTGACTTTTTTATCTCAACTAAAAACCTTAATTAATATCTAGTTTTTGTTGGTATGACGTTGATATTTATTCCAATTAGTTTGATTTTTCTTACCATAAAGTTAAACATTTCCAGGTCTAGAAAGCAGTGTTAATTAGTTATTGTTGTTAACTCTTCATACTTAAAATTAACGCTTCGCCAAAACCACGGGGCAATTTTACATTATTAAACTACTTTACCGGCCTTGTTTTGTTGTATTTAATGACCCGAGTTATTATCCTTTCTATAATTACTTTCGTTAGACAGGGAAATCACTCGACATGTAATGAGACAGAACTGGAATTTAACTCAGTTTACATCTTGGATTACACCGACGTGCGAAAAATTTACCATTCAAATAACGAAACCTGGCAGTCGTGAGACGTTAAATGGTTATGCCAGGAAAGATTTCCATCTAGGAAATGTGCCAAAAAAAAAGACTTTCTCCTCAAAAATTCCGATAACATTCGCTTGACGTTTTAAAACCAAACCAGTATGTTGCGTTGTGTTTATCGCAGGGACGTTGTGCAACAAGACACTCCTTTTCTAATCTGCCGGGTATTTCTTGCTATTCATTCTAAATTTTTAAAACCTCTTTGGCGACATTTTATTTTGTGTATATTCAATTTACCTACGCTCTGTTTGAGAGTAAAACCCGAGAAGTTTCCTAGATATGGGAATGGCATCTGGCAGCAAAGGAGATCCTTCATTTGCCTAATCATCAAATCTTACGTCCTCTAAAGCACTTTGTACTCGTCTATTCATTTCATTTTTGCTTGCTTTCCCCTTTTCTTCTTACTTTAAAAAATGTTCACAACTTCAAACGCATCGTCCTTAACCTTGGCTTCTGCAATTGATAACAAGGTAAATCTCCAAAAATTCCAATGTACAATGACAGCCACCCCCTGTCTACTTTCATCGCACCTCGTACATTCTAACAATAGCGTGTAATATCTTGGACTACATCGAAACAGAGATTAATTTCAATATTGTATATTAGAGGTCGCTGTTTAGCCTTTTGTTATGTATCCATAAAGTAGAGTTAGGAAGTTTCCACTCCACAGGCTTATAATCGACCTTTTATTAGCTTCTATAGCCCTCCAGATACCTTCAGTCATGTTTTCTCATCTGAGCGACAAGCTGGAATTGTAATACAACTAAATATTATATTAATAAATACTGTAAAAAAATTATAAATTAGTGATGAATTTGTGTTTTTGATTAATTAATAAAAATAAAAATGATACAATAATAATAGATTACTAAATTAATGATAAAATTAATTACTAAAAAAATTAAATGAATTAATTTGATTAATTCGTATGACTAATATTCTCTAGGCACATATTTAAAATAGGAGGCAAATCAAAATCAAATATATTATTAATGGGTGTGTGGTGATTAGTGATCGTTAGTCTATGATTATTTGGAAATCGTGCGTTGCGGTCTGATGTGACGTAGGTTTCAGAAAAATATTTTCTTTATCGAGCCAACGTTTCGATCTTTGTTGAGATCATCTTCAGGGCCTGGGATTTACAATCATTGTTTAAATTTAACAAATACATGTAGGATGTGGAAAAAAGTGAATTTATACAATGCAAAAAAAATTTACATTCAATAAGTATTTCTACTCACTCAAAGTGTTACGCAGAAAACAAACACTGAGTGAGTAGAAATACTTTGATTGAATATAATTTTTTTTTTGCATTGTATAAATTCACTTTTTTCCGCATCCTACATTTATTTTTTAAATTTAAACAATGTTTGTAAATCCCAGGCCCTGAAGATGATCTCAATAAAGATCGAAACGTTGGCACGATAAAGAAAATGTTTTTCTGAAATCTACATCACATCAGACCGCATCTCACGATTTCCAAATAATTATTAATGCATTCATCTCCATGTTCGATTTTACATTTTTTTAATTTCAAATTTCTCAAACCATTGTAGTTCACTGTGTAATGCTGTTGTATTTAAATTGATATTGTGTATTGTTTCATTTAGATGGTCCTTAAATTCCGAAAATTTGTTCGATTTAGGCAAGGTTTTGAGAGGTTGTTTATAACTTAAAAGTGAACACGTACCTCTAAAACCGTCTTGCTTAAGAATTCTATCTACTTTTTCTGTTAGTTCACCAATGTATGGTAAACATCGAAATCCTAATGATTCATTTTTGGTGGGGTGGCCGAGTCCAATTGTTACTTCTTTTAAGGATAATTTTTTTATTCTTTTAACTGGTAACCTATCAATAAATATTTCTTGATACCCATTGTTTTTAGCTAAGGTGTTAATATATATTATTACTGCATTTATCTCCACACTCGATTTTACATTTTTTAATTTCCAATTTCTCAAACCAATCTAGTTCACTCCCTTTGTTTAAACTGTGTGACAGTATTTTACCCTCGGAGTGCCGGTGTTGTAAGTCGGGTTCGAATGCAGGGCCGCTGGATTCGAACCCGGGACCTTCACCTTACAGTGATGAGCGCCATGTCTACGCCTAAACCGTTGCGGCCATCGACGCCCCCTGTAACACTTTTGTATTTAAATTTAAATTGAAATTGTGTTTTGTTTCATTAAGATGGTCCTTAAATTCCGAAAATTTGTTCGATTAAGGCAAGTCTTCTTTAACTGTTGTTTTAATTTCTTTACCGCTTAAGTTGTCAACCATGTCTTTAGGTTTTGAGAGGGTGTTTCTAAGCGAATATGTACCCTAAAAGCTACTGTAAAACCTTATTTAAGACTTTTACCAACTTGTTCTGATTGTTCACCAATGTATGGCAAACAACGTCAGACGCCATGACACGAATTCTTCTCACCCAAAAAGCTGCTGATTTCATTTGGCTCATCGACCCTATGTTAACACACCTTTTAACATCTGCTAACTATAAAAAGAATTATAAACTATACACATTATAGCTAAAAACAATTGATATCAAGAAATATTTATTGATAGGTTGTTAGTTAAAAAAAAAAAAAATAATAATAATTTTTAAAAAACGTAACAATTGAACTCAGCCACCCCACCAAAAATTTATCATTAGGTTTTCTTTGCGATACATTGGTGAACTAACAGAGAAAAAAAAGTAAAATTCTTAAACAAGAAGGTTTTAGAGGAACGTGTTCACTTAGGAACATCCTCTCAAAACTTTGCCTTAATCGAACAAATTTTCGGAATTTAAGGACTATCTAAATGAAACAATACACAACTTAAATACAACAGTGTTACACAGTTTCAACCAAGGGAGTGAACTAGAGTGTTTGAGAAATTTGAAATTAAAAAATGTAAAATCGAACATGGAGATAAATGCATTAATAATATAATAATTTTGATTTACCTCCTATTTTAAACATGTATCTAAATAATATTAGTCGTAAAAATTACTCCAATCAATTGCTTTAACTTTTTTAGTATTAATTTTATCATTAATTTAGTAATCTATTATTAATGTATCAATTTTATTAATTAAAAAAACATAAATTAATCGCTAATTTATAATTATTTTTTTACAGTATTAATTAATATGATATTTAGTTAATGATGGGGATCTATGGGTTCACTTTTACAATTCGTTTCAATTAATTAATCTTTAAGTAAGGTATTGGTTGAAATAAAAGAGACAATGTCACCAGCGGGATTCGAACCCACGACCATCGGCTAGATACGCCGCTGCTCTACTATTTGAGCTATAGTGACTTCGATCCAAATTGAGATAAGATGGTGTCCGAGTGGATCGAAGTCACGATAGCTCAAGTGGTAGAGCAGCGGCGTATTTAGCTGAAGTTCGTGGGTTCGAACCTTGCTCGTGACACTGACTTTTTTTATCTCAACCAATTCCTTACTGAAAAATTAATTAATTTAAAAAATTTATTTGGTCAATCGGATCACGAAACCTAATGGATTTACAATGCATGTCGAGAGACGTGGTGGTAAATTCTTTCAACCTGATGATGAGCTATAAGTTTGAAATCCGAATTATTGAAAACAACTAACTGTGATTAAAAACTCTCTTTTTATAAAAATTGACCACCTTTGGTAATGTTTATCAGCCATTTGATTACCTTTCAATCCTTGCATCTTGTTGATAACCTAGTCAGTAGTAAATTCTGGCACGTCTAGATTCGTGCTAATTCTTTATATTTAAAATATGAAGTTGCTTCCTAACCCTAAGAATTTTTCATTTTGGACAGTTTGTTAGATGGTTCGTATATCAATCATAACTCTTAGGATTGGAAGGGCTTAGTTTATCTGCAGGTGTTTAAATCTTCTGATTGTACTAGTGATACAGTTACATCACGTTAATTTACGATTTAGCCACAAACCTATTTAATGAAAAGGTTACACTTACAACATTTTTAGATTGAAGGCCATTTATACAAACTGGTTATATCATTAGCATACTTCAAATTTAAAGTATAAAAATATTGTCAGGGTACAAATTAGAACTGATTTGGTTCATTATGGCATCTCTCATGAATATGAATCATAAGATTCTTTCACGCCAAAAACAGCCAAACGTCAATAGAAACTTGAATAGAAAGTGCGTGTGCGTTCTTCCTCCAACCCACACAATGAAATAGACGTCTTCTTTAAATTCAATAACCCCGGTCCGAATACAAAACAGAATGGGCCGCCACATCTGTTTTTACGTTGGGCAATATTCAACTAATGAGTGAACAGATCTGTATAAATGGAAAACGTTAAGATTTAATGTATTCGGGAAGAGATTTCATTTACATAAATCAAAATAAAGGCAGGGCAGGTAGATGTGGAAAGGACAAAATACTGAAAATGGGTGGTTTTCATTAGTGTAACAATGTGGTCTCTGAACCTCTCCTCCCTCAATAATCCTTTTACCGTGTTAATCAGTTTAACAAAATGTCATTTAGCTTTTCGATTCGTCCTTGCCCCATTGTCCTGAGTTGTGTTACTAAATCCAATAACTTCCTCTGCTCGTTTTATACCGAAGGAAATCCATAACTCAACGAAATTTTAAAAAAAGGTCAATTTCGTTTAACCCAGTTAATTAATATACTTAATATATCAGGTTTATGTCAGTTAGAATAGAAAAATTAAATTGTATTTGATTTTTGAAATGTAAGTAGTTCATTACCTCAACAATAAAAAACAAATTCGCTAGTTTTAGAGGTCCGCTTGACAAATTAATGTATTTTAATTAATTAAAGTTTTTAGTTGAGATAAAAAAGGCAGTGTCACAAGCGGGATTCGAACCCACGATCTTCGGCTAGATACGACGCTGCTCTACCTCTTGAGCCTTCGTGACCTCGATCCACTAACTTTCCATCTCAACCCCACCTTGTGAATTTTCCCTCCTTTTTGCATTTATCTCACCTAAAAACCTTAATTAATTGAACTATATTAATTGGTCAAGCGGAATTTAATAAGTAAAACTGAAGTATATCTTCACTAAAGCTCTCCGTGGCCATTTCATTTGTCGCCGAGAATCAAATAGATTACACGACATTTGAAAAACGGCAAATTAAAAACCTCAGTTAATTGAAATAAAAAACAAACTTTGTAGGTTGTTCTGTGGGACGTAAGTCAGTTGGACAAGCTAACATTATCTTTAAAATTGCACTTAAGACACATTATTTGTTATTATCCAATAGCTTTTAGTTTTCCACGATATCTTGGTCTTCTTACTAACTTCAAAAAATATTTCCTAAGAAGTAGATTTTATCTAGCGTCCCACCCTCCGGACTTAACCATCGCGATCGGGCGACCAATAAAAAAACACGATTAAAAGAAGGCGGCAGGATCAGCAGGGAAGCGTTTACGGATGAAGAGTTTACATACATTTTGTAAAAAGTGAAAACAAGGGGAAATGACTATGACATTATACATCCTTGAGGCAGAGGGCTTAAGTATATTTACAATTTTTGCTAATTTGGCCTAAAGAAATAAAGAACAGTGGTGAAAAATTATTATAAAAACCACTTGCAGTAAGATTAAATAAATTATAAGTACAATAGGCTCAGGACACATCGCCTTTCTATGACTCGAATTGTATATTATCTAAATTAATAATTACACTTGGTTTACCCCTCGATAGCAAACTTAACTTCGGTATCAACACTTGTAACAAGATTGATAAAGAGAAGTGTGCTATCAAGACTCTGTTCCCTTTAATGTGTAGAGAATCTGGGATGAGTCCCCAAAATAAACTCATTATATATAAAACAATAGTTAGACCAATGCTGTTATACGCCTGTCAGGTACACAAGTAACACCAATATAAAGTGCCTACAAACTATTCAAAATAAATTTTTAAGGTTAATAACATCCTCTAAAAGAAGTGCTCGTATAAGCTATATGCACGAAATTTTAAACGTATCATACATTAAGGATAATATCAAAAGGATAACTAGCTCCTATGAACGTAGCGGGGAGAGCATGATGAAGGAAGAGATGTTAAGAAAACTTTTAACAGATAACAGATGAAGAGAACTGTTAATACGAGGATCTCGGATGATCTGAATCGAAAAAGGGACACCCGATTAAGGATAGGTCATGCAAATTGACACACGAACTCCTACTTTTGGGTAGGTAAATGAATGTGTCTGGTATGTAGAGAAAGGTTGCTCGATTGTTGAAGGGTGCAACTCCGTGGCTCCAGATAGAGAGCGTGTAGGATTGCCACCCGATATGAGAATCGTGCTTGAGTATGGCGCTAGTATCTGGATCCCCTATTCCGATTTTTGGAAGAAACGAGGTTGTTTCATTGAATATAGTAATGATAGTTTTGTGTCCCTAGCGTGAATGTGATTTATTGTTGTGAATGTGTGAGCAAGTAGGGCCAATAAGTATATGTATGTGTATATATGTACATACAAGTGCATATGTGAGCTTATATAAATTTAAAAATTCGTTTACAGGCAATTGAAAACAATGAAAATAAGATGTAAAATCGTCTGAACTTCATATGAAAGATTACATGTTTTTATTTTGAACATTGTTAAAATTTTGAATTTGGTTAAAAACAAATTTCTGGGAGGATTTTTTAAGTCCTGAAACATTTTTCCCTGGATTTTGACCCAGGAGTTAATCAAGTGTAACCAAGTTTCTTCCGGTACTTGCTTAAGTAAGCATCTGTGTGTCATGGTTATTTTTACCCCGTATCGCATACGTGTGTGCAGAAGAGCTGATAATTTAAAGAACTTTGAAAATTTATTGTTTTTGTATTTTTTTAAGTCTTAATAAAGTTATAAATCCCAATGTAGTTTTTTTTCCGACCTTAAATTTATCGGTTGCTTGTTACTTCCGAGCTACAGGTATACACGAGACACCGTTATCATTTATCTTTTTCGTCCCTGGGATGTGATAACACGCGATGGTCGGGGAAAAAAACTCTAAGCTCTACAAAAAAAAAAAAGAAGAGGAATTTAATGCAAATTTAAACAGCGCGGAGTTATTTAGAGCCCCTGTATTTTCTTTTACTATCAAGACAGGTTTGCTGATTTCCCCACTTCTTGTGACATTTTTGCTGTTTTTTTTAATTGCTTGGAATCAAAATGGTAAATCGTGTAAGCAGAGGGTCGCACCTACCGCCGGCTTTCTCCAAGGACTTAACAAGAAAAGGCGCTTTCGAAGTGAACGTTGTACTTTCTTAAAGATTTCTTCTTCGTTTGTACTCTCGTAAAGATTTAAAAATCAGTTTAAATTTCACCAACAATTCAATCAAATTTCCAATAATGAAATATTTATAAAATACAAAATTCGAAAACAAGTATAATTTAAAAAAGACTCTCTACTGTTAATTGAAGCTTAACACAAACAAAACAAAATATTGACATACAGAAAAAAGATTTGAGGATAATATACTATATAAATAGATAAAAGGATGAACGTGTAAAAATTGACTAGTGAATATCCATATAAAAATGTTTGTAGTATTGATAGCCGGCAAAGTCACTATTTTCATGGCACATTGGGCAATTTTCCTTTGACTAAACCTAATTGTATATTAAAAATCAGGAATAAGGCAAATTTGAAAAAAAAAACTATTAGTTTCTTCGTCGATCTTTCGAGGAATAAATTCCCATTCATCAATACTTTGAAACTATTATTAATAATTGATAAGGCCAAGAAATAAAAAAGTCAATTTGTAATGTTAAAACATAGTTTTCAATCATAATGAATTTTCAACAGCCGTCCGTTCCATCACAATAATGATATAAATTCAGTAAAAAGTAATACGTATGTTGGCTATACCGTACGTTGGATAAATAGGATGGAGGTTATCCTTCTGACGTAGAATGGTCAGGAGTTCAGTTCAAAAAGGTTTTGTAAAAATTAACGTTTTATTAATAATAAAAACGTAAACGAGATCAAACACGGTATTTTCAATTTATATCATTTATCCAAAATTTACCATTACCATTGGTAATTCATGATTTTTAATATAATATGATAATACTGATTTATTTCAAATAAATATAAGGTTCAGTTTATATTTCAATAATTTAATCAATTTCTAAAATTTCGGTATTATACTTTTATATTCAAGCCTTTGCTCAATTTTTCAAGATTACATTAATACTTGAAACCCCTAATTTTCATTATAATTGATTATTAATTTCGAATCTGTAACAAGGAGTATTTGAATAACAATAAAATCTTATCATCATAGGATTTTTCCTTTAATTTAAAATGTTATCTTTTTTAATGGTGATACCCCTGGCTATTTGTACACTGGATCGGATCAAAAGTCAAAAATTGTCATCATTGTTGCTATACTATCGGTACAAATATTTTTTACCAATTTTTCCCACCCGGTATTTTGAAACTTTTCTACAATATCGGGTCCCTATAGGGTCCCGTCGGTCCGCTCGGTCTCGCCTGGCTTTGCGAAGACACGTGCAAAAAGGGAAGAAATGTTAGGTTCGCAATGTTAGCTAAGAACTTTTTTCGAAATAGAAATTTATCTAAGAGATAAATCATGGGAATAGAATCGTTTATTTAATTCAAAGATGTTAGACCTAGAAACAAATATAAATATAAATTGTCAATATTTTTTAATTAAACAATAAATTGCGTAGGCAAGTGATCGAAGGTAAGTGGTCTTGGTTAACCAATAAAAATAGATTTTCCTCTTCTTTGTTTTTCTTGTGACGTGGCATATTTGTTGGACCCAACTATTACAATCTGTACAAAAACACTGTAGCCGTTAATTATTTTTTGGGTGTAGATAAAAATAAGTGCCTTCTTAATTCAGTGATTAATAATAATAATATATTTTTATTGCAAAAAAAGAAAAGTTATAAACATTACATAATTTATAATTTAAAGTTAATTTACGGCATGGAGGGTATCCAGCAGGCTNATATATATAAAGTACTTTGACTATGGTTAATTCTTTTGTAAGAGAGGCTCGATCTTGGATTAGAGAATCGAGCGACCTCTGGGCTTGGTATTCAGACTCGAGCAGCTTGAGCCCCTCCTGCATCTTTTCTTTTATCCTCTCAGCAGTTGGCTAAATTCAGCGGTTGTCGAGGATATAAGCAGGGAGAGGCACTGGCAAACCAATTAATGAAATCGCCTGGCAGGCCCAAACAGGGAAGTTATTTAAGGGAAAATTATCAAAAAACGACTAAACTTTCAAAAGAAATTAATTTCATAAGAGTTATATTTTATTATTGAACATATGCAACTAGGTATCGCTCTGTTCAGGAAATTGTAGTCGTGTAGTTTTCACTTTGGTCTGTGTATCCTCGCTGTTTTGGCGGTTTTTCAATTTCAGCGGTTGTCAAGGATATAAGCAGAGAGAGGCACCGACACGTACCCACGCACTGAAGAAAGTGCAAAGCCGAACGCGTCAACACACCCAGAACAGCAAGCATAGGCAGACGAAAATCATTAGGAAAGATAAAAATTTGCAATTATTAAGGGTAACCGTTGTGTCCTGTTATATATGAAATAAAATGACTTCGATATTTCCATCTGTTAAATCTGCTAATGTATACTAAACCCCGAAGTTAGGCCGTTTACGATCAGATGTGCCTATCATCGCTGTTTTGACAATTTCTTTTTCAAAGGCTATCCCTTAAGCACGGTGAGGAACCGACAAAATAAAATGATCTTTCGAGATTTTTTTGTAATAAACGTGCCAATTGTGCTATTTACAAACTGTTGTTTCGCCGTTTACGATCATTTTAGTCTGCCTATCCTCGCAGTACTGGCCATTTATTTACCTTTTTTCAAAGGCTGTCAAGGATAAAGCTGGGAGAGGCACTGACAAAATAAAATATTTCCATGTGTACTGGAAACTGTAATTGTATCGTTTTGGACTTTGGTCTGCCTACTCTCTGTCAGGAGTAGGACAAACCTACCACTGAAGCAGATGAAAAGCCGAAACACTTCCGACAGACCCATAACAGCGAAGAGGAAGTAGCAAACATAATGATCGGAAACGAAGAAGTTACAAGAATTTAAAGGGATTACTTCAATACGGCAACAATGCGTTAAATAGGGGTACTATCATAAATTAATTATTCACAAAAATGATTAAACTAACCGAATTTCAGGTGTTTTGATAAAGAAAACTTTTTTTAAACGGGAAAATTTAAACAAGGGTAATTTTTAAACGAATTTTTTTATCTTTCTACACATGAGTAGGTTATTTGTTCACATATGATTTATATTGAAAATGTTTACTTGTTAATGTTTTATCATTGTTGACAAAAAGTTTGCTTTTATTGCGGAATGCATTGTTTCAACTTCAATAAAAACGATTTCAGTACAAGGAAATTAATTTGTTTTAAAATTAATCTCCAATGGGTTTTTCTCTCCCTCTCCACTGATAAGGTCCAGTCGAAAAGTGGCCAACAAAATCCTCCAGAATTGCCAGAACCTAAAAATTGAATCGGTTCGGAAAAGAAAGACTGAGATCGTGTATTATCTATACACATCCATTAGTCTTGTGATACTCCTCCGCACCATCCATTCAGAACCAGTCGGTACGGCCGTTATTCAACAACGCACACCCGGGCAGAAATTAAAGTTAATACATTGTTTTTATGTACGAGACTGGGCGGAGGATGAAAGGAATTCGAGGTGCGCCAGACTTGCCATTGTGCGGTTAAAAAGCGTTGAAAGGCCCAGTCGCACGTGATGCATTATATCTCCTTTGATGGATTCTTGAATCGCTAATATTCTATGAAAAGTCCCAAATGAACCGTGATCTGTTAGTCATCCGTATGTTCGAAATAGGGGGTCTTCCTCCTCCAATGCGAGCCCCAAGACCTATTCATAATAATTTCCTCATAAAGTTTTGAATTTATGGCCCAATTAAAAATAAACAATCTTAAATGCACATGTACCATATCCTCGGCATGTTTTTCTCATAAAAAGAAATTATTTTTATCAAAGCTGTGGATCATACCGATTAACCTGCTATACATAAAAACTGTTTGGTTTTAATTATAAACTTGTTTAAAATGAACTATACAAAACAAAAATTTTCGTAATTTTAATTATATTTTTTAAACATATACTTCGAGACAAAGTTGGTAATCTAATATTTCGAAAGGTATAATTAGGAAATCTTGCAATTCCTCGTTCTTGACTTTCCTGTGGTATAAATTGCATAATCACCTCGCTTCCTTGAATTTAGAAGGAAAAGGATCTCTCCGAAATAACTTGGATTAAGGCAATTAATCATTTGACTGGTTGCAGTTGTAGAAAGTTTGAAACATTTAATGGATCGAGTAACTTTTTCGAGATCTCTTTTTTTCCAAATCAGTTCATATCATTGTGTAGTTTATTATGAGTTGTTGTTTATTTGATATAAAACTAATTTTCTTCTTACTTACACAGGATATTCTTTTGCCTAAGCACAATTTTGAACAATCAAATTTTAAAATTACCAATTACGTTTTTAGTGTAATTCCCTACTTATAGTCTACTTAAAAAAATACTGGGAAATGCCTAATTACATGTGGACAGAATGAAAAATCAATTTTAGAAATGTATCTCGGTGGTTTCCAATCTGTTTAATCACCCATTCATCACTGTTTTGGTACGTAATTCGCTTTTAGGACAGTCCAAATTTTTATTATTGGGTACATATCGATGTCTCTCCCTGCTTATAATCCTGACAATTGAAGATGGCAAATAAAAATGGTTTATCGTAAAAAGTATTCGACAGTCATGTTGAATTTATCTTTTCATTTTTTGGTTTTGGTATGATTTGAAAATAGTCCTTTAGGGTTATAAGCAGGTTGAGGCACCGTAAGTATCCCTCTACTTAAGATGCCAAAAAACTCGAACTCATCCCTCGACATTAATTTTTAAGAAAGTTGCGGTCATAACTAATATATGTATTTAAAGTATTATCTCAATCGTTGTAATTGTGTTAAATGGGTTATTGTCATATTACCATGGTAGGAACTACGAGGACGAGCTAGCATGATTTCCAACTGATAATTGGCCTATCAGACAAATTTCGTACCTCGTTGCCCCATCTACTATTCAACTGACAACTACCGAACAGGGCAAACCGCCGAATTTCTGACATGAACTATAACATATAGTATGGCAGAGTAGAACAGTGATTTTTCGACATTTGACACTGCACATTAGTGGATCCGTGTCGTTGCCTTTCCCTGCTTAATACCTTGACAACTGAACATGGTAAGGAAATGCTGAACGGCCATTGGGTCATTTATCGGGTTCGTCTTCACTGGCGGGTTTGTTGAACTACCTAAACGCGTTTTGGCATCTTCAGTGAGGAAGGGAGAAGGAGATGGCTTCAGACAAACAAATTTGTCAAAGATTAACGAGCTTTTAAGTTAGTGTTATTGGATTTGTTTATTCATTTTTTTAATTTAATGTTTTTAAACGTAATTTGAAGATAGCATGCTAAGTCTCAACTTATTTTGACAGACCTGAATCCTGACAGACCAAAACAGCAAGGGCAGACAGATCAAGTTCGGATACGACCTAGCTGCTACAGGTTAAACACCCTGCGGACCTTTAGAAGAAATATCACAATTTCAAAAATGTTAAACCAGGTTTAGAAGAAGAAGATAATAAGGTCTTGACAAAAAAAAGATTGCTTTTGCCCTGCCGAAATTGAATTCTAATAGCTATCAAATTTGCTGAGTTTGCCGTCCCGTCATCGCGTTTTTTAACATTTCTTCTGCCGCCCACCCACATCCGCCGACGTTCCTTGTGTATTTTTTTAATATCCCTAGAAAATCGCTTATAAAACCTTCAGGCTCGAAAACAATGGAAGCCGTTATCCGGTCCCATGGCGCGTCGAACGTCTGGAGATTTTGTTGTTGGACATCTTCGCCTTTCGTGCCTGGGTTCCGTTGACCCCGACGAAGTGCAAACAATTCTTCTTAGATAATTAACATTCGATATATTATCTCTTACATTACCGACGCACCATTATCTAATAATTTCTTCTCCCTGGCTCCATTATCCGCTTAATGGTATACGGCCGGATAATATCAAAAACTAGTCTAATGGTATACCATTGGCATTTTTTCTAATAGGGCACTTATTTCTATTATGCATACGTACGGGGTTATTGAATCTGAAGAAGACGTATTAATACGGTTTGGGATCGAAGTTGAACAGACGCTCACCGCGGAAATGATTCATGTCAGGAATGAGGAAGGCTGACTTATTCCTCTTCAGATTTCTTTAGAAATATTTTTGACTGCCGTAGATTTGTTTATAATCTTATTATAATCTTCTTCGCAATTTTTTTAAAACGAGGAATTATATAAATTTATCGGTTCCAGTTAGATTATTAATAACTGTTTTGGGTTCTCCTACTTTCGCTGAATCTATTTCCTCGTACCTACTTACAAGCAATTTATCATCAATCGCTCGTTTGTATCACCATTTAACAACAAATTTGTCTGTTGCAGGAGATGGATGTGTAGAAAAACCCCTTTCGACTCTCTGGAAAAGCTATCAGGGCTCATGCAAACCGGACGTACAGATGAAGATGACGGTGACGCAGAGCGGCCTGAAGGCTGTGACCAAAGAACACGGCCTCACGGAATACTGGAGCCACCGGGTCACCTACTGCGCCGCCCCTTCTGATTACCCCAAAGTCTTCTGCTGGGTGTACAGACACGAGGGGAGGAAGCTAAAGCAAGAGCTGCGGTGCCACGCGGTCCTATGTGCGAAAGAAGCTCACGCGAAACGTATGGCACAGGACCTCAGCTTCAGACTGGCCCAAGCACTTATCGAATTCAAAAGGGACAAATTAAGCAAACAGGTAAAAATTTGAATGATTCCTATAATCTATCATAATATGTACTGACTGAAAGTCCTACTAGTCTCATTTCTTGATATACTATTACTACCAAAACTTGGGTGGGTTCAGGTTTCCTACAGTACTGATACTATGGATGTAGTAAATGTAATTTTAATAAACTAATCATGGTCATTCCAAGTGAATTATAAAACCAATATGACATAATTTACGATAACAATTTAAAAATGGAATTTCCTTTTGTACGTGAAGGTCGATGAGAAGGCTCATGATAGAGGTACGCATGGTAGATTGCTTTTTGGATATTACTACTTTTTGACATTAAAAAATTCAAAGAATAAAAACGAACAAAACTTTCTCGACAACCTATGAAAAACCTTCTGAACTGTAACTACATTTAGCGTATGACAATTTCCAAAATTCGTTCGCGTATATTTTTCTCCTAATACTACAATAACACGTTTAACAAATACAACGTTGTATGAATACACTAAAAAACTTTCAATCGAACGTTAGTCGAGGTTGCTTAGTTGTTTCCGATCATATTTCTCTGCTGATCTGTTGTTTTGATGCGTCAGGAATATAAGCAGGGAGAGGCAACGGCACAAACCCACTATTTTTTTTTTTTTTTTTTTNCTTACAGTGATGAGCGCCGTGTCAAAGACTAAACCTTGCGGCCACCGACGCCCCACAAACCCACTATTCTGGATTGTAAATAGCCAAAAGGTTCAAAACTTGGCTGACCTCAATAAAACATAACATTAGGAAAAGTTTTACATAAGATCTAACATGCATTATAGACTTTAATGTTTATCGGTCCAAAATATCGGATAAGAAAGGACATTTTATCTTTTACTGATCACGTATATTTGGATCTTAATAGCACAATTGGGGGGCATCGGTGACCGCAACCGTTTAGGCGTTGACACGGCGCTCATCACTGTAAGGTAAAGGTCCCGGGTTCGAATCCAGCTGCCCTGCATTCGAATCCGACTTACGACACGGCACCCCGAGGGTTGATATAACCTCTGCTGTTGCGAACCCTCGTAAAAAAAAAAAAAAAAAAAAAAAAAAAAAAAAAAAAAAAAAAAAAAAAAAAAAAAAAAAAAAAAAAAAAAGCACATTTAACACAATAAAACTGTTGTATAAATACACTAAAATCTTGCAAATTAGTCCAAGTGTCTTACATGGTTACGATTTACAGTTTTGATCTGTCAAGTATTATAAAGCAAAATGTCCTCAAGACCCATTAGTCACACCATTAGTAAAAGTCTTGTAAGGTCAAGATGGATGCTGGTCGGCTAGTCGGTTGTATGTTGAACTGGCACTGGTTGGGTCCGTCTATACTCGCTGTTATTTTAAATTATATTCATGCGATCAGTTCCTCACTGAAGATGGCTCAAAGATGACACGCGTTTAAAAAACATCAAAAACAGGCGATTGTAGACGGACCCATTAAGTGACCCAGTACAGGCTGTACTAAGATCTGTCTACTGTCTATGATCTAATGTGCATTATAGTTCCTTGATGTTAATCGGTCCAAAATATCGGATAAGAAGGAACCTTTTATTGTTTGCTAATCACTTATAGTTTTATCCTAAAAGCACAATAACACGATTGCGTGAATACTGTAATACAATTTCTTTTGGTTATCTGTGCTTAATACTAATTGTTTATTTCTTTTTTCTATTTTAGAAAGCACGTTTGTCTTTGGCGAATGCAGTTTACGACAATCCCTCGCTCCCGAGGAGGAAGATCCTTCTTTCGACAGGCTCGCAGAACTACAGACCTCCGCTGGAGCGGAGTAAGTCCGCGCCGAAGCTCATGTCAATCGAAGAAAGCGTGGAAGAAGAGGAGGAAGAGACAGAGACTAGGCGGAGCTTCAGGAGATTTCGCCCGTTCCAGCGGACGCTGACCGAAGTGGACGAGATCGACCCCTTCAAGAACGGTGTTCACGTCGAAGGCGAATTCGACTCGCACCTCCTGGAGGAGGTGGTGGAGGACCCTGGAGTGAACGACAGGGTCAACAGGATGTCCTGGGCCGGGGAGGAACTCCTCGAGAGCGGTTTCCTCGAGCCAGAGACCCTTGAAGCGGCGTTCGCCAAACTCTACCCCCAGGCCAAAACCCAAGACATGCTGGAGGACTACCTGGAAGACGAGTCGACGCCGTCCCTCCAGAGCATCTCCTCCGGGTCGGACCGGCCCCATAAAACCCCTTACGACCTCGATTCCCTTTCCGAAGAGGACTCTGACGAGAGCGGCTTCGTCGAGGTATCGGCCGATGACAAAATCAGGGACCTGCCTCATCACCAACTCGTCAAGCCCTGCTTACACACATCTAAGTCAACAAGTTTAGAAGTATAAGTTCGCAGCCATTTTTATCGATGTCTACAAATTCAAATTTAAGCGATGTAATAAGTTTGCATTCTAATCTCCATTTTTGTGTCTAGTCTATTTAATTTTTCTGTGGAGAAGTTAGCTGTTTATAGTTTTACCCGAAAAGAACCGTTTGCTGTCCCGGGTCAAACCGAACGTCATCAAACCACAAATCTTCATAATTTATCCAAATACAAACGGTTTTCTTTTAATTAGAAATTAGTCACGGTTCATCGCGTGTAACGTTAGCCGGAGGAGGCTCCCCGAACCGATGAAAAACCGATCCGTCACCGCACATTTACTGGAAAATGGCTCGATAAAGAAAATCCCCGGCCGGGTTGATCGATTGATTTCACGGTCACGCTACCGGGGAGTGATAAAATAAAATAAGATAAAAACGAGGTGAAATTGTATTATTCCGGCGTCGCCGTGTTGACAAACCAACGGTGTACAATCGATCATACAACTGGCACAGATATATGTAACATACATTTTACAAAGCTAAAAATTCTCGTTGCCCATCTTGACGACCGTCATATATAACCGACATATTTCTTTTATGGTATTTGATTGCGAGAAAATGGGTTACGAAAAACATTTAAATCACAACTGTTTGAAAACGGCACAAAATCCGAGGCAAAAAATTGTCGTAAATTTTTTATACAATTCATTCTAAAGTATAAACAATTAACATTAATTTATTAAAAATCAGTAATTTTCAAAAGCTTCAATGTAACAAAGATCGGTCGGGGTATTAAATGATGTTTGTCGTTGTCAGTAGAATTTTTCTTTTAGACTGTTATCGCTGTACCTGTTTTATTAGAAATACAGATCATTTTTGGCACTGCGTTTTCGTTTTCTATAGATTTGCAATTAATTGCCCCCCCAACACAATAAATAATAACTTAACCGTTTTTATTTAGGATTTGAATCGATGACCGTGTAGTAGGATGTTTGAAAAAAATTATTTATTGTTATTATTACGTTATATGTTTTTTTAAAGTACATTTCATTGTATACAGTGTAATTTGTGTTTATTAAGTACAATTTTGTGAATTAATTGAATATAGATCCCCTAGGCGACTTCTAACCAAACCGTCAACCAATGTGTACATAATTATCACTATAGATTTTTTTCTTTGTAATTTTTTTAATGTGTTAATCCAATTGTATTATTACTGGATTGATCGAGGCGTTACCTATTTGTCAATCTTTTGATTAATCGACTTAATACATATTGGTAATTATCGTACCTTTAACTTCGTTGTTAGAAGTTTTATTTGTACTATTTTCTTTAATTATTGTATAAATAACTTAATTGGTTTACTTTAAAAAGAAGCGTATTGTTTTTTAAATTGTAATTTTTGTATGTAAATATATTAAAGTAATTGTATATCTAGGACATTTATTTAAAACGATTTTGTTTTGTAATTATTTATGAACATCATAATTCGCCTGTTATTAGAATTGTTAATAAATGTAAATAAAATTGATTAATATATTTAACCAGTTTGTTTTATGTTTTACCTTTATTAGTATAGTACAAAGATCAATTTCCTAATTGGTTTTGGATTTGGATCTATATAAGCTCACGTTCACATCCACCCCATAAGCATACCACTTCTCGCAGTCCACAAGCAATTCCAGTTTTGTAATTTATTATCAATTACCGGCAGGCGACGAGAATCAGTCACCTTGGGTATTGGCAAGGGCCAGAACTAAGTCTTATCAGTTCAGCTACCGAGGTTGGTCTTTTCGGGTGCTGTCAACAGCTAGGTCAATTCAGCACCCACCGCATGAAGTTCCTAGATCCCAATTTATTCACTCATTCTTAAATACCTTCTCATTTACATACCGTTCTCTCAGTTAGGGCGAACTCGATACACCTCCATCATCCTTTACATGTACTACATACATTTCTTAATTGAGTTTCCATGGGGTATTCAATATTCCGCCACCAGCCCTCTTATACTACACTCACGCCAATAGATACATTCACTCTCAACACCTGCTATATACAACAAAACATTCATGTTCCTAATTCGAAAAAAAAACAAGCAGTGAAAATTGTAATGTCACGTTTATTGGCCAATATTTTGGTGCAGGATGGGTAATTCAATTTTCCTCTCTTCAAGTTCTATTGAATATTCATTGCGAGCGGTGCTATAATATAAAAATAATATGAAACTAGGCCATTGCTGATTGACATTTAAATAACAATCATTTCAAACGTATAAATATTTATTTATTTAGACATATGTACATTTAAACGGAAATTGCACAAACGTTGCATAGAAGAAAAATAATATATTTTTTAGTATAATCAAAAAAAAATTAAAAGGTCATTAAACCTGGCAAACCCATTTATAATGGCGTTCATGTCAACGGTCCAACAGATTTTAAAATTTTGAAAGCGAAAGTTGAATCTTTTCAATAGCTCCTTTCACAATTGAGAAAAGCACATTATTTATAAAATTTAAGTTACTTTACGTTCTGTGATAGAAAAAAAATCTCTAGTTTAACAATGTACCGGTTCTTTCCTAAATACAAAAAAAATCTTCAGTACCTCACCTAACTATTCATTGTCACAAACTGAGATATATGACAGACGTGCAAACATTAATGTTAAAGAAGAGAAAACCTTCCTCTTTCTCTTTTAATCCCGACTTAGGACTATATTCTTACTGGTGTGAAATACGTCATAAAGCATCATTCTATTGGGAAACTTTTACAGAGAGGAGGAGAAAATATCTTTCTAAATAAGCTCTTTATTTCCTCACTATTATAAGCTATGTTTTTGTATGGTTACTTTGCTCGATACGTTATTTACTTGCTGTCCTGTGGTCATTTTCGATAATAAATTTATTCTCAAACCAAACAGATCACGTTTGCTTTCTATTTTCCAAATCTAGTCCTATAGTATCATAACGATGAAACTTTCTGACTGAAATGAAGCGTAGCTCATGGATGAATCCTCGCTACGTTTTTTTTTCATAATACCAAGTAAACCTTGTCCATCGCGAGCTTAGTTTTACGATGTATAAAACAGGACTTCACAAACTGATAAACATAGCGACCAAGAGAGCCGATCGCCGCATTTCCATTTCTGGTACATTCTGACCAACGTAGAAAACAAAACTGACAGAAAATAAGCAGAAAAAAACTATATTATTTAACGCGCAACGTTATACGCGAAACGTACTTTAATGACCTTCTACGTGAAATAGGAAGGTAGAAGATATGGAGGGAGAGGAAGAAAGAAGAGAGAGTGCTAAAGACCAGAAGACGGACAAAAATAAAAATATTTAAAAAACACTAATAATGATAGTGTACTAACTTTAAAACTAGCTACAAAACCCATACATGTACCAATAAAAATTTTCAAATCATTAACGCTCTACAGATGTAGGATAGATACACAAAACAGGAAGATCGAATAGTAAAATAAGTAGATAGAACTAGAGAAAGAAAGGCAGAGAGAGAGAGAGAGAGTGAGAAAATTATTGTTTTCAATTTCTTTACATGTTGACCTTATTTGAAACAGTTAATAAACTATTGTTTCATCATAGTAATGTTATATTGTAACCAGTACGTATTTTTACTACCTTACATGCATTTCCCATCACCATAACAAAAAGATAAACTTGATATTTTGATTTTAAATATAGTTTTCGGTAGATAAAAATCAATAACACTTGCTGCAGTTTCATCTTCGATTGCACAAATGGAATTTAAAACAATGACCAGACTAGAATTGTTTTATGTCTAGTTTTATAATTTAATTAGCCAGAGAGGAAACCGGGCATTGCGTGTTCATAGAACAGCCTTGCTCGAAATGAATAATTACTTTAACGACACAAAAAAAAAAACCACACACCTAGTTAAACGAGGAATTTTATATAACTATTTTGTAATTTGGTTTAATGAACACTTGCCTTTGCGAACGTTAAAATAAAGGACAACGTCAAAAACGAACAGCCTTGCCTATATGCAATTAGCACGTAAAAAGTTACATGAACAGAAAAGATTCCTTTAGAAAAATAAACATTTTGTGTTTAAAAATTAAATTACAATTAAATAAATAAAATTAAAAAATTTAAAGAAACGTAACTGGTTTTATTAAAAATTATTAACGATGAAAGGCGAAAACTGTTGATGTTTATAGTCTATTTCTGAACTTTCTAAGTTTCAGTTCACCAAGTTAGCTAATCAATGCATCATTTCATCAAGAGAGTCGATCTTCGTATTTCCATTTCATGACATGAAAATGAGCTGGTGCCTTTTAACTACGCCGAAGAAACTGGGTCAGGCTTCATTGGAGAAGACCAAATTGTCAGAAAATAAACAAATAAAAATTATTATTTAGCTTAATCCTTCTTTCAAGAGAAAGGTGGATAGATAGATACTAAGGGGAGGGAGAGAGAGAGAGAGAGAGAGAGAGAGAGAGAGAGAGAGAACGGAAAGAGAACGAGAGACAGTAAAAGAGAAAGATAATATAAATTAAAAAACCTCTTAGCATGAACATGAGCAAAGCCAAAATGTATTTACACATTTATTTTATCTATTGGGCGATTTCTTCTTAAGGTTGGCTGGGTGATGAATCCAATAGCTTACATTAATGCTTTGTCAGGGTTTTACGCAGGGTGAGGCAACGGCACAATCTACGATTTCGGATGAATTCCAAAACCGATGGACCAGAATTATCTAATTGATAATAAACATGTGGTATAAAATTTAACAATTAGAAAACGAAGGCGCAATATTGTTAATTTATCGATCATTCACACTTAAAAGCATAATTATTAACAGGCAATAATTTTTAACTGTTATAGCTGGCCAATATATAAAAGTTCATAGAACTTGTCCATAATTACGGGATTTTTCTAATTACATATTACCATGTTTCTCAGTCTAAAATAGTCATTCATTTCAATTTTTGGCCTACCACATTGGCTACTGGATTATATCAATTTTGATGGCTTCAATTTTCCCTCTGGGAGGAACGCCTTTGTTATCGTAGGATTAGGACGGGATATTGCCCATTCTGATAACCTAGAGCCTAGTTATTCTAAAGTGATTGATGTGGCTGCCTTTCCGTTGTTTTATAAAGTGACTCACCAATGCAAACAAACAAAAATGCTATTTACAAAAAAATCGTTGTATACATTGAATCATGCATGTTATATAATGACATTGTAAAAAATTCAGATGTCTGTTTGTCGAAAATTTAAAAATGTGCAAGTTATTTTGACATCCCACTTTTTATTAGATTCCTCATTTTCCATTCGATTTTTGCTGTTCGAAATTAAGTTTTTTTTTACATATTGACCTCATAGTTCGAACGTTGGAATGTAATGAATGCTAAAATGCTGATTAATTTAAATTTACTAATTAAATTGCGAGAAAAAATATCAGTTTACTCTCAATTGCAACGCACGTGATCATTTGGTTTTTGTCGTAAAATTCATTATCAAGACCACTCGTCACATCCCTTAAGTATTTATTAAAATTTTTCTTTGTTTGCACCATTTCTCGAGTTTTTTTCCCTTTTATCTTAGAACAAAGTTAATAATCATTGTTGCGTATTAAAATTAGTTTTGCATCTCAATATCTCAATTAACTCTTGTTTTTTGTTGTTTTTTCGCATGGAAAGTGATTTGAAAATACTTAAGTATCGTGTACATTGTTTTGTTTTAATTGAGGCAAGAACACGAGTTGTTTACATCAGATTTTAATTTTTTGACTATCAATAAGTAAATACAAGTAATTGAAAAATGTAAATAATATGAAACCTGTAACAATACACTGCACTTTTCTAAAATTCGTTTGTATGTGCGTTCGTTGGTGTGTGCGTGTGTGTGTGTGTCTGCGCGCGAGCCCGTTCAAATCTAGTTCAGCTTTTAGTAATTATTGCTTTTAGTAAACAGTGATAAATTGCAGTTGTTGGGTTTTAAATAATACTTGATATATTTAATCAAAGATCATCCTGGTCCGCCTTTTCTCGCTTTGTTGCCTTATTGTTCACAAGCCAAAAACCGCTTGTCAATACTACTCGTCATATCGAACTCACACTACTAACAATATTATAAAATAAATAGTGATCAATACGATAAATAGTAGTTGAGTTTTATATAACACATTTACTAAAAGAACATCCTGGTCCGCCTTTTGTCGCTTTGTTAAACTGGCCATTGCTTACAAAAATCGATGAGTATGGTTTCTCATAGACAGTTACAGAACTTTTCTCAAGTTATAGAACTTATTTATATTAAAATAGCCAAGAGATTATCCCGGTGTTGCAACGACGACCCGGCCCGACTGAATAATGTGGCAAAACCGACAAAAGGTCTCGAAATCTCTAATCGGCGAAAAAGCTCGCGAAAACTCCTTTGGCAACATATTTCACACTGCTATCGTTCAAGCGTGATTGTTCTCCTGAAATCCGCACAAAGCTTATCGATTCAAATAGTTGTTAAAATCTTCGTTTGGTACTTCTTGGATTGTTTCTAACGTTATTTTCTCATGGATAAGAAGATGGGTGAAGTACTACAAATTATGCCACATAACTAACGAAAGAGGCTTTTCCTAATCTTAGAAGCCATCCATTGTTTACTTCGAAATTTAATATTTAAGTTAATCAAACCTAGATATAAAATCGACAACATGTAGGACTTCAACCATAAAAGACAATAAAAACGATTAATTTATCAAAATGATCACAAAACTCAAAAATTTGATAAAAATATCCAAACGTACATGAATTTTATACATAAAAAATAACAGTACCTGTAGAAATTGAAAAAAACAACAGTATAAACGTTCTGAATAATTATAATAATGTATAAATAAACATGTACAGTTCTTCTTATACAGAAAACCAATGGCGACAAAATATATGCACACAAAATGACATGACACCAATACATGCTAAAAAGAGTAAAAACAAAACTATGACATGAGAAATATAAAAAACACATAGCACACAATAGCAGCTAAAACATAGGCTCAATTTTATTAACGAACTACTACGCACATGTCTACGAAAACAAGACGACACGTCAAAAAATATATTAGATGAACCAGATTGAAATACATGTTGAAATAAATGTATAAACTAAACAATAACATTTAGGAGAATTTACATAAAAACTGCAATAAAGATTTATAAAACACAGTTGGAAATCATACAACCAAGTGACAAAATTATACACCCCTAATTGTTATGATTTTTTAATGTAATGGGTTTGTACTACAAATATTTATTCAAAACACATGAAATAAATATTTTTCTTCATTAAACTTTAATTTTTCAGTAAATAAGAGAAAAAATTATTAAAATACTAAAATTAAACGATTTGGTCTGCAACAAAATTATAGACACATGGGATAAAATCAATTTAAAACAAGGTTATAATATTTTGTGGCATTACCACTCTGTTTTATTACTTCCAGTAATCTTTCTGGAATGGTTTTGTACAAATTTTGAATAAAATCTTGAGGCAAATTACTCCAGGCAGTGGTGACAGCTGTTTTAAGTTCGTCGACAGAGTTGTACTGCTACAGGTAGTCTTGATATACCATCCTCGATAATTTTCCCCATACATTCTCTATAATGTTCTAGTCTGGTGAGAGTGCAGGCTATTCAAGTTTTTCAATGCTGTTCTGTGACAACCATTCTTTAACAATTTTTGCATTGTGTCTGGGTGCGTTGTCCTGCAGGAATATTGGAGTACCTTCGGATAAATAGCTGAATCTAGCTTTTTCTTTGTCCAGTATTGTCTTGTAATATTCCGAATTAACTTTTTTTGGAAGAAAACAAAGAGTCCCTTTTTTATTACACCCAATACACCCCCAAATCATGAAAGATCCACCACCCATTTGGCGCCGTGACAAAATTTTTTCTTCTTTAGTTAGATCATGAAAGTAGTATGCGTATCCGTCCGGGCCGTCCAAATTGAATTTTTTTTCGTCAGAAAAAATCAATTTTTGTGGTGGGGTTTCAGAGCTGGTTTGCGTTTCAGTTTTCTTCGGACTATGTTTTTTTAAGGAATCTCTGAACAGTTCGAACAGAAACATCACCACCTGCCGTCTCTGCGATGGCTTTTGCAGTCGAAAAGCTGTTTGAAGCAACGCGCAGGATGTGCGATTTGTTTCTTCTGGTCAAGGAAGGAGGTCTTCCAGAGCTATGCCCTCTTCCGTAGCCTTCACCTAGTCGTATTATCTTCGATACCGATGAAAAACTTCGTTTTTTTATCGGGCGATATCTCGGCAGCTCAGTCCATCTTCATTGAGCAAGTGAATCAACTGTCGCTCCTCATCAGAAAATCTTCTTCCTTTGGGTATTTTAAAATAACTTTGAATTGCTCCAAATGAACTCACAGTAATCACTTTACTAAGGCACGGTACAGTGAATACTGAATAAACCTTTGGAGTTATAAAATAAACGTAAACAAACTGTGTATCTATAATTCTGACGCAGCTAAATCAAAACAATACTGTTTATTGAGTATGTACATTTGTGTAAGATTATCAGATCAAGCCATTTCCAGAATTAATTTTCTTTTCATATCATGAACAATATTCTAAAGCAATCATGTTGAAATCGTGATTTTTTAATGTGTCTATAATTTTGTCACTCGGTTGTAAGTAAGGGCATCGGCCAGACGAATCCACTAGACAAAGCCTGTATATATAAAATAACAGGCTATATAAATAAATAGTGTCGAAGCGAAACGATGAAATAGATAGAAAGGAAAATGAAGAAATATACAAAGATTATATAAGGCCATGGGATAAGAGTTTTGCTCCTCTGGCCTCGCGGGGAGACTTAGTCTCCTAAGCATCCAGTAAATAAGCTATCGGATTTCGTCTTGTGAAACAGAATCCCAGTCAAAACCGCCATGAACTCACAGTAGTACTGGCAAGTTTGGAATTCTATAAGGCCGTATAATAACGAAGTAAAATGAACTTGAAAATAAAAATATAGTTTACACTCGTGGCACAGAGAAAAATTAGGTAATCCATTAGTTAAATTTAAATCCATCACTAAATTTTCAAGTGTCTTGGTGAACTTTCTTTCAAACCATCATAATTAAATATTTTTCATTAAAACTCATACATTTCTAAACTTGTTTAATTTGGTTTGCATTAATATAAGTATGCTGTAATTAATATAACGATAAAAGTACCTATCGTTTAAAATAGACAAAAAATTGCGAGTGTCTGGTGTTTTTTTAATGTATAACATTGCACAAAAAGGGGAATAAAAAGTATGCTCGTTTTCCTCGTCCTCCCTATGCACAGAACAACTAGAAGAAAAGCAGTAAGCACGCAAGAACTAGAAGAAGGAGGAATGCTAAAACGCGGCTGATGAAGAGAGATAACACGTATATATCTCGATGTCATACTAAGTTGCTCGCCCCGTTTATACCCCAAGCAACCACAGACGAGAGCGAAATGCCTGAAAACCGTCCGAAACTGCAAACCGAACACAGATATGCATGGATGGCATACACTCAGTATAATATGTCACAGATCATCCACTGATGATGACGAATGCCCTTAAAACAGGTCTAAACTGAATCTTTGGGTCCAAAGAATTTTTATAAAGCTGGAATAAAGGTATTTGGTAAATAGATTTCATGAGAAATTCTGTAGAAAATGATGGTATTGCGCAATCTTCAGCGGTTGTCAGGGTAAAAGGAGGGAGAGGAACAACACAAACTCAGTTAATTTTGAAAGTTTCGGGTTGAAAAGTAAAACTATTTTCTGAGACTAAGGCAAAAAAAATTTGAAATCTTCGTTGGTTCAGGATTATAAGAAAGAAGAGCCACCGGCATAAACTAATCACTAAGGATATGAAAATGCCAAAATGCACTTACACGACAAATAATATAATATTAGGTATATATTTTTGAATGATATAATTCACACTCATAACCTAAATCAACCACTGGTCACTAAAGATGGAGAAAAGCCCAATCGTTTCTTACAGCGTAAATAGAACATTACACTTATATATGTACGTAAATGCCATATTCCCATTACATATCTGCACAGTAAGGAGAACACAACAGGTGGATGAGGTAATCTCTTGCCTACCTGATTATGCCACTGATCATCCACTGATGATGACAATGTTCATAGAAAGGTTTTGTACTGAATCATGGACTTACTGGATCAAAAGGGTTCTCATAAAGATGATATGTTGTAAAGATTTGGGAGGGGCGTCGGTGGCCGCAACGGCTTAGTTGTTGACACAGCGCTCATCACTATAAGGTAAAGGTCTCGGGTTCGAATCCAGCGGCCCTGCTTTCCAACCGACATACTTACAAATGGGCTTTTTTCAAAAACATCGGCACCCTGATGGTTGATATGACAAAAAAATATTTAGGAGAGAGATATCTTATGGAACTATACTTATGGTGAAAATTATGATATTACGCTATTTTCTGTGGTTGTCCAGTTATAAGCTAGGAGAGGCTGAAAGCCCGCTGAATCTTTAAAATTTCGGATCAAAAAGTAAAAATCATTTTTTGAAAAGTGAGGAGAAATGATTCTCAAACTTGGTTGTTTGTGATCAAAGTATTTCTACTCACTCAAAGTGTTTCACTTTGATTGAATATATAAAAAAAATTTGCATTGTATACATTCACTTTTTTCCACATCCTGCGTGTATTTGTTAAATTTAAACACTGTAAATCGCACACCCTGAAGATGATCTCAATAAAGATCGAAACGTTGGCACGATAAAGAAAATGTTTTCTGAAACTGTCACACCAGACCGCATCTCACGATTTCCGAATAATCATCGACTAATGGTCACCAATCACCACACCTTTCAAAATAAGTCAAGTTCATGAATTTTTTTAAATTCGCCAAACAATTGTTTTATACCCGTATTTTCATTGTGCTGTATTTCTTTGTTTTACCAAAGAAGTTTAGGTATTGCTAATCTGTGGTATTGAATTACTTTTGTTTGAGTCACTTTATCATTTTAAAGTTAAGAAGTTCATTATTCATTATGGAAAGCTTATGTAACGAACAACCATTGCAGTTCTTAAACTAAAGTTTAAGCAATTTGAATTTCACGGCTTGTATTTGAAGATATTGCATTTGTTTAGCTTTAAATAAACGACTTTTTTTCTAAGGACTTCAAACTTTTGAAGGAAAATATTTTTTTGGGTATAAAGGAAATTGAATGAACTCTAGCCCCATTTACTTGTGGACGTCAACAACGGCGAAACATTGTTGGTTATGCTGAATGTGCCGTTGATGACGTCCTTTTCTGCGTCGGCAACGTCTTTAGAATCATAAAGAAGGCTAGAACAGTGAATAAAATTTCCAGTAAGTAATCCTCAAGGCTCTGGAATTACAAAAGAGCCACTCAGGCCGGCAAACGGTCGATATGCCTTTTTCACGAGGCTTAAGAACCTCTTGGAAACAGGATTTTCGCCTTGGGAACCAAACGCCACCTCCTAATTTATACGAGTGGGGGAGGTGAGACTTCGTCTTTAAAATATAATTCAAAACCAGCATTATATAAAAAATATAAATAAAATTTAAGGGTATAAATGAAATTATCCATTTAATACCCAAAGGCAAATTCCATTCAAGCAGAGCTCCGGTTTTCAACAATCATAATTTTTTGTTTAAGAAAAGAAATCATATTCTTGTATCACATATTAATCATGAATCATCCTTTGGCCATCTTAGACAAAGAATTCCAAGGACTTCCCACCGAGAACGCTTACATTTGTGCGATTCTTCTTTCGTTTAAGCGGTTTCATTGAAAAAAGATAAACTTTAGAAAGAAGAAGGAATTAACGCCGATATAAAATCTGTTATTAGTTTTATAGGTTTGCTAAGGATTTCGGTGAGCTTGTATTATCTTTAGGGGTTTTTTCTTTACCATTCAGCATCCGCCGCGGGAAACATTTAGGGTTCAAAGATGGTGAAGTGTAGGAGTCAAAACAATTAATTTACTGAAGTTTCGAGCGTTTATTGCCTCTTCTTATGATCTAAACATAACTTCTCTATGTATTGCTATGTTTTATTAATCCTAAAAAATGACGACTATATATATACAGAGAGAGAGAGAGGAGATAGAAGAGAGAGAGAGAGAGAGAGAGAGAGAGAGAGTGAGAGAGAGAGAGAGAGCAATAAAGAGGGGAAGAAAGTGATGATTGGGAGTCGGCGAGAATGGTAGAAAAAGAAAACAAGAGAGAAAAAAAGAGAAAGAAGGCGATAAGTGCGAAAAAGAGTGAGAATGAAAAGGAAAAAGAAGGCGATCAGTGGGAAAAAATTGAGTGTGAGAGAGAAAGAGAAAAGGAAGGGAGAGAGAAAGAGAGGAAAAATAAGAAAGACGCTGAAAAAGAGTAAAAGTACAGAAAGAGGAACAAAAGAAGATATTGTGAGAGTTTGAAGGAAGATTATATAAAGAGAAAAAAAGAATTTAGTGTGATGAGTGTGTGAAAGAGAAAAATGTGTAAATGCTAAGAAAAATAAGGAAGGAAAAAGACATATAGAAAAAACATTGTATGTGAGAGAATTATCAAGGGAGCGAGAAAAGAAAGAAAAGGAAGTGAAAAGGACAATAATGAAAGGAGAGAAAGAAGATATTACCAATCATTCTGATCTGCCTTTCTCGTGGTGTTGGTCTGTCGTCTTGTTTCGGCATTTCGTCATTTCCTGTGTCTGTTGTCTGTATCACCCTTCTTATTCCTCCCGCCCCAACCCTGAAGATGGCAAAATGCCGAAACGCGTTTGATAGACCAACACAACGAGGATAGGCAGACCAGGATGATCAGAAACGGCCAAATTACATATTTATCACCCGGAAGATCACATACTTCAATTTTATTGTGCTGATCCATAAATGACATACAGGTCGATACAAATAATATGGAATACCAACCGAAAACAACACAACGGTATTTCTCAATTGGTGCTAACTTAACCCTATTATAGAGGAAAACCTGAACAAAAGGGTAGTTTTCATCAGATAAATGCAGAAATTCCTATCATCAAGCTGATATGATGATGATGGATATAATGAAGAGGGGTTTTTTGATTTCCAAGCATTGCAGCCTTCTGGATTATTGTACATTCTTAGTTCCTTAGCTCAGTGCAATCGACTCAATCCTTCTGCTCTGCTCAGTACTCGGCTACTGACTCTCGTTGCTACAATTCCTTTCCCTGTGTTTTCTTTGTATCCTAGGTTATGTCTCCATTGAACAGTTGCTTCGCCATTGAATATGCCTATATTGTGTAGTTGTTTTCTCAAGTGCCAGTGACCAGTAAATAATCCAATCCACTCCTCTGAGTTTAGCCTTCTCTAACCAGCAGTGAGTTTGCTTAGTAAGGGTTGTTTTAAAATAAACTATCTGTGTCTAGGGGATGATATAACAAACACTGTCCGATCAAAATGGGGATGAACTTGTAATCTGTCTATCCTCGCTTGTTTGGTCTGACAGAGGCGTTTCGGTTGTCGTCCTCTCCCTGCGTATGACTGAAGATGGTCCGACCCACAAAAGTAGCGAAGAAAAGCAAAATGATTGGAAACGAGCTAACTGTAAATGTGTTCATCTTGGAACATCCCTGTGTTTCTTAAAATTGAGAAACCTCCTTCTGCTTTTCTAATCGCCGTAGGATAGCGAAATGGCAAAACTTGACTGACAAAAGCCAAATGCGGGACTAGACGGACCACGATGTGGAACGAACAGATTGTAGACAATACTGTTTCTTCTCAAGACAATTAGTTGAAATTGGAAACACGTTGAAAGTTCCAAGTAAACTGGCCAGTCTATGACTAAATAGAAGATGAATTTGATTTTGTCTACTTAGCAAAATTTGAAAAAAAAATACAATAATTTATTCCGAGAGGCACTAAAAAAGCTATTTGAAATTCATTATTTATTCTTCGAGTTTTACTGTCGAAAATTACTTTGCTTACTGGTTTCAAGCATATGGACATGCGACAGCGTGAATGCGCTTTTGTTTGAGTGTGAACTTTTCCACTTAGTTGAACACTATTTGCCTATTATCAACTCGGCCTTGTTTACATTTGAATAAAAAGTGTGCGATAACTTTTAGCGAAAGATCAGTTGTTGTTTTTTTCTTAGTATGTCAAGATTTCACATGCATTATTAAAAAATATATATCTGAATCTGTCAGTGGGAACGATACCTTAATGATCATGCAAATTAGAAACTTTAATTGTATGTTTTTACATGTTTTTAATTTTTTCCTCGTGAAAATTAAATGTTTAACCCAAAAAAGTAAAAAGGTTATTACAACCTTCTTGTACTCTTCTAAATATGTATTTAACATGTGAAAATACCTACCTACCATTCATTAAATCGATGTGCATCTCGACAGACCGGACAGCACACCATTAGTTATCTTGTAGAAAAGATACCACAAAGGACTTCTAGGAATTCAATCAGCGTTATCTTCCTTCAACTTCTGTATCACGTAAAACTTCTTCTTCCGTGTCAATTGTGTGGCGTCAAAAAACAAAGGCAATAAAATTCTAATTAACGTTTCTATAAATCCAGCTGAAATTTATCAACTTTATTGTCGATATTCGAAGTTAAATAATGAAAGTAATGAGTACTTTCTAATCGTTTAAGTTCAATATGTTCAGTAGAAATTCTAATGTCATGGATGGAAAAAATTGTGGTTTAAGGTGAACTGCACTGTATAGGATAACCGGATGGTCGGTTTTATTTCTCATATGGAATAGAATAACACATCAAACGTGTCTCATACTTTCATCGACAATTGGCGGATCAACATGTTCATAAACATACATAAACTACCTACACTCCTGATGTTTCGATACCCAGCACTGAAGAATGCGAAACGTATTTAACTACAAAAGGCTAAACGACCAAAATGATCGGAAACTAACAGACTACAGATCGATCGCCCTGCAGACATATCATCATGATAGCATATTAAATCATGTATCAAATAATGCACCTAGTCTGTTCAATCATTGTTTTATATTACCTTACTAGGAAAAGATTTTAGTGAAAACTGTCATGGTCAACCCTAACCTAAACTCCAACACACAACCCATAGGCACTCCCCGGTAACACACAGAAACTACAAGAAAATGGTACAATTTTATGTATCCGGCCCAAAAATCATGTTAAAATATTTATAACAGAACACAATAAAATTTCAGAAAAAAATCATGACAGTCTCTTCAAAATTAACACAAGATTTCAGTCTGGTATGTCGCTGGCCAATAGCAGACGCGCATTTTCCATAGATTTTTTTAGTCGTAACCTTATAAGTTCATAGCCACAACCTAAAATCGGACCTTCTCTAACCTAACCCCCCTCAACCTAACCTAATCTACCTTACCTAACAAAACCTAACCTAACCCAACCAATAAGCACTTGTAGGTAACACGAAATAGATGACGCGAAAACGGTAAAAAAAATTCGTGTGACCAGCTCAAAAACATGATATTAGACGTAATGAAGGTGGGGTGAGTATGTCAATTCAGGAACGACCTTTACGAAAAGTGTATCCATGACTATCTCCTTCTCTCAAAACAGATTCAGTCTGTAGGCCGCTGGTTAATAGCAGTACGCACTTTTTCCATAGAAATATTATCCATTTTACTCACAAGGGCCTTTTTGAGGGTGTCCAGATTGGAAGCGCGAGTTTTGATCTCCAAACGTCCATTCTTGTGTTGATATGGACGTAGAAGGAACGTGCTCTCAACCACTCAAATGTGGTTCGTGCCTTGTACGCCGGAGCTTAATCTTGTTGAAATGTCCAGTGTTCTCCTCTGACCAATAACATATACCGAATTCACTATTTTCATTTTAATTGTTTTGGGCCTTTGTTTTGTGACCCGATTCACAAAAAATGAAAATGGGTCTTTTCAAGTGTAATGTTTTTGTAAACTGAGGGTTTAAAAACTGACCTTTCATCCAATATCATCTCGTAGTTTCCTGGGCATGGTTTGGCGCGGAAATTTAAAAAAAGAATGCCATCACATTTTGGCGCCTTACGGGATTTCTATCTATGTTTTCACAGTTTTCATTGTGTTCTCACAGTTCTCGGTAGCCCAGATCTTGGCCTGTCCTCGACACTTCCAAAATCAACCCGATTTTACCCGACGAATTACCCGCACGATAAAGCTTTATGAAGTTATGACAGTTTGCTTACTGGGACGAACGGAAAGAATCTAATGCAGATTGTTCGTTTATAAATACAATAGATGGGTTTGCAAATGAAAGTAGAATGACAGCCCTAATCGTATATTGAAGATATTTTAAACATGGTAAATAGGATAATAGAGAGCTTAACTACTTCAAGTTAAAATAGCCAGACTAGGAACATGTACCATCATATCATATACATTCATAAGCCATACTAAATGCCATAGAGGGATTTTTAACATTTTAACGCGCAGATTAATTATCCACTTATGATCCAGAGAGCTCCGAGTATCCCGAAAGCTGTCCCATAATGAACACCCCACCACATCAAGCACACACTAGTTTCGAGACAATGTGTGCCTTGTTTGTCTATATTGCAAGCCCCTTGGTAATGGGCTTGTTTTGAACTTTTCCACACGTTCAAAAACACGTTTCCGTTCATGTTGTAAACAGGACAGTTCATAATGCTGTGATTCTTCAATTCAGGTTTCCAATAATTAAAAAAACTGAGAAAGAAATATCGGCCATTTATTTAAATTACACTTTATGTTGTCAACAACACTTTAAAAGTCGCAGTCGTTCTGCTTTTAATTCGTCCATGCCATTATAATAATAAAATGTACAAAGTCGTGGGCTGCGCCGACCAGGTTTTAAAGAGGTGATCGACCTCAGAACGGTTTTATTGCCCATTCGCGTGAAAATACCAAGTCGATTGAATTGAATCGATTGAATGTGACTGGACGCTATTTTTTTTATTCTCCACTCCTATTTTCGTTCTTTAGGGTCTCGAAAACAATACACTAATGTGTTGATAAAAACCTTAATCAACGGCAATCATTTATTGCGTGAAAGTCAATTTGAGAGGAATTTTCTGTCCAATTATCCTTAATTCAGGCACAAATACACAAGGCATGTTTTAACGTTCGGAAAATTTTCGTACCAATTAAATTAGTGACAACTGTCTAACTAGCTGTTTCTTTAAAACTTTCCATTTTTTACAATAGAAATTACAAATATTAGAATACAGAAACTGCTGACAAACTCTAAAGAAATGTCAAAAACATAAATAATTTAAAAAATGATGTGTAATCTCTGACACTGTGACTTTCTCGACCAATTTTACTGGTTTGTTACTTTCCTATTATTTTGTGAAAAATTTCTTTATAAGTAACTGGGAGTACGTAAAACAATACCAAAATGGTTAGAAGACCCCCAGATCGGTGCAAGCATCTAGTGTGCTATAGGTTCAAAATATGTCAATTGCGTCACTAAACCTCTCGACTCTACCACTATTATAGTTCGAATGAAGCCCCGTTGTCTTACATCTTCTGATATATGAATGTGATATACATTTTCTACTGTTACCATCTATTAGTAAGTACGTTTCAAGCATGTTTTACAAGTGACAATGCATCATATCATACAACTTCAATCACGTCATATCGAACGCTAATAACGATTGTTTGTTATATCAATAGTTTTAATTTCTCAGTCGGTAAATTAATTTCAAATTTGTCGAGTTGACTTTAATTAACTTTCAAAATTTCTTCATATTAATTTCAAGCACTTTCAGATATGGTGGATAGCAAGGGAATTATTTATTTATGAATTTATTTTGCAAATTGCAGCATGAAATTATATGTATGTAAAATTGAATAATTTACCTACTTTGAAACAAAAATAAGAAAAATTCTAATATAGTAATTACGATAAATGCGTCATTCTTAGAAAAAGGAAGAGAAGCCAAGAGAATGCCACTTTATTTTCAATGTCAAGTCTTGGCATAAATATTTAAATTTATTTAAAGGCGATTAAAGTATTACATATTATTATTATTACATTTAAGTATTTATTATTCAAATCTAACATATTTGATAGATTTATTATTCGCCTATTGAGGCATATTTTTTTCGAAAATTATTTATGGATTTCAACCTGGGTTTTCCCTGCAATATATTTTTATCGAGTTCACCTAGTAATTTAATGTGGAAATTCGCAAAATTTTAATTATTTTAGCCAATAAATATATCTGCGTGTGGTTTCGTGGGTCTGACATAGCTTCATTTGTAGAAAAAAAGAATACCGCTTATTCACAATGCCAAGTCTGAAGATAAACATTAAAATCTAACCCTATTATATTTATTACTAATAAGACCTCATTGATTTATTTTTATTGAAATCTAATCTATTTGAAACGAAAGAATTGATAAATCTATTCAGCTAAATGTGAAAATCATTTCATTAAATAAACACGTATATAAATTATTTTTACAAATACGGTTGTAAAAAAGAGAGCAAATGTGTGTGTCTGTGATAGAGAGACGAAGTCTGTATGTCATCAGGGTAAAATACGGTTTCGCGTGAATGAAATCAAACATGACCTGTCCATTCCATAGCAGATATATAACCTCCATCCGATTATCCTATACAGTATTGCCAACTACCCTTTTCACCTTTAGTACCATTATTACGTAAGCAGCATTAAAGTATTTTTATCTGATCTGATATTGATTATCTGATATGGTAGAACGGGCGAGTGTTTGTCTCGTTTTATGTAAATTCGGCTTTTAATGTAATTATATTTGAAACCATAAGGCTCTATGTTGTAAATATGGTTACTATTTATTAATCTTGTAACTTTTTAATAGATTCAAAGTCTATTAATGGGGATATAACTGAACTAACAAAGAAAAAACACAGGAAAAAGAAGAAGAAGATAACTAGTAAAAGAAAATATAGATATATAGGGACAAATTAAGAGATGAGAAAAGAGACAGATAGATCGATACATAAATAGAGAGAGAGAGAGAGAGAGAGAGAGAGAGAGAGAGAGAGAGAGAGATTTAACTTGCTAAGAGGCATGGTCCAAAGGCAACCTTTCAAAGTGAAGTGCTCCCCATAATTTAATTATATTTGAAACCATAAGATTCTATTAGTATCGACTATGCTATCGACCAGCTTTTTCTCGCTACATATTCCGTCTTCTTCAGGGTTTACAGAGAACAATCTTAATGTATTTCACATTCATATAAATGTATCACAGATTCTTGACAACTTACAGTAGACAAAATTTAAAAACGTTTACACACGTTAAACAACAAAAACGCACAGACCTAATCCACGGGATTATTATATAAGATGCTATGTTGTAAATAGAGGTTTCTCTTTGCTAACGTTGTAACTTAATCATAATAGGTCCAAAATCTGATGGAGAGAGAGAGAGAGAGAGAGAGAGAGAGAGAGAGAGAGAGAGAGAGAGAGAGAGAGCCTTTCAAGCTGGCCTAATCCTAGATTTTTAATATGAAATTATACCAACACACGATAAAAATACCAATTTTTTTAAAATATTTTAATGGCTTGATGTTCTTCGCATATTAGCCAATGGCAATATTATTATGCGTATTCGTTTTGGGGGGAAGGGTATCGTGAAAAAAAGGCCAGAGGCAACGGCGGGAATCGAACCCACGACCGCGGGGTCTACGAGCTGAGAGTCTCTCACGCTAACCACTCGGCTACCGTGGCCCCTAAATACCAAATTAAAAAAGAAGAAAACTGAAAAAGAAGAAGGGGATAACTAATAAGATAGAGATATATAGTGAAAAATGAAAAGATAGAAACAGAGACAAATAAATCGATGGGTAATAAGATAAATAAATCGATGGGTAGAAAGATAAATAAATAATGAGAGAGGGAAAGAAAAAGAGATAAAACGAGAGAAAGAGAACTAGAGAAAGAGAGAAAGAGAGAGAGAGAGAGAGAGAGAGAGTGAAAGAGTGGGTGAAAGAGACAAACTATATAAACCATAATGACCGTAGCACTGTAATATGATAGAACGGACGGATGTTTGATCAGGTTCACTGTAAATTCAATTGATTAGGTTTCGTGATACGATTGACCAAATAAATTGTTTTCAATTAATTAATCTGTAAGTAAGGTATTGGTTGAGGTAAAAAAGTCAGTGTCACGAGCGGGATTCGAACCCACGACCTTCGGCTATATACGCCGCTGCCCTACCACTTGAGCTATCGTGACATCGATCCAAGCGTGAAAAATGGCTAATGGCTAAAAGGAGGGAAAATTTGAAAGGCAGGTTGAGATCCAGTGGCCTCAAGTTTCAAGAAGGGGCCCTAACATAGTACACAGATGGATCGAAGAAGGAACAGCGAGTAGCCGCAGGAGTAAAAGGGCAGAACTTCTCCCTGGCAAAGCCCCTTGGACGAACCCCAACGATTTTCCAAGCTAAAGTCCTTCCAATACAACTCAGTTCACAGGAGTAAAAAAGAAAAATATGAAACATGAGCAGATATATATATATATTTATATATACCCTCAGACAGCCATAAAGGCACTAAATCGTGCACTGCAAACTTGTCTGGGAGAGCCTAAACTGCCTAATGACTGGGAAAGCAAAACAAGATTACCTTAATGTGGCTTCCGGGACTTGAAGGCCTTGAAGGAAATAAACAGACTGACCAACTAGCCAAAACACACCCATGGAGCCAACTAAGTACTCCAGAGTGTGTGCTAAGTTGGAAAAATGGATTGAGAAAGAAAGACTTAAACATTGGACAACACCCCAGGTATGAGGTAGGCTAAGAGAGTCTCTCTCTCTCTCTCTTTCAGCAGGCAGGATTTGACGAAATTGGGCCTCTATACCGGCCACTGCCCTCTGAACTGTTACCTTAAGAAGATGAGCAAGGCAGACACGGAAACTTGCCGGTTCTGTCTGGAGGAACCAGAGACACAGGCATATATCGTTTGTGAATGTTAAGCTTTAGCCCGTTTACGGTACTGCCACGTAGGTAAGACATTTTTCGTACCCAAGGAGATCCACGAAGGAACCAAGGATAGATAGTGCTAAGTTTTGTAGGAAATAGTGCACTTTCCAACACTATAAAATGGACCGGTTTAGATCGCAGTGGAGGAAAGAATTGTCTCCTGCATCTTACCGCCAAAAACCGTTTAAAAAGTCCAGATAAAGGGAATATAGACCCTGAAAGCTCGAAAGAAGAATGAACATTTTTTTTTCAAATTGGACGTATCTCTGTTTTTTAATATAAATTTGTAATTACTTGTAAACCTATAGTTTATATGAAAAATTCAAAATTCTTTAACCATAATGTTTATTTATATTTCGTATTTCCCTTAATGGGTTCGCACAAGTCATGTTGACCACCGGGGTTCCGGTATTTTTTAAACAAAAGTCCGTTAGTTAGTAAGTACTCAGAATTTGAACCCAGGAACCTTAGGCCTAGTACGCACGGGGATTCTTTGAATCTCCAGAGAGTCTCGGCTGCGTCTAGCCTAAGTCCGAGCTGCCCCGACTCATTGTTGCGATGAATCTGGTGTGTTGCGGGCTAGCATTTTCGGACTCTTTTGAATCCCATCCGATATGGGATTCTTTGACTCAATGTTGCCCAACATTTGCCGTGCGGACACGAATCGGAACAAGCGCTCTTTCTTCATTTATTTAGTTGACATTCCAGTGAGTGTTTTCTTGAAGATTTTGATACTGTCTTGTATTAAAGGTATGTTGAGGAGTACAGAGTTGACTTTACAGTTTATCGAAGACATGCATTCCCATCGGCGTTTGTGGGATGTATCATTCACGGAATTCAGAAATCGGGAATTGAATTGAAATTGAACGGTTTAGCCCACAAATTCAGTGTTTCCGTCGCCGAAATTGAAAAAAAAATACACACTTTAAAAGAAGAGTTCCGTCAATTTTGAAATCCTGAAGGTGTACATGAGGCTTGTATACGAGTCTCCTCTCGCTAGGAACCGGATAGTGACAGCTAATCAGAGCCGGAGAGATAGATTCTCGAAAGTTGGTATCTTTCTTGGAAATTTGACCGCCAACTTTCATTAAAATGGTTTCTAAATCAGTCGGGGACATCCTCAAAAAATTTCAGAACCCTGCGCCATAATTTAATCTCAACGTGTCCAAAATATTTTTCCCGTGCTGATTCCCGCCGTGAAATATTTGTCGAACCCACCATCTTTTTGGGCGTGTTTTAATGCACCTCCGATTGAATTCACTACGTACAATGCAAAAAAGAGCAAGGGAAATTCCTTTAAGAGCTAGTTCCTCTGTCATTTTCACAGGCACTGATGAATGTGAACTGAATCTTGGTCGGACACGATTCTTTGTCGCGGAGCAGAGTCGGGGCTGCATCGCAACAATGAATCTACGCAGCCCCGGCTCTGCCCCGCAGCATGAATCGACTCAAAGAATCCCAGTACGTACTAGGATGATGGGATTCAAAAGAGTCCGAAAATGCTAGCCCGCAACACACCAGATTCATCGCAACAATGAGTCGGGGCAGCCCGGACTCAGGCTAGACGCAGCCGAGACTCTCCGGAGATTCAAAGAGTCAACTCAAAGAATCCCAGTGAGTACTAGGCCTTAGTGTTGGGCTGTCGTGTCAATCCTTTAGCTGTTGCGTCCTCCATGCCCCCTAAATAAAATAATATTAAACATGTAAATGTACAACATTGTATAGAACCGAACCTTTTTTTACCAAGGGTCATGGTTCCCAATTTAAAGATTGCACCATTTACGGCGAAGAGCAGCCTAATAAATAACAGTTTGTTTCGAAATTAAACTAGTACAGTGGCAATTTTCGATTTTTGTACGCATGCGGATCGCGGCACGCTTTATTAAAGGGGCAGGGCGCACATCCTCCGGGAAGTACTCGACCTCCGCGATTCCACGCCTCCTCCGCAGATTTCGGCCTCTCGGGCCCAATTCACGGGAGCGGGATTATTTTTCAATTGCCTCTGTTGTTCCATTACGAAATGAGAAAAAACTGGGCGACGGCAAGGGCGAGCCGCTCCTCTGCATTAATCAGCTCTGGAAACGGCCAGCTGGAAGTTTGCAAACAGGTACACCTACGCGGTGGACGTTGCGTACCGGGCCCCGGTTTTTGTCATTTTTAAACCCAAACCTAAGAAAAGGAATAACTTTTCGCAAATGTAGAAACCTAACTAATAAACTTTCGTGTTTGTAATGGGGCCGTTGAACTTTAAGCGGGCTCTTTCCTATTTATACAAATAACGACGATTCTTGTTAGGTAACCCGGTTCATGACCTACCCACGAGATTGAAACAACACAAATTTGGAAAAATCAATTCGAACCGTCTGACATTTTTAATTTGATTCGAGAAAGGGGAATCGTTTTCAGGCGCATAGGCCACTTTCGTTGTGGAAAAAAGGAGAAACCGATTTGGCATAAGGCTACCATAAAGCTGTTCAAAACTGATTTTTCAAATGTCCTCGGACGAGCTTTTACGTCGTATTCGAAAATGGGCGACGAATAGGCAATAATAAGCCGGTTTTAGAAAAACCTCACGATCCTTGTTATATCATCCTTCTTGAATATCATTTACATGAAAAACAACAAGAGAAAAACAATTTTTAGTGTCTTAATATAAAAGATATCTGAACCGCGGATAGACATTAATTGATTTACATGTTCGTGAACATCAATTTTACGCAACTGTTTCAATTTTATCCAAAAAACCTTCAATTGCTAGGCATTTACATAAAACAAATAAATCATTGTATATTTTATTTTTAAAATTTGACGTCTACCTACCTCAGAAAAAAAGGGATACTCTGACTATATCTACTAATATCTTTTTATCTCTATATTTATCTACCTACCTACATTCACATTTTTACTATTGAGTTGTCCGGAAAATAATGCATGTTTTCTTTCTATTACTCTTCTAAAAAGGGTGTTCGGCTACTTGTGTTACAAACTTTGCCCTTAGATTCTACATTCAAAATAGAACCAAAAAGTCCTAATTAACTAAAACTATCTCAGCAGTTTCGGAGTTATTCCATTTTTTCTGATTTTTTAAGATTTCACGACCTTGCTTTAAATAAACAATGATAACTCCAAAACTAAAAGTTTGGACAAATCCGTTGATACGATTGAAATGTACGTTAAATTTCCAATATGATGTGATCAATACTAAACTTCTAAACGTTCGTGAAATAAACGTTTTAGTAGTGAGAACTTTGAATTTTTTTTCAAAGTTCAAAAACTTACTATGGTGATTCTAAACGTATATTTCCAAACCTAGAGACCAGCAAATTTCAGAAAAGCTACTCCATTTAACACATTTTGTAGTGGTGTAGTTTCTTTTTAAATTACTTTTCTCAAAGATGAAGAAAGTAAGTAAAAAAACCAATTGCACCACTAAAAAGGACTAAATGGAGTTCGTTTGCTGAGATTTGCTGGTCTCTAGATTTGGAAATAGTAGTTTAAACTTGGTTTAAAATCACCATAATCAGTTTTTCAACTTTGAAAAAAAAAAATTATTTTTCGAAGTTCTGGCTAATAAAACGATTATTTCATCAATGTTTACGAGGGTAGCATTGATCATATCTTATTGGAAATTTAACATAGTTTTCAAGGCTATCAAATTTGTTCAAAACCTTTTAGTTTTGGAGTTGTTATTGTTTATTTGAAGCGAGGTCGTGAAATCTTAAAAAATCAGAAAACGTAGAATAACTACGAAGCTGTTGAAATTCGGACCATAGTTAATTAGAACTTTTTGGTTTCATTTAGAATGTAGAATCTAGAAAGTTTGTAACACGAGTAACCGAACACCCTTTTTAATAAACTATTTACATTTGATGGATTATACTTTTGTGCGAGTATCAACACTTTTTAACCCTCTCTTGTTTATCTCAGTAGCATTCTGTTACTTGGGAATAATTCAGTCTTTACTAAGAAGACAACGCGCGATTTTCGCGTAATTTCGTTCGGACGGAACTGTGCCCAAACGGCCAGAACCATTATTGATGTCTGGAGCGAAGGCAGTGTGAGCACCGTTCAGAGATGGTTTAAAAAATTCGAGGAGTCTTTAGCCTTGAATACAAAGTAGGTCGTGTAAGGATTTCTTCCCTAGATGATGATGTTCTGAGAGCTTTGGTCGAAGAAAATCCCAGAACAACTGTTCGAGAACTCGCAGAGAATCTTTCAGTTAGCAAATCGACCGTTGCTGACCATATTAAGGCAATTGGAAAAGTGAACCATTTTGAGGTGATTCCTGGCATGACCCTGCCCATTTTATGTTGCAGCGATCAAAAACCTCCCAATCGGCTGTAAATATATGTCAAAAGCAGGGGTTCGAACCCGAGACCATTACCTTACAGTGATGAGCGCCGTGTCAACACCTAAACCGTTGCGGCCACCGACGCCCCTCTTTCTTTTTAATAGTCTCATTTATATTTGATTAACCCACTTGATTGATGTAAAATAATAAATAATTCGTATAATGTTTGATGGAAACGTCGCCCGACGAAGTAAGTTGCTTTGTTATGTAAGACAAACACTATTGAATTAATCCACGCTGTCCTACACTCGTTATTGGGCACGTTTAAATTGACATTGTTATTAGGAAGAGTTTATGGGGAAAGATTCACATCCAATCTCAGAAATGCCTGGGTTGAGTAAGCCCTTAGAAATGGTTAATGGAAGTTCATATCGCTTCACCCGAGTTACGCATTGTTGCACAGAAACAACCTGTCACCGGCCAAACTTTGGAAACAAAGCACCGAAATACTAGATGTACATGGATTTTTCCCTTATTAAATCGATTAAGCAAGCTCATCAAGTTTCAGTTTTTCTCCTTTTGCCACACTAATTCTCTAAAAAGTAACCTTTTTTTCATTGTTGTGCTAACCCCAAAAGGGCAAAGTTACTTAACTTTTATTGGTGTAGGAATTTAATTAAATATAATATTATTCGAATGGCCGTTCTCGATCATTCCGATTTGCATAATTTTGCTAGTTTTGTCTACCACGTATAGACCTACATAATTACATAAAAGAATAGTAGTATGATTGATATGATGTGGGTGTATGTTGCTGCTTTTACCCGTTTATATCTCTGACCATATATATCATATATATATATATATATATATATATATAAAATATCGTAACATACTACAATATGTGATCTACTATGATATAAGTGAAATAGGATGTGGTGTCTATTGTATGACCAAATTTTCTGCATGTTAGCCATTTTCAGGGGTTGTCAGGTATAAAGCTGGGAGATACAATGAGAAAAGCCTACCAATCAAGATATCGAAATGACGAAACGGAACATTACTATTTTGAGTCATTGTACAAATTATAGTATATAATATCAGTATACTACGAGTCATATGTGATTCGGCAGTTTCCTTCTTCAGTGGTTGTCAAAGTTATAAGCAGGGGGAGGGCTATGAAACAAGTGTACAAATGTAGATGGTGAAATACCGAAATGCAACATTGCTGTTATGGTCTGTCATGCTACAGTTGGGGCGTGCCAAACGCGATTTGACGGTTTGCTTTCTTAAGTGATTGTCGGGACATAAGCAGGGTGAGACACTAAAACAAACCAGAAATGCGTCTGACAGACCAAAATTTCGATAGGCAGACCGAAATGGAATGAAACAAAACACTATATGTACAATTTCCTAAACGTGCTAGCACAATTTTGCTCGTACCACATACTACGAAAATACACAATTCACCAGTTGGTGAAATACCCTACTCAATTGAATTTTTTAATTTATTAATATTTTGTAATTTTTAATTAAAGAATGAAACGGCCAAACTGTATCCTGAACATGCTAGCACATTGAGCAGTTTGAAATCTTGCAAGATCGTCCAAGATTCGAAGTAGTCCAAGATGTTCGTACTAAACTAAAACGGAAAAAACGATTACTCAGGTGGGTTAATATCCTAATATGTATTTGTAATATCTAAGCTCAACTTCTTTCGATATTTTGATAGTTTCTGATCATTTTCGCCTGCCCATTCAAGCTATTTTGGTCCGTTGGATGAGTTTGGGAAGAACTTTTAGAACTCATAAGCGATTGGTGCCTCAACCTGTATATAACCTTAACAAACCATCTCCAAATCACTACCCAAACCAACAAATTAATAGAGAATCCAATATCATCGGCGAATGTTATTTACGACAAACTTTTGACAATGTTTGCCATGTCAGGGACACAGCTTATAAGCAAAGACAGGCAACGACACAAACCCACTAATGTAAACAGCGAAATGCTAAAGCATAGCTTTTTTTCTCTGCCATATTATAAGTTATAGTGCAATATAAGTACGTGTCAGACGCTATTCAGGGGTTTGCCATGTTCGGTGGTTATCAAGGATATAAGCTTGGGTGAGGCACAGACACAAATCCGAAATTCGTCTGGGAGGCCAAACTTCAGTTTCCTGAAGAAGTTCGCAAAATTAGTAGTTGGAAATCTTGCAAGTTCGCATGTATGAAGTAAGCTAAAAGTATAGTAGCACATTTAACACGATTACATCGGTTGTGCAAATACCCTCAATATTTGTATATCTATAATGTAAATCGCATGTCATGCGTTCCGGTTTTTCTACATATGAAGTGATGGGTTTGTGACGGAGCATAAACCTGCTTATGACCCCCACGAAATAGCTTCAAATCACCACAAAAAAATATGTATTTATAAAATCTAACCTCAACTTTTCTTGAGACTTTCGCCGTTTACATAAAAATGTTCTGCACATGTTGTATGCAATATTCCGGTCCAGTCACGAGTGGATCGAGGTCACGATAGCTCAATTGGTAGAGCAGCGGCGTATCAAGCCGAAGATCGTGGGTTCGAATCCCGCTCGTGCCATTGACTTTTTTTATCTCAACTAAAAACCTTAATTAATTGAAAGATATCAATTGGTCAAGCTGACCACGAAAACTAGTGAATTGAACAGTATAAATAGTTAAATATTTTTTAAAATGTAAAAAATTAAGAGCAGAATTTTTAAATTAAAAAAAAATCACGTGGGTGGAATCTTGTCCCTGTCAGTGTATATATAAATTTCGTAAACTTAACTTCTTTTGAAATTTTGATCGTTTCCAATTATTTGCACTATACAATGTTGGGTTTGTGGCGGTGCCTCTCCCTGTTCATACCCCTGACCACTTATACGAGATCGTAGCATAAGATATGCGATATAAGATTTGTAAGCTATAACAAAATATTTTGGACCTTTTTAAAAAGATTCAACAACACACTCACTCCACCATTTATCTTCTCTGAATGTTTTGGATTATGCCATCTTCACTGTTTCTCAGGGTTCAAAGCAGGGTGACATCGACAAAAATTCCACCACAGACTGGGAAATGTCGAATCACTCTGTACCTGATTTTACATAAGAACTATATAATCGTACGTAAAAGGTCTTTAAGTATTATTTGTCTAAAATGTCAGCAATAACTTTGTTATTTTCTTATTTCTTGACTGTTTAGGCAAGAAAAATTAGTAAAAATTCTAAGAACCTTGTGAACCTTATCCTTAAAGATGGGCAAAATTATTCTTCACCATTAATTAGTTTAAAACCAATAACTGTTGCCGTTAATTAAATAATATCGTGGGAATCTTTTGAACCGCCTTCGATTTCTTACACGTTAATTGAATTAATTTGGCAGTCTAATTGTACAAAAGTGTTTCTTTTCAGACAAAATTGTTTTCAATTTCAAAATTACTGTCAAAGAAAATACAATGGTATAAAATTAAAAGTAAAACCATGAACATTGAGAGAATGGCAAATATGGAAATATAGAAATTTCAATTGATTGAGGTATTATTGACTGTTGGTTCGTCCAGTTTCGCTTTAATCAATCGATTTTAAGAACATAACTGTATGAACTTTTGTAATGTCTGCATTAAATTAATTTTATAGCCTTTTTCTGGTTATTTCTATGATTCCTTGGTAGGTTAAACAAAAATGGTGATGTCATCAAGGTGATTTCTTAGATAGCTTATTTTCTTTCATATTGCGACTAATAAAATTAAAAATAGAAATCAATTTTGAGATATCTTAAACACGAAGTGTAACTACACAAAAAGGCAATTACCAATTGCGACATTACAGTTGTTAATAATTGTTTATCCAGATTAAAATTGCGTTCTTGAATGTATCCTTTTGATATCTTCTAAAATTCAATTGCTATTGTTTTTCGTACAGAATTTAATTAATTTACAATAGACAAACCTTCAGTTTAAAACGACCAAAGCCTACGAAATTGTTATAACTGTTTAAAAAAACATAAAATAACGAAAAATCGGAAAATACTTGTCGACTCTTGTAAATTGCAACCCCTGAAGTATGAGGTAATTAAGAATAAAAGAAAACAAAAAATTATTGACTATAATTGAATTTAAACATTTATTATATTAAAATTAAATTACTAAGCAAAAATATATGCATTTGACAAAAAAGAAAGTATATTGAATGGAACAACGTCCACTTATGTTCGACTGCTGCTAATAACACAAAAACACATATAACATATTTAACTCGATACAACGCCTTTAAATGTAGCAGATATTTAGTTAAATTTAAAAAAAAAAGGAATCGACTTCAGGACCTGAAAATGCGCCAGTGAAAACTTAAAATGGGTTAAAGCCCCTTATGGCAATGGAGATTATCAGACATGGGAAGCATATCAATTATGAGTGTCTCCTCTAAATATTATAATCTAAAGTTAAATTGTTATATTTCTTTATTCCGTAAATGAAAAATAAAAACAAAAAATCTACAAGGAGACAAGGGAGTTGTAACTTTTAAAAAATAGTGCCACCCGGCTGCAATATTTCGCCGTGAGGGAGCGCCAATTGGCGGACACTCACTTGGTTGCGATCACCTGCCCAAAGAATGCTCTAGCGCCACAACTTAAAACAATCATAGAGACACCTGTTAAACGTTAAGCACCTGTTAAGCGTGCAGTTTTTGATTTATTATTATTTGCCGACCTATAAACGGAAAATATCTAAAACAGAAAATATGCGAATTAATTATGGCATATAAGCTGTCTCTAATATTCATAAACTAGTGATCCAGAAAACATACTCATAGTTACACTAAAAGTACAAATTAAATGTAAATAAAATTGATCTCTAAGATAAATGCGTACCTACACTGTCACACATATTTACAATACTTCACCAGATCCAGCCAAAACGGTTCATTTAAAAATGTTGCAAATTATTCAAAATTTAATTCCATTTTAGCGCAATAGGAACAGCCACAACAGCACATATTCCTAACATCTCCAATTACAGAGAGCACAATTTATTATTTTTATTATATGCATATTTGTTTAAATGCAGCAGTTGACTACGATCCTTAATCAATCGCCCTACTGTGCTGCGATGTTAAACTTTAGTTAAAATATTTTTATTACGACTGAAGTATTTATAAAGTGGAAGATTTTGAATTTTATACACAAGCACTTTGTATTCTTTAATTTCTTTACCCTACACAGTTACGTTTGGGCGCATTAACGTCTTCAATGGTTGGTTTGCGACGGTGCCTCTCCCTACTTATATCCTTTATGTACCAAGACCGAGGCAAACAACTGTGATCTGTTAATATAAATGACATAAATGTAGTACCTACGTTTTGAAAAAAATGTTCTGCTTTTTGCCTCTTCGTTCGTGTCAAGGTATTGTGCACTGACACAACCCGAAATGCATATGGGCAGATCAGAATGAAAGGAAACGGTCAAACAACATTTCCTGAACATTAGCACATTTAGTAGTTAAAAATAATAATTGAAAAGTAAGGTCGCTCATGTATATTTTTATCATTCAACTAACACGACACCAATGGTTGTTTTGGTCGTTCGGTTCATTTTTGACGGTTTATATTCATTTGGGTTCCTGACAGGCGTTTGAGCTTATTGACATCTGCAGTAGTGGATTTGTGACGGTGCCTCTCCCTGCTTATATCCTGTTAATACCAGTACATACGAAATCATATCATACAATATGTGATAGACATTGTGATACGTACGTTACCACCAAATGTTCTGCATTTTGTCTTCCGTGGTGTGTCAAGGTTACAAGCAGAGAGAGCCACTGAAACCAACCCACCAATTTAGAAGGTGAAATGCCTAAATTTCGCTGTTTTAACCTGCGTTATTACAAGTTGTAACGTACAGTATAAGTATGTGTCAGACGGTATTCAGCAGCTAGCGCTATACAGAGGTTTTTAGGTCATAAACAAGGTGAGACTCCGACATATACCCGAAATTCGTCTGACATTCCAAAATAGCGATGACAAGCGGACCAAAATGTAAAATGTTGGAAACGGACAATTAGCACGTATAGTTAGTTGGAAATCTCGTAGGGGAGGACGTCCACGTATGTTTGTTTCATGCTAATAACACAACAACACATTTAACACGATAAAACGATTTACGATCCTAATAAATGTAATTCGAAAATCAACTTCTTTTGAAATTTTCGTCATTTCCGATCATTTATTCTCGCTGTATGATTATACACATTGATCATAAACATTTTAACGGAGATTCACAATTTTTTAATTATTTGTTTTTAATATTGCAAGTATATTTTTAAACGTGGTTTTTTTTGTACTGAAAATTATACATCATTCCCCAAAATGTATTAATTTTTTGTTTTAAATTGGGAAATTCGACAGATCAAGCGTGATTGTATATTTCATTCCATGTAAGTGTCGCAGCATGAGAGTTCTTTTTTTTCTTTTCCCCCTTTTTTAATGATTGGAGAAAGTTGTTTTATAAAATGTTCCAAAAATTTTACTATAGCGTGCGGCAGTTTCAGAATGAGAGGCCATTTCTAAAATTTTCTAGGTCACCCTAAAGAACCAACCAGTCGACCGGGGGAGGAGCCAAAAGTGTGATTATTGTTGACCCCCTTCTTCAAAATTCTAAAGGTCAGGTGCAAATTTCCACAAGATGATACATGCTGGGAGAGGAGAGAGACAATGGAGATTACTTCCGAGTGTTACGGTAAAGATAATACGCCGGGGAAAAGAAAAGACCTCCGGAGCAATGGGTGACACGACGGATTCTCCGGCTTCCATGCTCTGGAAACGACAACCAAATAAAAAAAAAATAGAACAAATATTTCACGATCTATCAATTATACAAACATCAAAAGAAAAATTTATTTATCTTAACACAAAAGCACAAAAGAAACTCAGAAGAAAAGAGATCGTTTTGAAAAAATTCTGTCATAACTTTTTTATAACGATTTTGTTCTACGATAATCATGTATATATTTAGTAGTAATGATAATAAAACTTTATTAAAATTACAAAAGAAAATATGAAAAGAATATCGAGTACTCCACCATAGCAATTGAATGGATGAACTATCATCATGCTTCTCCTCATAATTTCCTATCAACGTTTTGCAGATAGGTATGTAGGTCAAATACCGGATTACAATGAATGAAACCACTAAAAAAAATCCACATAGTATTTATATTTATGCTCTATCAGATAGAGCATAAGATAAGAGGTCCGTTGTTGTCAGTGCCTCACCCTGCGTATAATCCTGATAACTAATGAACATGACGAACTGCTAAAATGTGCTTTATAAACAAAAACAACAAAATGGTCAGTAACGCCGAAATTTCACATTTATCATCACGCAGACCACATAAAAAATCTTACGTCTACAATGATGTATTAATTTTGCACATCTCTTAGGATTAATCTGAACCAAATTATTCTTAACGTTTTAAACATTCAATTTTAAGGGATTGGCTAATCTTAATTATGCTTAAGACAAAGGCAATCTGGCAATAAAGTAGATAAGGATTCGGCTAAATTTGAAAAAAAATCAGTTCTTTTTGTCCATGATGAGCATAAAGAAGAATAGGTACTCCAATAGGGGGTCATTTCATCATAAGTCTCGAACTATCGTTATCTGGAAATTCAATCAATCCTCATACCCCTAGGAATTTGTAAGCTTCGTACCGTGGATCCCGTTAGGTTTTGTAGCCCGGGGAATCTCTCGTTTTTGTACGGGTCTTGAAATTCCATTACTTTTACTCTTTTTCCAGGCCCGGATCGGCTTTCCAGAAGTGTGTGTTTGTTTATTAAGGCGGTGGGATTGCCGGAGAACTGGAGCAGGCCATCTGATCCGAAGCCCGCACCTTGATAAAACCTCCATAAAACGCTGGAAGCCGGGGCTTTTCTAGGCTATGCGTAAAACTAGGAGATTTTAGTTGCCTGAATTTTTATTTTAACAGGAAGAAAGCACCTTTTTTCCGGACTGAACTAAGCTATTTCCCGCTATTCGTCAGTACAGCTTATCCCGTAAAAGAAAAAGGTTCATCCCAAAACTTCAGTTATAACAAATAGTTAAAAGGGAATTAGAAAAACTACTCTCACTTGAGCTATTAATAGTCGCTTAATGCCAGGTACTGTTATGTGCCAACTAATCAATCAAGCACATCGGCTTCCTCGGGGCTTCGCAAGTGACCTTTCTAAACGTACAACTATTTCTGTTGATCCCGCATCAAATTTATTCTGGTTCACGGATGGCTTAACGGTACAGTCATTATTTGCCAAGAAGGCACGGATGGAAATAACAGGCCTCAAAGAGGTTTGGACGCCGAGTGACGTGCAAAACCTGCGTGTGATATTGAACAAAAGTCCATCAGGACGTCAATAAAAGCCAACCGAATCGGAGATTGATTGATTCTCACTATCATTGATTCAACCTCCTTCGTAAATGATCATTTTTTGAACTTAAAAATTTTCTTCAAACGCCATAAAAATTTACAGAAAGGGAAACCACAATCAACAAATAAAAGAAATCAACGCAAAAATAGTAATAATAAATAAACGCAAAAATAAAAGGGCATCAACTAGTTACACCTAATAACGATCATTCTCTTTCTCTCTATATCTCTCTCTCACTCTCTCTCTCACTCTCTCTCTCACTCTCTCTCACACTCTCTCTCTCTCTCTCTCTGTGTGTATATATCTCTCACTCCTATCTTTCTCTATCTCCCTTTCTCCCCTGTATCTACCTATCCAACTATGCATATCTATCTCTATTTCTCCATCATTCGTGATTCGCTTTCTTTCTCCCGTTTTCTCTCTCACTCTCTCTCTCTCTCTCTCTCTCTTTCTCTCTCTCTCTCTCTCTCTCTTTCTCTATCTATCTACCTATTTCTATTTCTCTTTCTCAAATTTTACTTGAAAAAAGCAAGTATAAAAACAAATTATGGAGTAGAAATCTGTAGTCATATATAAAGAATGCAAGTCACATGGGCAAATAGGACTGGCGATGGACATAAACCGGTAAGTTCTTGAGTGTGGAAAAAAAAGGAAAAAAACGGGTCCGATTTTCACGGGCTCTTAGTGTGAAATTTTAAATTGGGCAATAATGGTGAAAGATTGCTTTGTCCAGTTGAATGGCTCCGCGAATGGATGAACTCGTCAGCTGTTTATCATAACTGATCATATTCTGGGTTAAGTTTTTTTTTCAAGGCCAGGCTTCAAGATTAAGCTGAAATGACACTAGAACATCACAATTTTTTCGTGCCAAAATTAACAAAATAATTAATCAAAAAGTAATGTACTAAATTACACCACAAACATGCAATTTTTTCGTGCCAAAATTAACAAAATAATTAATCAAAAAGTAATGTACTAAATTACACCACAAACATGTAAAATTGTTTTTAAAAAAACTAAATTCCAAAAGAAATTTTTTTTTGAAAAGTAGTCGGTAAATATTTCAATAATGGTAAAGTCAATATTTTGTGTGCTAAGTGGTTAATTGAGGAAAAAACAAGTACAGTTTAGAGGAAAGAAAAAACGAAAGTTCTTTCCTCAATGGAAAAATAAAGATATTCACAAATATCACCTTTCACTAAATAACCCTTGCTTAGGAGTACTATAGAGGTACCCAAGGAGTGATCAACAAGTTATGAGCTATTCCACTAATTAAGGAAGAAAGTTGAACCATTTAAGGTGGCATTTCAACAAAATCAGGTAAATCAATGAACGCTGTTTTTTTAAGGCCAATTCGATCCCAAAGTTTATTTTTTCGTTCATCAAATGAGAGAAATCCTAATATCTCAAGAAAAACCTAATCCCGTTTTCCATAAAATGGAATTTTGGAAAACCCCGCTGTGAACGTCAGGACGGGGCCGAAGATTGAGGATTGGTCTTCCAAAGCACCTGCCGAAAGGAGTGTTCGATCTACCAAGAAAATCATATCAAACAGGCCTTCCATTCTCTCATAACAAATATTTGGACCTTCGAATTCTAAACTTTTTCCACCAAACCGGCGTTTTAATGATAAGTTTCAGGAAGTTAATTTTGTACCATTTGCATAGTCAATTATTACAAATTTTCTAGCATAAAATATTATAATAATTTTTTTTGTTAAAATTGTGGCATATCTTGTTTCCTTGCTGTAAAATAGAGGTTATGGTTGGAAAAATTAGAAAGGCCATAACTTTTTGGAAATCATTTTTCTAGGTACTCAATTTTTATGGAGGTTATAAAATAATTTTTGCTAGTGTTTCAAACTTAGAAAATTGGTTTTATTGAAACTTACATTTTGCCACTATAATTGTTTTCCCTGTACCCTTCAATCTTGCTGACTTGATCATGTTAAAAAAATACTTAAGAAATGATAAACATTTTATAACCTATTGCAAAATGTAATAAAATTATATTTTCGTGGGTTCCGTCCAAATAGGTTCATCAAGTATTCAGCCTGTCTGAAAGGGTCACACATGGGGTTGAAACTAGGTCAGTTTGCCTACGCTGCCTCCTTGGAAAAACCACCCCTTGAGCAACTGACCTCTGTTCGGTTGTTGGGCCAACAATAGTTTGGACACGGGCAATATTTTGACAGTAACCGAAGGTTTGATTTAAAGTTGGCCAAACCCCTAGCCGGCCCTAAATCCTCCCTTTGTCATCGACATACCACACATTGTCGACTCCCGAGTCAATACCCTCTTCACGATTCGTTCCTGCGGAAAGACCTGCAAGGGATGGGCGGAAGGAATGAGTTCACAAATAAGATCTTAATAAAGTCTACAAGTACCCATACCTTTCTGGTTAATTATAATAAAAAATCATTATTTTAATTTAATAGTTTCACTCAATTTTAAATAAATTATTAACTATTTACATACTATTCACTCAATTAGGGTAGTGGAGTACTAGAATTTTCGTCTCCCTCCACACCTATTACATAAGAAACCTAATTGAGTGTCGATTGGATACTCAATCTTCCGCAATTAACTCTCTTACACTACACATTCACGCCAGTAAATACATTCTCAACACAAAACTATCATTGCTATATGCAATAAATGCAACCCTGTTTCCCCCAAGAATCGGAACAGGGGACCCAGATACTCGCTGCCGTGCTCCAGTACGATTCTCATATCGGGTGGCATTCCTACACGCTCTCCGTACGGAGCCAGGGAATCGCACCCCTCAACCTAGTGGGACACATCGAACAACCTTTCATACACGGGCTTTGCCCCGAATATAAGTGTCAATCTTGCATGGACTATTCTTAATCGTGTGCGGATTACCTTCTTCTTCACGTTATTTCTGAATTATTATTCGGAAATCGTGAGATGCGGTCTGGTGTGACAGGTTTCAGAAAAACATTTTCTTTATCGTGCCAACGTTTCGATCTTTGTTGAGATCATCTTCAGGGCATGGGATTTAAAAACATTGTTTAAATTTAACAAATACATTTGGAAAAAAATGAATTTATACAATTCCAAAAAAAATATTTTTTTTTTTTTCAATCAAAGTATTTCTACTCACTTTGATTGAATATAATTTTTTTTGCATTGTATAAATTCACTTTTTTCCACATCCTACATGTATTTGTTAAATTTAATCAATGTTTGTAAATCCCAGGCCCTGAAGATGATCTTAATAAAGATCGAAACTTTGGCACGATAAAGAAAATACCGTCACACCAGACCGCATCTCACGATTTCCGAATAATCATAGACTATCGGTCACTAATCACCACACTTATTTCTGAATATTCATATCTGTTCCAAGGGGCTCTTGATTCGGGAGGGCTTCTCTGCCGAAGCGGCCTACCAACTTAAAAAAACTAGGTATGTTCAAGTTAGTGTTGTTCATTGACACTAACACACACTTGACCACGTTGACTAAGTCTTTCCAAAATTTGTGTGGACTCCTTATAACGTGTTTTTTTGCTTGTATAATAAAATATAAATAATCTAGCAAGCTCTTTTCGGTATTCATATACTTGGTATCCATCACAATATCATCAATCACTTGAAGGTAATTAGTGCAAGTAAATTTTAAACATTTAGCATCCATATTTGTCATTTTTGGTCAAATTTAAACCCTCAGTAATGTGTATTTAGGAAACCTATTTGTAAATCGTGAAAACAAAAAAACGGCAGTTGGATACTTTTATATATTATATATCAGTTTTTTGTTTATGTTGTTGTAAGTACTTTTTGTTCGATAAAAGCCATGTTCTCTTGGCTCCATACCTGCTATTCTACGTTTTATCGCACCTGAGTCGTTGAACTCGTCAAAACCATTGCAAATTCGGGTAAACAAGGAAGAGAAACGTTTGCGGAAGAACGTATGTCCAGGTAGGACCGTGGAGGGCGATTCTTCCTCCTCTGTCTTGTCATAAATTTGCTTTCGGCGCTTTTGGAAAAGGTCAGGTCGACCGGCCGAACTACAAAAGCGTCGCCAAATGGACTCACAGGGCCAAGGAACTATTGACAGATGCTTTTTCCCTCTAAAGGGTTCCAGAGAAAAAAAAATGCCAGAAGAAATACGGTCCGGAAGAAAGAGATACTTGGGATTGGTGTCTGTGACAATTAGATGATTTTGAAGCGTAATGGTGCGTGTTTTTAGTTATAAATTCGAGTTATAAATTAAATCTTTAACACTTCACTTGGCAAAATAAAATAAAAAATAAAATACTTTGCCAATTCTACAAATTCCGTTAATTGTGAAAATATATTTTTTAATTCGGAAAATTTTTAGTCTTGAGAATGTTTTAATTAAAAACGAAGCAATCATGATTTATTATCATGTTGTGCTGGTTGACTTATTTTTCTACACCACATTTTTCTAGGGTCGACTTGATTGATGCCTACAGGTTGCGATTTTTGTACGTATGTTGCACATTTCAAAATCTCCAATGGCGGAAATACAATTTTCCATTGAGAAAAAAACCCCTCGTGGATCTCATTGCAAAGCAGAACTTGTGTTGCCGACAAAGCAGAAAAACTGTGTAGGACAGTGGGACAGAGGTTTCACACATCATTAGCTGCCTAGAACAGATTCAGAGCGGATCTGCGCCAAGTCGAAAACCTTAACTCTCGTTAATTTTTTTTACTCCTTTATTTGAACCTGTTGTTCGCGGATTCGACATTGGGTGAATTCAGTTTTCACGTTTATGCTAGCTAATGGCACTAGTTAGAAAAGCAAGAACAAACTCGTAAATAAAAAATAGCCAGACATAGAAGATTTTGTATTTCCCTAGGGCAGGAACATTAAGGAATTTAATTTTTTCCCATGAAACTAATATGAAATTTCGTTGAAGCACCTCTATGAACCCCTAACTATTTAAAAATTTAAATTTATTGATTTTTTACCTCTAAATTTTTTTCAATTTTAAGAAATCGTTATCGGAATATCTGATTAAAACGGCTATAAGTCAAAAATGACTAAAAGGATTTTAACTACAAACATACTGTAGCGGACTGGGTAAATATTAAATGAAAAAGAAAGGGGAGAATTATAAACTGTGAAAAAAAGGGGTTAAAGAATCATCGAGATAACTCACCGTTCGGCGATTCCACACAGAAATTACTCTGAAAAGAAAAAAAAACATTAATAATTCAAATAAAAAAAATACCGATACATAGTGTAAATACATATGATTTTAATTGGGTAGAGGAACTAATTTGTTCATATTTCGGGTTAAAACCCCAGATGGGTTCGGATCTGCACCTCTCGAACAACCTCGTCCTCACCGGCAAAAAGGAGTTCTTCCGATTTGCCAGTGAAGAGGTTTGTATTCTGTCCAAAGATGAACATGACGTCCCCAACCTTTGCAGTTAGAGAACACGAGGTCCATTTTGGGCGCTTTATCAAAGTATGAAAATATTCGTTGGACCATCTCTTCGAGAAACTCTGAAAACCGTGAGGTTAGTTGCCATCGGTTTAAACCATTTGGATTTTGTCTGGTTACCTCAATCTCAGGAGGAGCTAATAACGGAGATAATATGGACCACCATGGGTGTCATTGGTCACAGCGCAAAGCGGACGGCTCTTTAACACGACCGTAAGGCGAGTGACGAGTACTAAAATTTTTCAGGGTAAGAGAGGGATCGCCAAAGGCGCGGAATAGATAGCACTTAAACGACTTTATTCCTGTCTCCCCGAACAGCTGGAGGGTTGAAATGCCAAACCATCTCTGTATTAGCCAAGTAGTCAGAGATGGTCTGTCCATAATCTTTGAGAAAAGCTCGTACTTCTTTTACGTGGAGGGAAGCTCCCAGAATAGCTAACCATGTACAGCAAAGGCCTCGCCTAGCAGTGAATCGCTCCAAAATTGCAAGGAAAGAACGGTGGTTAAATCGGTGACGGTTTCAAGATGTAACACCTTGGTGGTCATGCACATGAAGAGACCCCTTACTTATTTTTTGGCCTTCTTACACAGGCTCTCCTTGATTTGAAATGAACCGGCCTAATCCACGCCAACGCTTACAAATGGTTGAATTTGGCTGACTCTTGAAGCGGGAAGATCCGACATGATACGCTGAAGAGGCGCTTATAACGAGGCAAACAGCGGAAAATTCGCATGCGAATTAATAGGCGCAAACAGTATCCTCACTGGATGAGAACTTGCATTACACGCGACCCTCTGTGTAATGTGTTTATGCTATACCAATCGCAAATCAAACTGGCTAAAGGGGATTTTCTTGTAGATAAGGATGCTTTGAATCTTAAGAAAGAGAATACCGTCGTCCTGCCGCCAACACTGAGAAATCCCTGAGAAGACTAGGGAGTTTACGGGAGGAAAACGGTAGGAGGAGCAAGGGCCGACGGAATTGGATGAGGCAGGCAATACAACGTCGGAACATTTGGAAAACGTGAGAAGAGGTTTTGGTCAAGAATAACTCCAAGGTTTTTAACGGAGGGGCTGAAGGAAATGGGTAAGAGAGGGCTTATGGGGGAGGATTTGAGGAGATGACCGGATCCTATGATAATAGCTTGATAGGAGGATTTGATAAGATTGAGGTTGAGGGATTGTTTTGGCCCAGTTGTTGATGGAATTTAGATCTTTTTGGATCTTAGGGATGGCCAATGGTAGTTCAGAGGGATACAAAGACAGGTAGATTTGGGCGTCCTCAGCATAGAAGTTATAGTTGCAATAGATGGAATCTGAGAGGTCATTAATGTAGATGCTGAAAAGGATGAGAGAGATCCTAGATCCTTAGGAACATCAGGAGGAGGTGGGGTCGTTACGGATAGAGACGGCTTGAAGTCGGTTGGTAAGATAGGAGTGAAGTTCTGTGCTTCAAACAATTTCATATTTATTGTGTCTAAGCACCGTAACCCAGTGTGTAAAAAAAACTCAGCTAAGTTAGGAATATTGAAAATCTTAAGTGCCGAAACAATAGAGTGGAAAACTTCAGTCAGACGTTGTATCTTCTATGCTTTCGGGTGTTGAACGGAATGCTGTTAGTTTAATAAGGTAAAAATTTGCAAGCATTCACTTTGTTTTGGTAGAGCTCCCCCAACACTTTTGACCCGAGGAGAAAGGAACGTAAATAGAAAAGCTTTTGCGACTCCGACAAGGTTTTATTCTGCAGATTAGAGATGTAAACAATGAGAAAAATTCAGCCACTCTTGGAAATCTCCAGACAATATGTTTATAGTAATTATGAGAAGTTTCGGTTTATTAGACATTGAAGAGGTATGAACGTTGAGAACATAGAGCTGCGACAGCTTTCACCGAGAAAAACATTTCATCAAAAGAAGTAACACTGACGGTTGTATCAATTCTTTGTTTATCTTCGACAGCCTCATTCGAGGTCAGAATTTCAATTTCTTCCATCTTTTTTCCAAACGACCAAAAAAAGTGGCAAATTGTCACGATTTAATTACTTTGCAATGTTGTAAACAGATTAAATTCACTAGTTTTCGTGGTCTGCTTGAACAATCTTTCAATTAATTAAGGTTTTTAGTCGAGATAAAAAAGCCATTGTCACGAGCGGGATTCGAACCCACGACCTTCGGTTAGATACGCCGCTACTCTACCACCTGAGCTATCGTGACTTCGATCCACTCGGACATCAACTTCCCATCTCAACCCAACCTTTCGAATTTTCTCTCCTTTTTGCCATTTTTCAAATGTCGTGTAATCAGGATTTGATTCTCGGCGACAAATGAACTGGCCACGGAGAGCTTTAGTGAAGATATGCTTCGTTTTACTTATAAAATCCAATATATTTCGTGGTCCGATTGACCAAATAACTTCTGTCAATTAATTAATCTTTATGTAAGGTATTGGTTGAAATACAAAAGTCAGTGTCACGAGCGGGATTCGGACCCACGACCTTCGGCTAAATACGCCGCTACTCTACCACTTGATCTATCGTGACTTCGATCCACTCGGAAACCGACTTCCATCTCTCGAGAATCAAATAGATAACACAACATTTGCGCAGGGCAAAAGCCGTTCAACTAGCAGCGGCGGCCAGGCTGTTTATACACACTGATACCAACAGGTGAGCGGTCGACTTCGATTAACCGAATTCAAACAATGGGCGCGCGGGCAAACTCTATTTCTTCCGGAATAATAAGCTTTTAATAGGCAACAACCTTCCAACTTGTCCTCGATGTATGCGAAGTGGATAACGTATCATTCTGACAGGTAAAACATATTTTGGTCGACTGTCGAACTTTGCAACCCTTTAGGCAAAGGCTCAACCTTTCGAGTGATTTGCAGGAGTTACTGGGTCCCCAGTGTTTCTTTCGAAAAGCACTTTTCAGCTTTCTCAAATTTATTGGAATTTATAATGAGATTCAGGCCTTTTCCCAAATTGTTATACCATTGATTGTTTGCCTGGTAAAAAAAAGTTTCTTATTATTGTTATGTAGCATTAGTTTATCTGTCATATTTGAATGGAAGAATAAAAGGATAAGTGGTAGAGTAGCGGCGTATCTAGGCGAAGTTCGTGGGTTCGAATCCCGCTCGTGACACTGACTTTTTTATCTCAACTAAAAACCTTCATTAATTGAATGATTATAATTGGTCAAGCGGACCACGAAAAATAGTGAATTGAATAAAAGGATAAGGATGAGCCTATACTCATGCTGAGACTCTTGCTATCTGACTCCATTATTATTATTGTTATTAGCCATACAAGCCTATGAGAAATGTTTAAATTACGGAACAAAAATTCAAAATTCTAATTTAAAAACAGGAATAAATTTTATATGTAATTTAAAATGGGATTTTTGCATACACTTGGCCTTCCAAATTAAGAATTTAAAAGGATAAATTAAAGCTTTGGATGGCAATAAGATAAATTAGTTTACGAATGAATGTTTGGAGTCAGAGCTTCATAGCACTCAGAAGGGATATAGCTAACCTAAGACAGAAGGTTTGGATCTTAGGGCGTGCAATGACCTTAGCCGTTAAAACGCCTTTAAAAATTAATAATAATAATAATAATAGTTCAATTTATTCAAATTGATTACCAAAAAATAATATTGTTACAAATAGATTGCTACAATGCATGTACATAATATTTATTTATATATTTATGTATTTATTTAAGTTCTGATATTTGTAAAAAACACCTTCCAACAGAGGTAAATTTTGCGTTAATGCGTTGGATATTATGTAAGAACGGCACCTAACTGCTCTGTTATCTTCTTCCAGTGATACTGTATAAAGAAAGGTATGCATTTATTTTGTTACTTGTAACGTAATTTTTGTATGTTCGTAAATGTTTATAAACTTAAGACAACATTTTTGTAAGTCAGAAACAAAGAATGTGCACTCCTTTTTGAATTAATGTATTGTAGCGCCTTGAGAATGACTAAATATATAAGCAAAGTAGATCAGAAAATGGTCAAAACTTGATGTCATTGTGATTCTAGCGTTTAAGCCTTAGATACCGACAGTCACCGATTATTTTTTCGGTGTAAATTAATTTTTTGACTGATAATTTCGACGATCTGCAAGACTGACATTCCTTGTGCAAAATCTAACCTCATTTCTCTCAAAACTTGATAATTCGTTTTAAAGAAATTGTCAAGTACATTTTATAACTATATAAATCATTAAAAGTAGACTTTTTTCACTTTGATGATTTCTCTCAAATTATTTTACTCTTTTGTCTATTTTCTTATGGAAATGGTTGATATTTTTTTTTTATGGCACACGCGTCATTCAAAAGCTAAAAACGGTATATTTAACGTTAAAATCCTTTTTGAATTATAGCCATTTCAATCAGATATTTCGATAACGACATCGTAAAACTCGAAAAAAAATGTACGGCCCAAACATCGATAAATTCAATTCAAACAAATATTTATTTTTTGGGGTCTGTAGAGGTGCTAAAACAAAATTTCATTTAGTTTCACGAAAAAAAAATTATGACCTAATTTACTTGAAAAATATTTTTAATAATTTTTTGCTTAGTGATAAATTTTTATTAGATTTTTATTGCAATCTGCATAAAAAATTGTGTAAAATGATATATTTACATAGTTCGTTTGAGCAAGAAGATAGGCAAACTAAAAACAATTTTTAAAAAATTCAACTTTAAAAAAAAATTGGCGAAACCAGGGCCTATTTACAAGAAGTGGCGGATACGTGTCCCATAGTTTGGACTGTAGAGCCACCAAAAAACAGTTTGGTCCAAATCCGTGACATATCAACCTAACCTGGCCTTGTGGGTTTAGTCCAACAGATGCTTTCCGGGTTCTACCCATGTTCAGTGGGTATGTTTGTGTTCATGCCTCCCCCTGCTTATTTCCCTGACAATCTGAAGAGGCAAAAAGCTGAAATGCATCTGGCAGACCAAAACAGCAAGCATAGGCAGAGAAAAATGTTGCGTCTTTTCGCAATATTCAGCGCTGGGTTTGTGTCGATGCTGCACCTTTTTAAAATCCTGGCCAACTAGTTCAAGTAGTCGAAATTTCGAAACGCATTTGAATAATGTAAAAACGAACATTATAAGATCAAAATGATATGAATGGCCATACTATAAATATACTCCTTACCCTTATTTATCCTTATTCGTAATGACTTAGATGATTAACTTATATTTTTTTATCAACTCTCTTGTTTTTACCCTAAAATTAGGTACATTTTTATGCATACTCATGGTCCATTTGACAAGTTGTTTCATTCCTTTGATAAATATTTTATAATGTGTTTATTTATTATAGTATTTTGGGGCGTGGCACAATTTCGAAAAAAGTTAAAATATATGTTTCTAGACATTTTCAAATCAAAACGCAATATCTCGTTACTGCCTCTTTGAGAGCTTAGTCAATATTTCATGAATTTTATGACTGAGTCTAAGATCATTCCCGTTGATCTGTTGATTAAAGCCACACGATGACAAACACAGTGTAAATAACCGTTCGGACGGGCTTGTAGTTGTAAAACAAAAGCAATTAGCACGTTGAACCCAAGTTTAGGCCGAGTTCCCTTTCGATCATGATTCAATTGTAATTATGGGAAGAGGTTGACATAGTTAAAACGACCTTTGAAGGCTGTCACAGTGACCCGGGGCGATCCGACTCGTACGAGTCTTTCCCAATATCCTTTTCTTCGGAGCCGTTCCGGTTCTTATTCCCAGTCCGAAAAACAAACGGGTGAGTCTAGTATCAACATGTTTTTCAAAAACGGTTTTTCCATAAGGACGAATTTAATAATCTGTCAACCTTGCTTAAAAATAACCACAATTTAAAGTACAAACCAATTCCGCTTACACTCGCGAGTAATTCTGGAAATTGTTATTTTCCCTTGCGTGAAAAACTACAAGGTACGTACCCCTAATCCAAAGCAGATCAACTAACAGGTAAATTAATATTCAAATATACTATAATAATAAAGAAAGGAGATATATACAAGAAACAGTCGATATACATGAGACGATGTACAGACAGTTTGTTTTTTAAGGATAATTGATTAGTCAGTATATTAACAACAAGTAAATAATTTAACTACCTTAAATATTTTGTATTTAATTACGTAATTATCTGTACGAATCTGTCAAACCACGTGAAGGAACCTTCCCACGCTCTCTCTCTCTCTCTCACTCTCTCTCTCTCTCTCTCACTCTCTCTCTCTCTCTCACTCTCTCTCTCTCTCTCTCTCTCTCTCTCTCTTTTCTATCTTTGTTGCTTTCTATGTCTCACATCAAAGGGCTGTAACATTGGAAGAATAAGAAACAGCCAACGTGAAGACGTAGACCACTCGACTCGGGTTCTTGGGCGTTTTTCTGGGATACAGGGGCCATCCAGAAGATTGGGACATGGTCGACGTAGTTCTACAGAGGGGAGAGACGACAGATACCTGGCCTTGCGCAATTGTAGCGTCACTGGAAATGAGACAAAATATCTCTTAGGCAAGTCCGAAATGTTTCCATTTCTACCAGGACCGCAAGCAGAAGAACCGACACCCTATTCGAGGACCCGTCTTTACTAAGCTACTAAAATGAGAAGACTTCGCACGTGAACTTTTGAATTGGTTGCAACTATTCAGATGGCCGAAATTCCATGTAGACGCACAGGTATGCTCAACGCAGTCTATTCCTCAAGTGGCTATTTTTACGCTCGTGCCAAAATAGATCGTCGGGGGGACAGTCTCTAACCTCATAGAAATACACAACATTGTGTGTAGAGTATGTAGTGCCATTTGCCTATTTCGTCTAAAGATTCTTGCTAATGTAGGATAATACCCCCATAGAGCCCGGATGATTACATAAATATGGAATTGAGTGCGGCCCCAAAAAGTCCGTTTGAAAAGGGTCAAAATGGTTTGAAGCTAGCGGAAAAAGTTTGGAGCCAATTTAAGCGTACGTTCTAACTCTCCTGATTCGGAAAAGGCTACTATTGAAGAATGAAAAAATATGCATCAAGTAATCATGAAAAATCTAAGGATCAGAAATGTTTATCAGACGTGAAACATTCCAGATGAAGTATTGAACAGAAACATAAATCATTCATTCGTTTCAAAACATCATCATCATATAAACCTCTATTCTATAGTATTAAGTATTAGTAGTAACTATAAATGTATCTATATCTATCTAACCTAACTATGTAAATATATTTCTATACAATTATCTATCTACATATTTATTTAAATGTATAGCATCAAACTCAGTAACAAAATATCTTTTTAGCCCTAAATTTCTATCTAATCTAGATACCTTTTTTTTTTAAATCTTTACCTAACAAGCAACAATCGTGACTCTCTCTCTCTCTCTCTCTCTATATATATATATATATAATCTTTGAATTTTCATTTTATTTATTGGCTGGACGATCATATGTAATAGAAAAATGGCAAAAAGGAGGGAAAATTCAAAAGGTGGGGTTGAGATAGGAAGTGGTGTCCGAGTGGATCGAGGTCACGATAGCTCAAGTGGTAGAGCAGCGGCGTATCAAGCCGAAGATCGCGGGTCCGAATCCCGCTCGTGCCATTGACTTTTTTATCTCAACTAAAACCCTTAATTAATTATAACATATGTAATAGGTTTTTCTTCAAGCACAAAATCCCGTCTTTTTTATGTTATTATTCGTATATCTTATTTTTATGAAATCACAAAGCAAATAAACCAAGAGAGAAAGATTGAAGAGGGGAGCGGAAGCCCCCGAAATAGATTTCATAACAATAAAACATTTTTAAAAAGTCTGGATTTTGTTCATGAACAAAAACCTACTACTATTACTATGTATCTGGTCTTTTCCCCATCTTCAGTGGTTGGTTTTATTATTCAATGTCAATCAAGTCTCTTTAACAAGTATAAGTGAAAAGTGGAAGGAGTTCGTTGGATTCATCTTTATCTGTGGGTGCCTTTAACGAAGTTAAGTCTTTTCTTAATTGATCCGTTCATTTTCTTATTAATTTGAATTATGCCTTAAACTGTGCAAACGACGTATATGTTATTGATTTTGGGTAATCGTGAAATTTGTCCGTTTTTTATCCTTTTGAAGAAGTGGTTAGTTCCAAGTTCGTTAGTTTGTTGAGGGTTCCGTGTCAATCTGTCTCACAACAATTCGACCATTTTTTTTCTCTTAGCTAGGTATGTATTACTAGAACAATTGATGCAGAGTTGCTTTACCTCAGGTAAGAACGAACGCTTCGTCGAAATGGGTGGATTTTATACTAGCGGAAGGGAAAAAAAACGCCAGCTCAATTGACGTAAGCCCTTTCTGGGGTCAACGTGCGAGACGATAGTTTCCGCCAAAAAGGATTCCGCCCAGGTAAACTGTTTAAACCTTTGTTGTACCAATAGACACTTCCATGTCAGCCGATGGTTTATGGCCCTGCGGCATTCAGAGCCGAAATGCGGAAACTTCAATATTACACAGTCCCAAACTCAATCTAGGGATGAAATCAGGGGCAGACCACCGGCGCACCAGGAACATCAACAAATTGGCAAATCCCAAAACTAATTGTACTTAGCGAGCCATGTGAAAAAAAATCAAGCAATGACTGCTTTATTAATTATAATTTTATGTATTATTATTAAGGGTGATTCACTAATTTTATGACAAATATCGTCAGGTGAAGAAGCAGGTCAGATGCAACAAAAAAGTTCATATGAACCATGGTCCAATTCTCAACCCTTTCGCAGTCATTAAACATTTTATATTTTATTAATCCACATATGTATTCAGTAGCCAAAATTGACCTTGGTAATTATTTCCATTAATTATAGTTTTTCTACAAGGTCTTGGTTGAGATGAAAAAGTAGTGTCAAGAGCGGGATTCGAACCCACGACCTTCGGCTCAATACGCCGCTCCTCTAACCACTAGATCGTGACTTCGATCCACTCCTGTTTTGTTTCGTTTTTCTTACAACTATTTATGGTTTTTGTCATAAATCTACTCTTGAACTATTCATTTTTGGAGAAATAAAAAGCGTTAAATTCCTATTGAGCAAGCACCTTTTTAGAATTTCAATTTAATTTTGGTATCTGGTAATAAAAGAAAACATAAAAAAAGAAAGATTCAATGTAAAAATTAAAAAAAACATAAAAAGAGACAATAAACGTAATGAACAACCAAATTGAATGAATTTCTCTTTTTTGTACTTTTTTTATTAGATTATAGTTAGTTTCTACAAGTTCTGTATTGTTGTTCCTTTTTTGTCTGTGCTTGGTGTAGATGTTTTCTTCAATTTTTCTGCTTTGGTTGTCCGTTATGTTTACTGTCGCTTATTTATGATTTTTGTTTAATTTTTCTTCCTTCTTTATTGAGTTAAAGTTGAACTAAATTTTGCCCAGGACAAAAAGTTGAAGGAACCCCATCCTCCTTTTTCACATCGCCACCATTTTTTCCCCATTTAGCTTAAAATTTACGCATTTTGGTTTGACGTAATTAAAGAAAAGGGTATACCGCTAGAAAGCTTATTAAAGGAAGAAGTTATGAAATATGCCTAACTCTACCGTGAACCTTTCCAATGAAATTTAGTATTTTTTCATTAATTTAGTGTTTGTTTTTTACCATAAATTAAGTAGAACGTTCTATAAAGGCACCTTAAAGGAAAATAAAGCACTCTTCAATGCTTTTTTTATGTCAACAAAAACAAATTGTTCATGACTAGTAGATTAATGACGAAAAGCCTAGAAAGCTGAAAACAGGTTGAATTCTGCGAAAGGGTTAAGAATTGAACCATGGTTCATACGAACTTATTGTTTTGTTTTGAGGTGTAGAAGCACCTGACGGAATTTATCATTCGAATAGCGAATTACCCTGTATAAATGGAATTATCCATTTTAACTATTTATTACATTTGCTTAAATCAATTGTAAGAAACAACGCGTGCGTTTTTTATTTAAAAAAAAATTTAAAAGCCATTAACATATATAAACTTCTGTGGGCTCGTGCTTTGGAAAAAAGGTCGGTATTGGAGTCACAAAGCTTTCTCATGCCGCTATTTGAATGCGAAAGAAGACAGGATTGTGGCCGACCTATTTAGGCAGTTCTTCTTTGTCGACATTGCGCCATGGTGGGAAAAACTTACATAGGATCTTGAAGTCTTAAAGTGTAGGCGCTTTTCAATAATAGACACACCTGACAATGAAAGTTTTGTTTAATATTGTCTTATTAGTTCTTTAGTGTGAGTGTTCGTTGAATGCAATAATTTAAATTCCTTCATAATTACTAATTAGTGGCATTGCTTTAGGTAAGACTGGAAGGAGTGGACATCAACCGTATATGTTATACACGTGGCCCTCGTAAAGGACAGCATGCCCACAGGGCCGGTTTTCGATTAATAGTGTAGATGAAGGGTCACGGGCCGTTCTAAAAAGAATTCAAAACGGGCTTCAAATCATCCAGTGACTGGGGGAAGATCCGTGATATGTTTTAGGATGCCCATAAAATAGAAAGAAACTACGGATTTTCGGGTTATTTATTTTCTTGTGAAAGAGTACGTAAAAATAACAAAATTTAACAACAAATGTTTTTTACTCGTTATTTTGTTACAAAATTTTATTAAATTTAAGGGTATATTGTTTAAAACTCTTCTTTAAATGACTTTCTGTATAAGGCAGAAAAGTTTAATAGAGAATATTGCCTATAAGTATTGATTTTTTCTTTTTTAAATAAAAAATTGCCAGAGGAGATAAAGAGTAAATAATATAAAAATTCAGAAAATTCAAATTTTTAATAAAAGGAATCGAAAAAATGTTGAGTAAAACTATTGCATCTCACCATCTTCAACAGTCGTCAGGGTTGTAAGCAGGGAAAGACGCCGACACAGATCCACCTCTGTGGACGGTAAGGAACCGAAAAGCGTCAGAGGAAAACAGCAACACAGACCAGGAAGACCCGAAAGTACTTACATATCTTTCAGAATACTTCTTTATATTGGTATTAGGGACACAATCAAAGGGCTAAATTTGTACTTAAAAATAATTAATCAAAATATACTTAAGTTACTAAAAATATTCATCTATTCTAAAAATACTCAAGCCAATCTAACCTTACTAAGCTTTAGGAGAATACAGCAAACCCAATTTTGCTTTGATGGTAATTTCCTGCTGAATAAGCATTGAAATTACTGCAACTTCAGTATGATTTCTTTTATTACAAGAGCAATTGAAAATTCATGATTAGTCTCGTCTACGGTTCAAAGATCAAAAGAAAGAAAGAAGTAAAGAACTAGGAGAAAGCGAATTGTTTACTTTATATTAAGATAGATAGTTAGAGAGAGAGAGAGAGAGAGAGAGAGAGTGGAAAGAGAGAGAGGGGAAGAGAGAGAGAGAGAGAGAGAGAGAGAGAGAGAGAGAGAGAGTTAGTAAAAGAAAGAGAGAGAGAAAGAGAAAACAAACAAAAAGAGATAGAGAGAGAGTGAGAAAGGGAGGGATACAGAGGAAGACAGAGGGGGGAGAGAGTAAGTAAAAGAAAAAGAGAGAGAAAAACAATATATAATTCGAAATTTGACTGACTTTGTCACAAGTATGAATAATCAACTTTCTTCTTGATGCCTTCGTACTTTGTTGCAAAAAGTATTAAGGCATCAAGTAGATTATTCATACTTTTGACAAAGTTAGTCAAATTTCGAATTATATATTTGTTCTCTCCCTCTCACTCTCTCTCTCTCTCTCTCTCTCTCTCTCTCTCTCTCTCTCTCTCTTCCCTCTCTCTCTCTTTTGTTTGTTTTCTCTTATATATATACTAAAAAAAATTTACTTTTGCCCGAGCACAGACCAAAACGTAGAACTTGAAATTAAATTTTTTTTAAATCGAAAACTATTTTCGTTTCAACCAAAAGTATATTTTTATGAACCTGTAGTTTAGTCGTTTCTGGTCGTATTCGGCACATTCTCCCTGTTTTGGTCTCTCAGATGGGGTTCCTAGCAATGTTCGTGGATATGTGTCCCCCTGACGATGATTGACCCTGACAATCTGGGGGTAGCAAAACGCTGAAATGCATTTGGCAAACCAAAATACCGTGGATAGACAGACCTAAATGTTCGGAAATCACCAAAGTAAAAGTACATTCCTTTTTTTTCTTTTTTTTTAAACCATTTGTATGTCGGGTTCGAATGCAGGGGCGCTGGATTCGAACCCGGGACCTTTACCTTATAGTGATGAGCGCCATGTCAACGCCTAAACCGTTGCGGCCACCGACGCTCCCAGTACATACCTTATGACTGTAATTTTGGGATTGAGCATCGCCCTACTTTAATCTTGATGATTGTGAAAAGCCCGAAACGCTTAGACCAGATAGACCAAACTGGTAGGATAAGACGGCCAAAATATTCGGAAATGACCAAACTAAATAGCATTTTTTATGTAAAGTTGGGAGTTGAGCCTCCCAATTTATAACTATGATGATGACGAAAGTCCAAAACTGAAATTGGCAGACCAAAGTATTTTCATAAGCGAACAAAAAACGAAAAAAAAATGACAATTGTTGAAAATGCTAAACCTTAACCCTAAAAATTAGTGAACATATATTGCCAAAAAGACCAAAAAATTATTATTATAAAATTAAACTTCGTCAATTGAGCATATTGCGAGATTTCTATGCTATTGTTTATCAATATGGCAAGAATTTTTTACCATGTTTTTTAACTATTTTCACGGTGTTCAGAAGTGAAATTCATGCGTAAACCGCGTGCATGTCGTTTTCACGCGGGTTTGTTTTCGTTTTCGAACCGGGCATCGCGACGCCGCAGACCAAGCGGAAAGAAAAGAAGAGAAGAAAGAAGAGGAAGATAGAAGAAGAGGGAGGCGAAGAGCGTTTGTAGGTTAGTGTTACCTGTGCCCCCTCCGCTCTTCTTCCATCCCCCCACCCGTCATCATCGGAGGCCGGTGTTTAGGGGCATTGCTCTTCGGTACCCCGTCAAGAGAGTACCGAACGCCCGTCGCTGGATCTTTCGTATTTTTATTTTTATTTTATTATTATTATTTATTTATTTTTTATTTTAAAGACCCGAGGGAGTGTTGCACAATAAACCGAGAGCTATGGTACGGTGGAAAATTAAGTTGTGACTATTGACAGTGTTCTTTTTTTTATCTTTAATTTTTTGGAGCAAAAAATTCATAAGTGTTGGCGTGTTATTTTCCGAATCGGTACGAGTCGGAGTTGACTAAGAAGATTGTGTCCTGCCTTCAAGATTCTTCAAAACCACCTCCTGGATAACATTCCTTTAAAATCGGTAAGTTTAATTTTCCCCCATAATTTTTTATACATATTTTTTTTTCTTGTACAAAATAATAACGTAAATAGACCATAAATTTTATGTCGTCGATTAACATTTAAATTGCCTACATTCGACCCCCCCCCTACGAAGCCTAAACCCGGAGCTTCAAAGTAGGCTACCGAGATCCTGGACGACGAAGTAGGACACCCGAGTAGCATCCTGGTCTGATCGTCCACATCCTTCCCCCTCTTCAGGGACGAGAGACTTGAACGCCCTTAGAAAAGGAGTCGCCCGTTTTCTGAAGGCAAAGATTTAAAAATGGAAAAGGGGCGGGGGTGGCAAAACAGAAACACCAAGGGCAAGGCGAATGTCAAAAAACCCGTTGCTAAACAATTTTTTCACAAACGATGCGAAATCTTGCAAACTAGATTTTCCCAAAGCATAAAAAGATTCCTTTTTAAAAGAACAAGACTTAGCTTAAATTACAATACTGACTAAATTACCGCAAACAATTCAGACTACCATCACAACAATCAAAGATCATTCAAAAACGTACCATAATAACTTGAAAACTTACAATCAAAAAACCTTCTTTGAGAATTTACAGATACACAATATCTTTAGTAAACACTTTATTTAGTACGTATATACTTTTGATCAAAATCTTCCGAGGCAGGAGTCAAGGCAAATGACTGATTTTTTTTTTTTCAATGAAACGCAAAAAATCTTCACTTAAGATACCGGTTGTGAATTAGGAAGTTCTTCTTTTTGTATATATTATATTTCAGGAAAAATTAAACATTTTAAAATAGTTATTTGTTCTGCTGGTAAGGTTCAGGGTGACCATGATTCCGTCAAATTTCATAATTAAGTTCTTATAAATTTAAAAAACTATAGGCATTTAAAAATCCTTATAGGAAACCAATTTTACTACCTTGTTTTACTTTGAGTATCAAAATCTCAATTTCGCATAATGATAATATTGTTATTTTAGTAAATATTTGAATATAGTGATTCTATGTATTGAAAATTTTAATTGAATATCTGAAATTCGGAAGTTTATGGGATTTAGAAAGTTTTGAAAAAATCATGTGATTTTTTTTGTAATTTAAATATGAGTATTTTGGTGCACATTAATTTTTTTAAGGTTTTACACCGGTTTTTCTTTATTTTCCGGATAGTAGGATAGCATAAAATCCATAAAGATATGATAAAATATTTTCTTTTTTGAAATTAATTTAATTTCTTTTTAACTGGCCAATTCAATCTAAAAACTACCTACTTTACATCCTCCCCATAATTAATAATTAATTCATGACGAGATTCAATTTTCAATTATTAGGTACACGTAAATTCCAGTTAATACATAGTATTTATAGTACATTGTTAAAACTTATACGGCTTATCTTTATTTTTTAACTTAAAACTTATAGGGCTTAGAATGAGCTTTTTTTCTACTTTATAGTGATTTGTTTATACTTAGCACATCAAAATTTATAATACAATATTTATCGTTTGTCGGTAAGTATCATTTATTTCCTGCAATCTTACTTTATTCAAGTTATCAATTTGAAGAGAAAATATAAAATTTTATATTTTTTACATCCAATTTTCCCCTAAAATTGCAGTCATGACCGGTTGGAAAATTACAACGTTGATCATTTGTCCAAATACGATAGTTTAATTATTTTCGCTGAGGAAGGTTGATATTTCCAATGAACCCTCTTTCACAATGACCAGTCCCTGCCAGTAGCTAACTCTCGATCTGACCCGATAATAAATGCCGTTGCCCTTTATGATTGATACAATAAATTATTTGAATATATATAAATATTTTAAATATCCAAATCAATTATCAAAAAAATGCAATATTTAAATTTTTAGTATTATAGTTTAATTATTATTATTGTTGTTGCAATAAATTTTTTTGTAGCAATTTAATTTAGTTTATAATTGTTATATCTGTAGTATCGTTAAAATTTTAAATTATTTATAGCAGTTATTAATCTTCGAAATTACGTGATAATGGGATAAATCATTTTCCCTTATTTTTAAGAGTTTTTTCTTGAATTTCTTTTGTGTGTGTATCTGTTTGCCGATGTGCCGAAGGGGATTTTTTTGAGACAAAGTTTGGATGCAACCCCCTCTTCTCGACTGATTCGAAAGCCACTCCGCTACCATCAAAAAGGGGAGAAAAAAATTCCTCCGTTTTCCTCCCCAGTGACCTACTTGAGCCACGATTCTTCCACGGAGTTCTCGTGGTGCGACAAAGAAGAATTAGTTACGATATTTTGCATGGTATCAAAAAGTCATTAAATTATTTTAAAATTAAAAAAAATAATGAAAAATTCCCTTTCAGTGTTTACAGGGTTGATATGTGAAATTTTTTACCCTCGTTGTTTATAAAATAAAATTTTCCTTTAACAATGTTTTGTCTTGTACCATCAAAATTAGGCACAGGATTGGATGTACAACAACATCCAAAATGTCAAAAACAAACAAAAGTTCTTACACATCAAGCCAAACTTCATCCTATGAATTTTCCCATCGTTTTGACATAACTCCAAGAAATCTTGAGAATTTTATTGTCAGACAAAGAAGATTTTTAAGGTATCATCAAATGACACGTCAAAGTCTATTCTGAACTGTTAGTGTGCTATAAAATATACTAATTAAATTTTATTGATCCGTAAAATATTTTAGAGTCAAAATTATCATCTCCTTTGCCTGTGCGTTACGGGATTTCGTCATTTAGTAAAGTTTAAGCAGGGAGAGGCATCGACCAAAAACTCGCACCTGATAAAAAGTGAATAGCCGAAATTCGTCTTAAAGCCCATAATAGCGAGGACTGGTAGACCTGAAGAAGACATATCCCAAAATTATAAAAGTATATCTGTGCATTACGGCGTTTTGCCATTCTATTGCTGTAAGGATATAAGCAGGAAGAGGCACCGACATAAGCTTACCACTGAAGATGGCGAAGAGCCGAAACTCGTCCTGAAGACCAAAATATCTACTTCGTGAAGAAGAATTTTTTTTAAATTACAAAAGTGCGTCTGTGCATTATGGCATTTTGTCACTTTCAGTGTTTGCCAGGGTTATAAGCTGAGAGAGGCACCTACAAAAAGCCGTGTTCGATGAACGGCCGAGATCCGAAACACGCCTTACAAGCAAAAATAGCGAGGGCTGACAGAACTCAAGACGAAATCTCTCTTCAGGGGTTGTCAGGGATATAAGCAGGAACAGGGACCGACAAAAAAAACCACGTATTTCTAGAACGGGTAAAAGCCTATATTCATTTTAAATATCAAAATAGCGAGTAGTGGCAGAGTTCAAGAAAAATTTTCTAAATATATTTTGTCATATTTTATCACTCATTTATAAGTATTTATTTTTAAGAGGCTCAAAAAGCTACGTCAATTTCGTTTATTAAAATACAGGCAAAACTGAATCAGAACCTCACGCAAAAAAAAAGAAAGAAAGTTTTACATTCTTAAAAAATCAACACTTTCTAATAAAAAATTTCTAATGGTACAACTGATCAATTGTGTTGAACAACTCTTTGTTATAATATGTCATATTAATTTAAAACTAAAAAAAAAGAATATACAAGCTATTATAAATAAATGTAAATATAATAGTATTTCTTAGAATAATATTAATAAAGAAATATTATTCAACATATTAATTTAAAACTAAAATAAATTAATATACAAGATATAAATAAATGTAAATATAAAAGTATTTCGTAGAATAATATTATTAAATAAATATTATTCAAGAACTATTTATCTATCTGTCTCATCCATAATTTTAGGTTGAACGTTTTTGCTTTTTGTCCTTTTCTACGATTTAACAACAGTAGCTAATGATTGATTATTTGTTTTCGATAAAATTGGCTTATAAAACGTTATGAGAGTTATATTAGCACGCTATAATGGCAAAGGTAATTTTGATGTTGCTTGTTTTTAGCTTTGCACAATTGTATCTCAGCTTTTTGAGCATTTGCAAGGAATTTCGGTTAGGCAAGATTTCAGGCTGAGGAAAAAATGTCCATTGAAGGACCAAGGAGTCCATTATTCACAAATTGAGGAATGTGGAAAATGCCCATAAAAAATCCACCAAATGGAGGTTTTTCGGGAGGCTCATGGACCAAACGCCCGAATTTCCATCAGTTTAAAAAAAATGTAAATTTCGTATTTTCCTATGTCGTACAGTAGTCCATTTCATAGAGCAAGAATTAGGTTTCTTTAGAAGTTGAAGATTTTCGTGTCAAGTAGGTGTTGCTTTATATTCTTAGATTTGTATAGGTTTTGGTTGAATTTTATTAAATGTTTTAAGAAGTTATTGTGAAGAAGTGAATTGTTTAAAATGTCCGAAGTCTTTTGATATTGAAAACTGAAATGAATAATTCTCCTGCGGCACGGATCTTTTTCTCTCTAAACCTTTGGGGTTCTTTACTTCAGAGAAAACTTTCTCTTTTTTTCTTTCTCCCATGACGAGTTGAACCTCTTCTTTCTCCCACCGTGTACTTTCATCGAAACTAGAACGGCGGCCTCCATTCGAACGGAGATAGATGGAGGTTGGGGGGCGCGAGGATCCAGTGGCTAAGTGGGCATCTCCCTCCTTCGCGAGTGTATCTCAGGAGGCGTTTTACCCTCGTTTCGCAGGGGAATCGGAGCATAAAAGTAAAACGTAAGTCTAGGGAAATGCTCCAGCGAGCCCAGACAATAAAAACCTATTTAGATTCCGAGAGATGGCGTTTTTGATGGGCGAACGAGCCTCGGAAAAAAATTCGCCTCAAACCTCCAATTAAAGGAAATGACTCCCCAATACATAAGCAATCTAGAAAAATTCCCCTAAAAATAGAAATTCTAAAATATTTGATTTTTAATTGTTTAATACCAAAGAGACCATAGTAGACTGATAAATTTTCCTGTTTGTAGACCAAAAAGAAAAAACATGAATGAACATTCTATGAATTTTCCCATACCCATCGTGCTAAAAATAAATTTAAAAATCTCGATTATTTATAGTTTTCAAGCAAAAGTAAATTTTTTAGTGCTTAACTCGTAGTAACCTTTTACAAAAATAAATCTTCTTTTTGTTTTCGTAATATCTTCTAGATCGTTAGTGTACTATAAAAAGACATTAACTGATTTATTGATTTGTAGAACGAATGAGAGTCCAAATTAAATGTGCGTGTCGAAGGAGTAATGGCATTAAGCAATTTTCGGTAATTCTCAGGGTTATAAGCAGGGAGAGGCACCGACAAAAGACCAAAACTAAATTAATAGCCAAAACTCGTCTTAAAGTCCAAAGTAAAGAGGACATGTAGACCTCAATAAAAAAGTTTCAAAATTATAAATGTGACATTTTTGGGTATGGATTTGTGAAACAAATGTGTATCTGTGCATTACAGCATTTCGCTATGCAGTGGTTATCAGGGTTATAAGCGAGGAGGGGAAGGGCACCGTCAAAAGCCCACCTCTGAAGATAACGAACAGCTGAAACTCGTCTTAAAGACAAAAACAATAACAAGAAATATCCCAAAATGATAACCGTGAGACTGTGAGTACGGCTTTTCCCCATTTAGTGATTGTCCGGGTTATAAGCATGTAGCGGCGCAGGCAAAGGCCCATCGCTGAAGATAGCGAATAGCCGAAACACGTTTTAAAACCAAATAGCAAGGGTCTGGCAGATCTCAATGTTTTAGTAAAGGTTAAAAAAGTGCGCAATGACATTTTTTATTTCTTTTATTGGCTTTATTTGGAAAAATAGGAATTCAGAGAGGGAGGGAGAGAGAGAGAGAGAGAGAGAGAGAGAGAGAGAGAGAGAGAGAGAGTGAGAGAGAGAAAGTGCAAGATATGCCGTTGATATTTAATTGTTTATTGTTGACCAATATAATTAAAACTCTATAAATAATCAGTACGTCATCTTTTCTATTACATTAAAATTACTTAATTTGTAGAACATAGGGATTCAGAGGAAGAAAGAGAGAGAGAGAGAGAGAGAGAGAGAGAGAGAGAGAGAGAGAGAGAGAGAGAGAGAGAGAGAGAGAGAGAGAGTGTGAGAGAGCGGGATACGTCGTTGATATTTAATTATTTATTCTACAATACAATTAAGAGTACATTAAAAAATCAGCTGACTTGTAAAAATATACACTTTTGTATATTTATAAATATTAAATATCACGTACTGATTTTGTTTATGGAATTTTAATTATATTGCACAATACACAATTAAATAATAGATGTTGGTGAAACGATTTCAGCCTCTCAAGACAGTTACATACACAAGAATCGAGTTTATTCTCCTAAAACCCGTTTTTCACGTAAAACAGGAAACAAGATACATACTCATTTTTCAATGTATTTACAGCTGTTATAAAAACGTACGCCGGCTTATTATCAAAGACGACTACTTCACCGTTTGTTAGTCTTAAACAATGTTCACAAAGTCCGAAGTTCTCCTAGTTTTTATTTTATTTCTAATAGTTCACAATTTTTCCTAATTCACTTTGTAGAAAACAGCAGCCTTGCTCTAAATTAAATAATCGTATTGTATCCTTAGGTTTGGGGGCATTATTGGAACAATCCCAGTTGGCTTGCACAAAAAATCCTAGTTAAATATGCAAAATTAGTTTCTTTTGGATGAAATTTGTCTGTAGGATATCATGGACATGGGATGTGTTTTGGAAATAATTTTATTTTTATTTTCATATTTAACAAAAGTAATAATATATTCATTAAAATTTTTATCATTACCTTAGCTTGTATACTCATGAATTAATGTTTTTTACATTGTTTTCAGTTCTGTAATAATTTCATCCTTTTAGCTTCGTATCAATGAGTAACAATTTCAATAGATTGCCTAGAAAATTAGGGAAGCGAGACCAAGCTAAACCCGTATACAGTTAAAAACAAAACTAACTCAAATTCCTATTCAATGGTAATTTATTCAAGTCCGAAATTATTTTTCATTTATTCTTGTCTAATCTTGTTTTTGTTATTTTCGTATCGTTCACACGCTTCAATCCCTGACAAGATAAATCAGAAAAATAATGCACTAAAATAATAAAAATAATAATTTGCACTACACAGAATCCTATGGATAAATGATCACAACTTGATGTTAACAACTGTTATCAATAGAGCCAATCTAAATCGAATGTTTACAAGTCGGATTCGTATTTACTTTGATATCCGACAAGGTCGAAAACCTACAATTTGACATTTGTTTGCAACGCCCGAAGCGCCGGGCAACCCTCACGGCCGAACTACTGACAAACAACCCTTATCAACAACATATTTTCGAACCTGTTTTGCTTCTATTTCTGGTGACTGTAGCAAGTAATTTGCTTTAAAACAAACAAAAAATCTAAAAGTAATTTTCCATTAAGTCGGACCTCGGTAATTGTATTAGCCACCAAAATATTTGTTTTTAACTTCATTGGTCAAAAGTTCTATGTTTGTCTTTAAAGATGAAAATAGCAATAAGAATCTTATCTTTAAAAATATTCAAAAATTTCAAAAATCAAAGTTTCTTCCATACAGTTTCTTAAAAAAAAGTTTATTTGTAACAAGAAATAAATTTTACTTTAAGCCATCTAAAATCGTAAAGTATTATAAATAAACATTAATTCAGATTTGAATCTGCCATGCTGTTCGAATCCCGGCATAGCTCCTGGATTTTTTTTTTTTAAGATTAACTTGGAAAAGGTTTTGTAAAGTGGTTAATGTTAGAAGTTAAGGTTGTATGTCAGGAATTATTTACTTATTAGAAAGGAAGAATTATCCATCAATAATCTTTTGTTTACAAGAGGTTATAATGGAAATTAGTCATTTTTGACCACATGAAAAACGGCTGTATGAGATTGTCTTTTTATGTATATAAATAATGTTGTTTGGCCACGAATTACGGGTTTTTTAATTAAGAATACTTAACCCTGCCGTTCCACTGTTTTCTTTTTGTAAATTATTTAAACTTATTTCATAGACGTTCCTTTTGAAAACAACGTAGAGAATTTATATCAAAGCATAAATTTAACAGACAATCAAAGTTTCAAAGGATTGACGACTAGCCTTTTATAAAAGAGGCTGAGGATTTATTGGAATCCCGCTTTTATCCATTTCACCATCTTGACAGACCCCTTGGATTTCAGAGTACATTTTGAAAAACGGTGTTCCAACATTAAAACAAAAATATTTTCTACCATTTACAAATATTTAAATGGCATGAGAAAAAACAAGAAGGATTCTTTCTCAATGTGTCCTTTTAGGCGCGTTTATAACTGTCAAAACGGTTCTTAGGTGATTAAGAATTTTTCTGTGACGAATTGATAAAAATCTATCAGAATGCAAGATTTTCTTGATATGTCGCCACTTTTTATTGTAATATTCGTTTATTGTCAAATATTTAAATAATTAAAGTGTATAATAGTGCATGCTTCATATTGCAGGTCATTCTTTGTATCGATTATTTATTTAAAAACCTCTACTTATACAAATTATTTTTGTACAATCTCCATCCCTTTTTTTAAACAATTTCCTCAATGGGCGTTTATTATTATTAACGGTTTCGAATCGGCTGTTTATAGTAGGAGTGCCTCCTTGCGCAAGGACTCCCGGCCAACAAACCAGTGAGTCACTCACCCGTAAGCTTATGCAAGTCCGTTTTTTAATCTTTACGCCGAACTCGGAACAGTCAGAGCCGAAGCAGCCGTTCTTCGGGAGAAATTAAAATACAACCGGGTATCCCGCCCAAAAAAAGCAACTCGGTGAAATTCATCCGATAAGTTTGTCCCTTGTGATCCTTTGTTCAGAGGATGATCTTGAGTCTAAGAAAAAACTTTAGTTATTGCGTAGATTTTTATAGATTAGCACAATAAACTCAAAATAGTAGTCCACTGTTAGTCCTACAGAAATCGAAAAATTAAATAGTTTCCCTCTAAGGTTGTTTATTCCCCTTTCTGAGTGAAATTGCAAAAGGTGTAATGATTTGTTTGTGTGTTTTTAAGACTGAAAGTAAAAAACCATAGCTTGGTCATTTTACGCTCTTTTTCGTCCGCCTATCCTCGCTGTTTTGGTCTGTCAGACGAGTTTCGGCATTTTGCCATCTTCTTTGTGTCCAGCGATGATGGTCACCATAGAAAAATCTCACAATTTCATGTTCTTTGTTTTCTCTTTTCTAATTCTGCTATAACGTGATTGTCAGGATGAGGCACCGAAATAAACTGGCCAACGAAGATATAACAATTCGAAATGTACTTTACATTTGACATTAAAAAAGAGTTGTTGTTTAACAAAAAATATTAGCAGGATTGGAAGATGAAAAATTTATTGGATTGGCCGTTTTAATCTTTATTAGAATTTACATTTCTGAAATCCATTGGCTTCTACTAGGCCAATTTTGGATACTATCTGAAATTCTCTTATAACCTGGTTGTCAGGGTTAAAGTAGGGTGAGGTACCGAAATAAACTGATCAGCGAAGATGATAATAATCCGAAACCTATCGGAGACTTTACATTTGAGATTAAAAAAAGGGTTGTAATTTAACAAAAAATATTAACAGGATTGGAAGATGAAAAATGTATTGGATTGGCCGTTTTAATCTTTATTAGAATTTACATTTCTCAAATCCTTTGGCTTCTACTAGGCCAATTTTGAATTTTTTTCTGTAATTCTGTTATAATGTGGTAGTCAGGGTTATAAACCGGGTGAAGCACCGAAATAAACCGACTAGTGAAGATGGAAACAATTCAAAATTCGTGGTAGTTACAAAATACTTGATATTTGACATTTAAAAGATTCGTTATTTACCAAAATTTTAAGGATTCGAAGATGATAAATTTATTGGATAGGGCGTTTTAATATTTATTAAGACATATCTCAACACCTTTGGCTTCTATCGGGCCAATTTTGGATTTTTTTTAAATTCTGCTATAACGTGGTTGTCAGGGTTATAAGCAGGGTGAAGCACCAAAATAAACTGACTACTGAAGATGGAAACAATTCGAAACGCGTGCTAGATACAAAATACTTGACATTTGACATAAAAAGAGTTGTTATTTACCAAAAATATTATAATAGGATTCGAAGATGAAAAATTTATCGGATAGGCCGTTTCAATCCTTCTTAAGACATAGATATCTCAAAACCTTTAGCATCTATTGAGCAATTTTTTGCGCTGAGATTTACATAAATTTCTTTCAAGTGATACGTTTTTTTAAAAAAGTTTAATTTACTTACAGAAACAGACCCTAAATTACTCACAAATGTTTTCATATGAGAAAGAACAGAGTATATTTTATATTTTTGATAAATAAAAGTTGCGTTTTGGTAAGAGTTTGGATAAAATAAGTTGCAGTATTAGTGAAGTTCTTAATTAAATACAAAATAAAAAGATAAGAATAAAATCATGATTAGTCTATTATTAAGAATGGGGGAAAAGTCGAAATTTCAACAAGTACCAAGCTGTCTAAATACTAGGTGTTTTGTCGTTTTCAATATTGTACTCATTACAAAACTCATCTTTCACTATAAACAATAAAGTCGAACCTGTTGGTCCGAGAGGTCAGAAAAGAAATCCCAAATTAGGTCGAAGACCTCATGGAACAGGTGGACCCCGGAACATCTGCAGGGCTCCCCGCAGTTAAATTCGACACAGGAACTCTTCCCGGATGTTAATCTGCATGTTATCTAATTTCTTCCCAAATGTCTTCCTTTTGTTTAGAATTTTCGCGGAATAAACCCCGATTAGAAATAATTAACGGAGCAGTTGTTCCATTATAGGTCAACATAAGAGCTCACCCTTTCGGCGTTGTTCTTTTAGATTTATAACTTTTAAATTTGTGTTGCTAGTTCGCTACTTTTCGAAATTTTCAATCTAACACGAGTTTAATTTGTTTAATACGAACGACAAGCCAGAAAAATCAAACTCGAACAGAAAGGACATGACCGATTTTTGCATACCTAACTTGATGTTTATCAATTTCAACTTTTTTTAATGGGGGTTGATGGTATTTCTGCATATGCAGCCAGAATATTAACATCGATTTTCCCCTTGGATTAGTTTATTCCATAAGTCTTTTCATTGAAACATTGATTTCCCGGGTTTTGACATCAAGATGAAAATACGTGAAAATCTCCTTTTTTTGTTATAATGGAGGACACTATTTTTTTGAGACGTGAGAGGGGGATTCGGTGTTGTATACAGAAGAGGTAAGAGTGGGTTGAAACAGACAGACAATGGGCTGTAGGGAATGTAGGTATCTAGGTCTCCCGGTATAACTGTACTCCCGGAGGTTCCCCCTTCCACGCGGCGGATCGCCTCTTTTTTTCTTTTTTCGGCCAAGACTCCCAAAACCTCCGGGGGACCTCGGTCATAATCCCGGTGGGTAAACGGAACAATTAAATTAGTCTAAATTTAGAAGAAGTGTTCCGGAAAATGAAACGGAACGACAAAATTCATTCCGGCTCTAGCCACTCTTTGGTAGGACGTCAACAAAAATCAAAGACAAATGTCAAGAAGAAATTTCCATATTTTCCGTACTTGACTATTTTTTTAACAATTTCACGTTTCGAAATAGTACAAAATTTGACATTATTATAAGCAAGATATAAGCTACCCTCTTTTTTTGCTCGAGGAAAAGAAAATTTTCTTCTCTGTACCTTTCAACAAACTGAAAACTCGTTGTAAAGTTTAATACGCAAAATTTTAAAATCTCTCTCTATTTGATAAATTAAACTTTAATCCACGACTTTTGTACGAAAAAAAGGCCAAAAACAATCCACCAAGAATGAATTAACTGTTAAAAAATAAACCGTGCAATATCTTTATGGCAATATTATATACAATGGTGGTCTAAAAATATATATTTCATACCAAATTGTTATCCTCTGATTTTGTATTTTTGCAATTTGTCGCTTTTTCTTTCTTAATGAGTAAATTAATGGCAAATGTTTCTCTATGAATACTAAAATCTTTTTGCATTACCAACTGGTATTTATTTATTAAAATGAAAACTAAAGGTGGGAAATGCCTGAAAAGATGTCAAAAGTAACCATACTGGATTTGACTTTAATTTAATTAATTTTTTTTTTAATGTTTCAAACGATGGTATTTCAACTACGAGGTTATAATATGAACTCTCTGGGTGCCGGTGTTTTTGAAAAAAGGCCACTTGTAAGTATGCCGGGTTCGAATGCAAGGCCTCAGTATTCGAACCCGGGACCTTACAGGGATGAGCGCCGTGTCTACACCTAAACCGTAGGAATCCATCGACGCCCTTGGATTTTAATTTTTTATCCTTTTTGTTTACTTTTTAGAATACGCATAAAAACAATTAGCAAGGAAATCATCAAGGCTATGAAGAATTTATTAACGCCTCCGTTTATTATTATTTATACGTCAAAGGTATCAAAGAGTAAAAAAATTAAAGAAAAATATCGAGAAGAAAATTCCACATTTTTCTTACTTGCCTTGATATTTTTTTAACAATTTAACATTTAGAAATAGTAGAAAATTTGATATTATGATGATCGTGATAAAATTTACCCTTTTTTGGCTAACCTTTAAAAAATTAAATACTTGTTTCCTATTAGTTTAATGTTTAACCACGTCTAATACATTAAATGATAACGTTATTTTAAAGTAAAGAATTATTTTAAAAGTATGTCGAACAGACTGGAACACGTGTGGGTTCGACTTGTTGGTCCGTCTCCTCTCGCTGGGCCTAGGATGGTCGACCAGATTTTTCTTGTTCATAATGAAAGACTGTTATCCGATCGAATTAAACGGAATATTGCTATAAGATTTTTTCTTTATAAAACTACGTTCTTTTGTTTAGAAATTTAAAAATTATTGACTCTGTACAAGAAAAAACATGCGTTTTTCTGTTGATAACAAACAACGACAAGACAGATAAGAAAAAATAAAACAGGAATGCATTGAATGAAAGTTATTCCAGCTTCCAGAAAAAGGGAAAAATATATTTCCTACATTACCAATAGAATCATATATATTTAATTGTTTAATTGTTTTTAATTTGTATTAGTTTTTTCTATTTGTTTTATCTCAGTGTGTAATTTATTTTTCCAATCTGTTCTTGCAAGTACTTGATGTACATGACTCGGATAATTTCCATTGTTATGCCTACATTTTTACAGTTTTAACGAACTTTTCACCGAGAAACACGTGCTGCCACGGTTGGTACAAAGTCGTCCTGGCTGGGGATCACGGGTCCATGGTAGTGGGTCGGAAGAAGGAGGTCACCCAGACGGCCGACCGTGAAAGAATGGAAGACAGGTCTCCCGCACTCCTGTCAAATATTTCTATTCTTTCAACAAATTCAAACGGAAATCTTCATCTTTCCCGGAAAAAAAAACAGCGTGCGTAAAAATTACTCGGGACGGATGTGAAACTTCATGAAGTCGTCGGGAAAATTGATTTTTCTTCCACAGAAAAGGAAAGCTTGGCCGATTCATCGCCAACATCTCAAGTGTAATGAACCCAGTGGTATCGAATGAACTTTTTGTTTGGAATGTTCAGATTTTGTAAAAAGTGTACTCCAGTTTCGTCGCTGTGTTGGTTGATGCAAAGAATTGGTTGGTGTAAGGAATGGTGCCTCACTCTGTTTATAATCCTGAACAACCAATGAAGGACACAACCAAAGCTAGTATTCCAGAATGTAACCGAACAAACTACAGGGCTATTGCATTTCCCAAGAGGAAATCTCACGAAATGTACATTACTGAGAATATAATCAGCTCTCTTATGACCATCAGCTGCTCACAGCCTGGTTAGCATTGTACTAGGAATTAATTAATTATAATGCTTATTATACTACTGATCATTTTCTAAGAAAACGTAGTTTTACTCCCTGTATACAACTCTCCAGTCATCACTAGTACTAAGCTTTGGCTATTGAAAGTTTGGACAATCCTGGGTCTGCAGAGCGTCTCCAAATTTTTTGAATCAGAGGTTTGATTGACCAAATTACTTCTTTCAATTAATTAATCTCTTTACGTCAGGTCTTGGTTGAAATGAAAAAGTTAGTGTCACGACCGGGATTCGAATCCACGACCTTCGGCTTTTCAAATTTTTTGAAATGATACCATTGATTATTTTTGACCATGGTAGAATAAGAGTTTATTGCCCATTTTCCATAGCAGTATGTACCTTATTGCTGTGTCGTCTCGTGCACATCAACAGTGTGGTTGATTAAACCACCTTAAAACCGTGGATATGTTGGCGCAAGTTGATACCAAATATATATGGTTCTTTTAGAAGACAATTATTTTATTCTCGTTCATATCTTTGATGTTCTTCATGAAGTTGATGGCTTTATGGCTGATAGTGGCTTGGATGAATGCAGCGTGCCATAATTACCATGATTGCACGTCCTAGGTCAAATTGAAATTTCAACCAAGCACGAATAACCGCACCTTTTTTTTAAAACTAATCTACCAACTGCCATTTGCTAACCTATTAGACATATCTATTGGTTGATGTATTATTTGTTCAGTGGTGTCCGTCATGATCTTGCAACTATTAAGAAAATCGATGACTGTTGATACCATTTTATTGTAAAAATCATTCAGCACCTACAATTGTATGGGAGCATTATTTGCTAGAAATAGTCGGATTCCACGTAGACAATGATGATCTACTTAAACCCCCAAGGAAATTAATTTCTTCCGATCCTGAAGCTTTGCCATTCCCCATTTTATTTAATAGTAGGAAAACGCCACATTGACTTTTTCCCAGGACTTGATATGACTAGATTCGATTTAAAATAACTTGCTTTGTAAAGGTGTTGTTCTGTCAGGAGTTCACTGTCGACAGGCACCAATCAAGAAGTACAATCCTCAAAAATGACCGTGAAAATTTACTGTATTTGTTTAAAAAGTCTAAGAAGAACAGGGTTGGAAAGATTTATGTTAGGCTTTAAAGAAAAACCTGCTCATATGTGTGTCAGTACGCAGGTATGTGGCAGGAATTAAGTACAGCTGTCAAAATGCTTTCTGTCTAATTGTGTAATACATGTATTTATGTTTCTTATAAGTCATTAATTTATTTCAACAATTAAAGGGAAAATTTGGGTTTAATACACTGAAAGGAATTGATTGGAGAGCAGAGGTTTCAACATGTTTCTGGTCCATTTTCCCTTAGTGCTGTGGGCTCCCTTAGAAGAATACTTTTCAAACTTGCTTCGTTATCCTCCAACAGTTCTTCAGTTAAAAAAAAGTAAAATAAAATAAATTAAAACCGTCTTTATGCCAAAAATTTGTTATATGGGTAAACAGTATGTTTCTATTAATTTAACAAAAAAACAGAAATTTTATTTTAACTAATTGGATCCAGTTTTCAGAATGATCAATGTGAAATAGTCGCTATTAATTGGTCAGCGGAACCAGAAATCCAAATAAACTTCTTAATTTTTTTTATATTTTTAATATTGAAAAACTAAAATATAAATACGCATATTTTCATTTAACCAAGGAACGTTTTGTGAAAAATTATTTGCTGACAAAAAACAGGGTTGAACACGAAAACTGATTGTCGTCGATTTTCTCCATTTATTATAACCCGAGTCGTATTTGATTAAATATAAAGCACGTCTTTTAATAGTACATAATAGTCCAAAGCCGGCTGACCCAGGGCAATTGGTAAATTAAATTTCAAATAGGAACGACCCAGATGAGAGTGCGCTTTTTGAAATTCAAACAGCTCTCTGGGTTGCGTCGGGCGAAACATACGGCCACGGCTACTTCAACATAAACATCTAACAGTATACCGGTTTGGCCTGCTGTGATAATGACCCGGCCGATCAGAAACCGGTACATCAGTAATAATGTTCAACAGTACAGAACCGACGTTTCGGACGCCTTGGCTGTAGTGTAATTAACGCATTTTTCGAAACGATAATCACCAAAATCAACCAAAATCTATACTTAAGAACAAAACTCCTTTTTCCAAAAGGTCGTACGCTGGTAGATTTTGTTTTTCTCGGAAAACTTCCCTAATGGTGCATAAATCAATGAGAATATAATAACAAGTACTATGTCTTGAAACTACAATCAAACAAAATAAAATTTGAAAGAAGTGGCGATGAAATTGATCCATTCAGATTTTCATCTGAACTACTTCAACAAGACAGACTCTTGACAAAAATTGAATGTATCTATGTAGACTTTCAGACACACAACAGTTCGAGACTACTTTTTTTTAACCACAAGTCCAAACATAATTGAAAAAAAGTCTTCAGCACTTTCAGCTGATTCGAGATAGACGTGGAAGATACACCGCTATGCTTGATATGTCCCAGTAACAATCTTCCACTGCAATTATTGAAATATTTAAATTTTATTGCACTAATAATTTCTCCTAGTGTCTCTAATTTCTGGTTTTGACATCAACTCGGCTCAGTAGGGAGCTGGTCATCAACCCTGTTCCTCAAATGCCCAAAATGTTAAACGTCGTTGTTATGCTAACAACTTTAGAGATCGGACGGGGAAAAAAGCAGCGTACTACTCAGAGATAGAAATCTTTCTCCGTTATTTGGTCAGTGTGGGTAATCTCGAACGGTTTCCAAGGACGGTACCAGACGTCGGACCGTCTAGGCTCGTCCTGCTCGATTAAAGCCACAGAGGCCGGTTCAGACTGTCGGCATTACAATGCAACTGTTTCTATTAATGACGGCGAACAGGTCATTTGCATATCAGCTTTCACCTAACACGGCTATCACCTGAATCTATAATACACGTGCTCGCTACAAGTTTATTTTGAATTTCCTAGCCCTTTTGGAGAGTTGTACCTGTTGGACCGGACATAAAGGGTACATTGTTTTTTTAAGAAAACAACCTGTTCGGTTACTACTTTTACGTCCTACTGTCCAAGAAGTAAACACTTATAAACACATATATTTACTTAAAAATAGTTCTAATTGTTAACGAAATGGACAAATTTAATAGTTAAAATAAGTAAGAAAGTTAAATAGTAAAAATTTAGGAGAATTTTGATAGCACTATCTATTTCATATCTTCTTCACATCAAAGAATAAGATGTGAATGTAGAATTTTGGTCATATATATGAAAGAGAGAGAGAGAGAGAGAGAGAGAGAGAAAGAGAGAGAGAGAGACAGAGAGAGAGAGAGAGAGGATGGAGGGAGGGGGAGAACTAGACATTTAAAACATAAAAACGAGGGCTAAAGAGAACAGGAGACGGGGAGAGAAATATAAGAAAATAAAAACGTATGTAAAAAAAGTTGGTACGAATGACGTAGATTAAGAAAGAGAGAACGAGGGTAACAGAGGGAGGGAAAGAAAGGAGGGGAAAACTAGAAATGTAAAGAATAAAAATGTAAAGAATAAAAACAAGAGCACGAGATAATATGAAAGTGAGAAAGAATTAAAAGTATATAAAAAATTTGGTAGTAACGACGGAGAGAAAGAAAGAGAGAGAGAGAGAGAGAGTGAGAGAGAAGGAAAGAAAGGGTGAGAGAGATGGGGAGAGGAGGGAAAACTAAAAATGTATAAAATAAAAATGTGAGCTAGAAAGAATACGAGTTGGAGAGAGAAATAGCGGAGAATAAAAAGGTATTTGCACACAATTTCGTAGTAATAACGGAGATAGAGAGAGACAGAGAGTGAGAGAAAGAACTGGAAAAATAAATAAAAAGGAGGGCTAGAGAGAATATAAGATGGGAAGAGAAATAGCGGAAAATGAAAACGTATGTAAAGAAATCTTGGGAGTGATAATGGAGACAGAGAGAGAAAGGAAGCCATCGAGAGAGGGTGTGAGAGAGAGAGAAATACGGGCAGAGAGGCAGCGTGAGATAGTAAAAAAAGAAGAGAAGGGAACATAAGAGTTAAACAAGAAGAGATTGAGAGAATATGAGAGAGGGTGGGGAGAGAAATAATGGAAAGTAAAGAGAGAGAGGGAAAAAAGAATGAGGGAATATATCGATTTATTTAAAAAATCTCGCAAATTTATGTCGCGAACGACCTCTCTTACAAGAGAGGGAGAGAGATAGGTAGATATAGAGAGTATTGAACAAAGACGAACAGGATATGAGACTATAAAAGAAAAGAGGCTAAGAGAAAATAAATGGGGAGAAAAAAATAAAGTTAAAACGAGAAAAACAGAATATAAAGTGAGAGATGAAAGAATAAAGGGGGCTCATAAATTATTTAAAAACATCTCAGTCTGAAAGGCCGTAATAAATAAAGCAGGATAACGAAAGGGTACGAGTAAATAAGAAAAAAATAAATATACAGAATTACAATTTCAAAAAATTTCTTTCATAGATAGTCCACTACTTATTTTTAAGCTTTCCAAGTTTTTAAAACTTTTCCCCGAGACAAACCTGTTCCTTTAAGCAAAACCGTTTACCATTCATTCTTTATTCTTGTGTCTTGGCCAAGTGCGACAGATAAGTCGTTATCTCAAAGAGGTTTAAAGTCGAGAACCTAAAAGTATTAAGTGAACGGAAAATTCAGTTTCAAATTTATTTATTTATTTATTTATTTTTTAATGAATAGCTGTAACCTAATCCTTTCGGCATTTGATTTTGGTATAAAATATTTATTGCACAATATTGACTGAAGGCACTAGCTTGCTCAACGGCATTCCTTCGCCATTCTAACAGCCAAGATTGTCAAAAAAACTACCCTGCAAATATTTTGACACGGCCATAAAAGATTTAATTCTGATACATTCTACAAGTTTTGACTATTCAAAAAAGAACAAAGTAAACGTAATAAAATGTCTATTCAGTGGTAAATGTATTTTCTGAGTAAAGATAACTACTAAAACTGAAACCAGTTCTAATGGTCTTTTTTCAAAATATCTTTATCGCCTTACAAACAACTTCTAAAGCAGCTTTGAAGTTTCTATGACATCGTAAAATATGAAATGTCAATCGTTACGGGTCAATTACTGTTAAAACCTGGCCATTTGATTTTTATTTTTCTGTTAAAACATTTGTTAAATAACATAAGGTATTTTGGAATGCTAGATGTTCAAGCTGACAGTGTGGTGACAGAGATAATTGTACATTTGTCTAAATAATTGTAAGCTTCTTTCGTTAAGTGTCCGATAATTATAAAGCACTTGTGCTATTCGTACTGCTCATAATAGAACGATCTTAATCGAGCAGGACCGTTATTTTCCCAGGGTTAATCGCCGAAAACGTGAAAGTACCTGTAGGATTTAAATTTCGGGGAGTAAATTTACTTTCAACGGTTTTCAGCTAGACAGTTAGCCACCCGGTCCAAGTATTCCAATTACTTTCACCTTTCTTCGTACCGATAATAGTTTCGCCGTGTAAATGACCCATTTTGGAAAGAGCGGATTCCGGAGTTTCTGTTTCCACGGGCACGTGGCAAAATTACCATTATCCATAGTCCCCGTCATTCCGACACGGACAGAAGTTGGACGTGTGACGTTTCGACCCTTTGATTTTTTTCTGTTTTTCAAAAATTCACTTTGAAAATGTCTTTTTGAGCTCTGCGAGGTGATGAAACGCGTGGTTCGAGCGTTCTTGGCTTTGTATAATTCCTTACCCTGCTAATAACCCTGACAATCACTGACAGCCAAACAAAATTAGTGTAATTATCCCGTAGGAAGTATTTCGTATACTGCTTCCTTTACCAATCCATAAACTTCAGTCGACCTCACTATATTTTCCAGATACTGCAATTCAAATTTTCTATTCACTCTGTTAACACCCGCTCGTTTCCCAATGACCTATTCTCGTTCCTCGTCATAAAACCTCCTCATTTGAATGATACTTCCTACTTCGAGCCACAAATCTTATCAACAAATTCTCTTGCCAATCCGCAAATCCGCCTCCCTTACTTCTTTTACCCCCCCCCGTACCAGCACCTCATCACCATGCAAACAGAGACAACATTCCAACAATATTATTATTTATCCTTTTGCTACAAAAGAAAGCTTTTTTTCGTCTTCTCCCCACTTTTATGTTCACATATTATGATCATGTTCGCTTAAGACAAGGAATTCTTTTATTATTAGTGTTTTTCTCTAAATTATTTATTGCGACTACTATTTCAATTTTTTACGTTTTTATTATGTGATTTGTTCCATTGTATGTTAACGATAAATCTTTATTAATTCAAGTGGCAGATAAGTAAGGATAAACATTTCTGTGACATTGCTATTCTTAGGCGACCCTCGTAATAAAGTATTCTGTCTCTCTCTCTTCCTCCCTCTCTTTTTTCTCTCTCCTCTCCCTCACTCTCTCTCCTCCCTCTTTTCTCTTTTTCCCTCTCCTCGCCCTCTCTCTCTCTCTCTCTCTTCCTCTTCTCTCTCTCTCTCTCTCTCTCTCTCACTCTCTCTCTCTCTCTCTTCTATCTCTCTCTTCTCTCTCTTCTCTCTCTCTTCTCTCTCTCTTCTCTCTCTCTCTCCCTTATTTTTTCTGTGTAATTCTTTAAATATAATTAAATTTACTTCCTATGTAAGAAAGGCCAATTGAAAAATACGCGAGTATTATAAACAAAGCGTTGAATTTAATTCATTTCTCTCTGAATGATCGGAAACAACCAAACCACAGAAAATATCAGCTTTTTATTATCCAACAGACAAGTAATAAATGAAAAATTCTTTCCTCCCTAACGGTGTAAGCCTGTTATTTTTATTACCAACCCTTTGGCCAAGTCATCGGCCCGTTTTCTCCAGAATAAGTTCTGTCACCGTTCGAAGAATTTGATAGGGACTTAAGAGCCAAAACTTTCTACTTTTAATAGTGGGAGGTTACGTCTTCATTTTTGTCCACCTGGATGATTAATTTGGACCTTACAAAATCAATCTCTTGCAATTGCAAATGAAAAACTTAACCGGTAAAAAAACTCAATAGCGATTGCCTAGATTACAGAGATAATCTTGTAACATTATAAAACGAAAAACTATTTTGACCAACTTTACTTAAGTTCTATTTTACTATCTTACTATAAGAAACATTAAATTTATAGTCATACAATGAAAGGATTTCCAATTGCCAAATAGGTCTATATGAAATGATAAATCGAAATTAACCGAACCAAATCGTAAGACAGTTGAAATAATTGTTATCAAAAACTGCGTGACGGACAAGAAGAGAAAAATAATAATGGCATTGTATGAAGATACAGTGAAAGTTGCTCAATACCGTATAATATTGGTTTTTAGCTTTCTTTCAGCCCGCTCTCGAATAAACGAAACGTGATTATTACAGAGCAGCGAAAATATTCCTAACCGTTATGGATTGAACACGCTAGTTGTGGGCCGCACACGTTCCGAATCCTAATTCACGAGGTACAACCTTGTTTTTTATTGGTTAGGAAGATTACTGTGTTTATCTTTTTATTGAACAATTGGTCACCTATTAATAATTTCTTATATTTGCCGAACATATTTGACGCTTAAGTTACGGACAGGATTGAAATGTTCATAATTAAAAATAAAGCTCGGGAAATCTTGTGACAGTTTTTAAAATGTGATTTCCATTATCAGTACAAATAATAGCAAACTTGTGATAAATAAAAGCCCGTATAGCTAGGGGTTTTGGCCCTGTTTCTGGAACGGACAGCTGAATGAGTTGGAACTGGGTATCTGGGACATGGGCTAACGGTTCCTCCATGTTGGCAACATTGCCTCTACGTTCGGCTGTTGTGGGCGTCTTCCCAGCGGGAGTAAAAGTAAAATGAAGCCAAGCTTAAAAGCTTTAAAAGCTGAGCTATCGGAGGCGAAAGTGAGTCTTGACCGGTATCGTAGTTTTAAATGGAATCTTTTGTGCTTGCCTCGGATCGAGGTGGAAACAAAGTGGATCATCTCAAGGAGATTTCTAATCCGTAATAAACCAACACTTTCAGGTGCGCTACTAGAAAGAGTACCGTGCCTTACAAGTTAACTTTAAGTTACTAAATTAAACTTAAAAGGTTAGTTATTCTATATTTATATTATCATTATTATATTTATTATTTAATATTAATAAATATAATATATACCTAACAAATATATATTTATTGTAATAAATATTTGTAATTTAATATTATTTATATCATTATTACTATTATTATATTATTATTTTTTTATTGTAATTTACCCTTGATTTTAAAACTTAAAAAAATAAAAAAGTTAAAATAAATAATCTTGCTGAAATGAAGTTTAATATGTTTGGCACATGTCCCTGGCCCGTATGCCCCAGCTGGTTTCGATTAATTATTTCTAGCTATCAATTTTTCTTTCACAATCATTGAGAATTTTATACAAATTATATTTTGTACTGTGACTGTTTTTGGGTCTCTTTGGTGATGAACCAACATTTGTTTCGGATCATCTTCGTCATCCTCGCTGTCAAGCCTTTCAGACGTGTTTAGTCATTTTCTCATATTCTTAATTCGACATAAAAATATGTGTGGTGTTTAGTGACCGTTATTTAATGATTATTTGTAGATCGTGAGATGCGGTCTGGTGTGACGTAGGTTTAGGAAAAACATTTTCTTTATCGTGTCAACGTTTCGATTTTTATTGAGTTCATCTTCAGGGTATTCCACATAAAAAACTGACCATTACGTGTTTGTTTGATTTCGTTATATCATATCCGTCAGGGATATAAACAGGTCGAAATCACAGAACCACCACCAAAAAGCGCAATTCGAAAAAGAGTCTGACGTACTTAAACACCAATGATAGCTGGCCTAAAATGACTAAAAAGACCAAATTATAAACATTTTCATTTTATATCTCGTTGCTTTTTATATATGGGATTGATCACATGTTTGTAGGGATTTTTTTGAGAACCACAGTCCTGTCTGTTTTTCAGTTTTTCTTTTCCTTATTTTGATATCGGTTTTGGGGGCTCCTGCCTCTTCTCTTCAGTTTTATTCTCTTAATTTGTAATTTTTGCGAAGAAGACCAAAATCGGTGTCAAAGAACGAAAAATGAAGATTTTAAAAAAGTCCTGCAGTACTAGAAAAACCCGTACATACACGTTTTAGGTTTAAATAATCAAAAACTAAGTTATAAACTGTTAATATCAAAATACAAAATGTATTTTTGGTTTTTAATAATGCAGAAACATTACTAATTCATCTTTTTGGTTTTATGTTGCAGGTAAGAACATTATTATCGTCAGCCCCAGTTTCAAAACATAGCCAGAAAGTAAGTTATGGTTAGTTTACTTTTTACTGGTAATGTATGCATTGTATTAGTGTAAAAACAGTTATAAAAGATGAATTACTGTAGAAAAAACTAAGGCGGAATGTTTATGCAGGTTAAAAACTTAAACTTTATTGCTTTGTTGGAAGTTTGATTGATTCAAATTTTATTTTTTATCCTTAAAAAAATCGAAACAGCGAGTAAAGTTATTGAAGACCTTTCGTATCGGAAATGTTTTCTCCCAGATTTTTTAATCAGCTCGGACTAAAAATTTTTGTTATTGTGCCGGTGAAAATTCTCATAAAAAACAATCAATCTGGGAGTTATCGCACAAGATAGGAAGAACTTAGCGAGGCAGTGTGGGAGCATTGCACGGCCTCGGTATCGCCTGTCAATTGAGCAATAATTATTTTCTCAACGGTCTTTAGGCTTCAATAGGTAAATTTATGAATTAAAAATAAGCCTTTTTTAATATTTTGTTGAGTTTATTTTTACGATCCTGCAGCTAATTTGATAGATTATCTTTCAAGTGATAAATCATCAGCCATTCTATAAAATATTTAAAAAAGAATTTTTTTTATGTAGCTAAGATTAAATTTTGAATTGTCATTTAAACACAGAAATAATAAGTAAAAGGTACAGGGGAAAATTTATTTAAAATGAAATAAAGTTTAAAAAGAATTTTGAAAATTCAGTCCGCTATCACGCGTGGAATAGTAATGAGTCTTGATTATAGCGTCCACCCCGTTCAGTCTGATATTTCCAAGTGTGATACCGTTTCCGTGAAATGTTTCCCAGAAATTGCCGCCTTTTTGACGGGCGTATCGGTGAAAATGAGGATGCAGGTGAAGCCGGTGCGCTTTCTAGCGAAGATACCCCCACCGGCTGATTTTCATGCTTTCTCCCCATTTTATTTGACGAATGGGACAGTGTCGAAAGCGCGGAAAATGTCATGTTTCTGCTCCCGGGACGTCACTCGTGTTTGGAAGTTTTCTAAAAGAACTAGAACATTGGACAAACCGCAGTCAAACACAGATGAAGTGTAAAAGTTCCGCACGATATTTTTTACGAATGAAAATTGATTCCTAATGAAAAATATTAATTAATATTTTGGTAAAAAAGTTGAAAAAAAGATGAACGTCTGAGCTTATTTCGAACCGGTTAACTTTGAGTAGAGCAGAGATAACCTGGCCTCAAATCGTTATCTGTCTACTTCCTGTCATTTAGCTCGCCCCCTATCAAAGCTCGAATGCGGTCTCGGCCATAGTTAGTACTTTTTGCTACATACCTCACCGATTCAGATCAAACGAAACAGCAACTGTGTAATTTAATGAACAATTTAAGCACAAAATATTCAGACGAAAGTTCGTCGAGCTTCTGCTTCTATTGGTAATTAGAGCAGGAAGACGAGACTAAGCATGATTGAGTGTGGATCGGACAATATTCAAGAATTCGGGTTCTGAGTTTGTGGGCCACACTATCTAACAAACCATGAAAAGAAGCATATAATATAGAAATAATATATATCCTCGGATAATTATTGTTTTGAGCCCTACATTTGGTTATATCCAAAGAATAACCTCATAAATATTATTGAGCCCCATTATTTGCTTTATTTTGCTTGTCCTACAAAAGATTATAGTTTTCAGATCGACCTAGTTTTAGAGTTTGTAAATAAAGAATCATAAAACCAGAAAGTTTTTAAAACTTTTTTTAATGTACTTCAAGGAGGCTATTAATTTGTATACTAACATAGAAAATGTTACATAAAGTTAATCGTTTTACTACATAAAATATATTACAAAACTCAAGGACGATTTAGATTATAAATGAACTAAAAAGAAACAACAATTTATAATTCTTATTTGGATTCTTTTACCTACAGTTCGCCTGGAAACTATCTCTCATTTTTAAGCTGTCCTGGGATGAGCCAGATTAATTTTCTCCAACGTGCTGGGGATGCATGACTAACCGTTAAGTCTGTTGATTTATGGAAAAATTTAAACATCGTGAATTTGAACTTTCTCAAGAGAAAGTCCGAAAGCCAAACCATCTGAGGTAATCGTTGCTTCTGATGAACCTAGCTTGTACATCAACCGCTGATAAAACTAGGATCTGCGCGAAGTGAAACCTTGAAAATCGGTAATAACCACAATAAGAAAAATGATTAAAAATGTCTTAATTTCGACTTGACTGTACGCGCTGCGTATTAAAATATAGTGCTAATAATTACCAATTGTGCTAATAATAATAACAAATAAATTCGATCTGTTTTATGCGATGTTTGTAAATAGCATAGGGAGGTGATCTCGATTCGGTTGAACGGAGTCGAAGATGCACAACAAAATACAGATCTGTTTTGCTGGTTTTTCTTACGAGCGCCTTCCTTTCTCCCATATCTTACTCGCCATCCTTCATTTATTTATCAAGTCATAAATTAGACGTTTGTTATACCGTAACCGTGAAAATAACTTGTGAAAATATTGAATATTTTTGCTATTGGATATTTTTGGCGAAGAAGTTTCGAAATTTCAAATTTTTTGGATCATTAATCTTGTACTAGAAGTAAAAAGAAAGAAAAAAATATTAAAATAAATAAATACATAAACGTTATAAATAGGATGAAACTCTAAATAATGAGATTTTAAGTGATTGAGTTTAATTTTAAGGACGATTTTAAAATATAGTATTTATTGAAGTTCTTTTTATAATGTTTGAATTAAATCTAATGCCAGATTTAAAGGGAATATAAAATAAAATTGTCCATGAAGACAGATAATTTATTAATAGTTTCTTGTTTTAGGTCCGAGGGTGGGGAGCGAGATGGCGCCTTCCTGAGGGCCGTCCTGGAGACGAGAACGACGAGTCCTGGCCGACTCACTGGAAAATGAAATTTCCGGGCGACTCGGACGTCCTCGGCCTCCCGGTTGATAGCCTAATGACAAACTGGAGCAACGGAGATCATCACCATCACCACAATCACCACCAGCTTCTGATAGAGGGCGGATCTCAGAAACTGATGCTCTCGAGCGGTGGAGGAGGGGGCAACTCGGTCCCCGACGACGACGACGATGACTCCAAGAGCCCTTTGGACGAGTTCGACCTCCTCATGTCATCGAGCCAGCCTTCGGAACCGAACAACAACTTGGCCGAATTGAAACCGTTACCCCCGTTCACCGGATATACAGGCCATCTCAGCATAAACGGTATATCCGGTCATCATTATCACACAATCGCCTCGGCTCCTTCACCGCCTCGGGTGGAGACCAATAACAACAGCTCGGAAGCAGCAAACCAGAACATGTACTACACGGACCAAGTGGTCTCGTCCTCCACGATGGACTGTTCGCTGGACAACATCAAGTCGGAGGTGAACGTCGACTACAACAACCTCCTCGCTCCGGACATCGAGGACATAGCCGTCCTCATTGGATCGGCGATAGCGCCGAATCCGCAGAACAGCAGCAACGGCGAGGCGTCTCGAGATTCTTGGATTGACGCACTCATCGACACGGCCTGTTCACAGAGTTCACCCGCGAACGGGAAAATGTCAGGCGAGAACCTGCAAGAGTTTGTGACCACATCTCAGTTTGGGGTCAACTCGCCCCCCAACGTGCTTTATCAGCAGTCAAAAAGAGACCCTTCCTCCTACATGCCGTTGCTCCAGAGCCGGCTGCAAAACGGCCCTCCGAAAGGCGAACTCTACTCCGGTCTGGTCACATCCGACTGTCCTTCTCCATCCTCTTCGACCCCCTATCTGGCTCATTCTCCACCGGGCCACGTCGTCTCCACGTCTGACCTGGTACGGTATAACCCCGTCCATAGCTCGACGCGGCCTTCTCCTGAGCTCCAGGTCGGCTATCCGCACACAACGACACCGAGCAAGAAGAGCAAAAGTAAAACCAAATCTAAATCCGTTCCTGCCACAAGTACAGTCGTCTACTCTGAGCCTTCTTTAGGTAAAGAAAAACCAGTTCACCGATGCACCATCTGCAACCGAGGGTTTCTCAATAAAAGCAATATTAAAGTCCATATGAGAACTCACACGGGAGAAAAACCCTTTAGGTGTGAAGTGTGCGGAAAAGCATTCAGGCAGAAGGCTCATCTCATCAAACACGCTCAGATACACAAAAGAATCGGTAGAGACTGATTTTCATATCACACGTTTGTCATCTTTATACAAGCGGACTTATTCATACAGGAAAATTATGTTCTTTGATCAAAGTATTTTGTCGGTTTAAAATAACCACCCCATTAAAAATCAGTATGTGAATAAATAGTCATGTGACACTGACAAATATTAGATTTTCAGATATATATATATTAAAATCCTAACATAATTAAATAGATGAGTCTCTTTGAAAATATGCAGAAAAAAAACGTTGCTATAAAGTATAGGTAAAGAGAGATTTATCTAACCAACTGTATGTATATAGCAAGATCTCTCAAAAACAACAACGATTGTACCTTTACATCGCGTTATATGTGATAAGTGTTTGAAAAAGAAATTTTTCACTTGTGACCAAATTAAGAACAACTTTTGTCATTGATTTTTGTATTTTTTATGTCCATTGAGTGTGGAAGAAATGAGATTCAAAATGATCACAAGGGTCCTCAGGGGTTTAATTTATATTTTATGTAAAATTGTTATTTATCTGTTTTTTTAGATTAATACAGCAAATTGCGTGGTCTTTATAGACCGTCAGATATAATTATATTTATTTTTTTATTATTGTTTTTATGCATTGAAGTATAATGAACAACGAGTCATTTGATCAATTACAAACAGTCGAGTCCACTATAACAATGAACCAAATTATATTAATATATATGAAAACTATCCAATCAATTAAACAATTGCTGCTCGTTTTATTTATGACCAAATATGTATATAAATTATTAATATTAAGTTGATGTAATTTCGTAATATATATTTTTTTACTAGAGTGTTCTCGTGCGAATGGAATTCTTTATTTATTGGTGAAAAGTGTGAATGTTTGTACAGTGTAATATTTTAAAATTGCTTCTTCTTTTTCTTTTGTTTTCTTTTGTTTTTATTGATTATCGAATAGAAAAATGCATCCCTATTCATTCCCATTGATTTCGACTGCCCCCTATAAGCTTCTGAATATTGATTTTATTTATCTAGAAAACTCGTTCCAGTAAAATAGAGAAAGCGTAATATATTTAATTATCTATAGAAATAAGAGATACTAAAGGGATCTTAAAGTAAAACACATGTACAAATTGAGTAAATAAGATTGTATTTATTTATAAATAATTTATTATATAAGAGTATAACGATTTTTAAAGACAAGAATTCTGTAGTCTCTAGATGTTAACTATTTAATAAACCGTTAATACAAAAGGTCCATTGATCTGAGCCCATATACATACTTATATGTACATTTGTACATAATTATTTTATGTATCTCATGTATGTATATTGTAAAACCTGTCGAGAAAAATAAATTTATTTTGTTTTTTGTGTTTGTTGAAACCACTCAAGATGTTTTTGTAATAAATTTGTAAAATTTGAATTTTTAATTTATATTCTTGTTCTTTTGTTTTTGTTTGTTTTTATTGTTAATGTAAACGCATTTGAATAAAAGAATTATTCACTGTCATTTTATTTTTAGTTTCTTTTTTTTTAACGTCACCTACGCAAACTTAAAAGATTCACTGTTCAATGTAAATCGTGACATAAGATAAGTTTGATTAAATTTTTATAATAACTACGACATATCCATCTACCTTTTTTGCAAGTAATAAATTGCCGTTTTAGTAAATAGTGTAAAGACAAAATGCGCAAGGATATAATTAATCAAGTTCTTTCACGTTATTACTATAATAATGTTTAACATTTTTTTATTATTGGCACTATTGATAACAAATTATATAAAGGAATATTTCAAATTATTGGGTGTAAAGATTCAAATTGAGACAAAATACCTTGTCCACGGCTTTTGAACGCTTATATGTACATGACCTCAAAACAAATCAGATTCATAATCGTTAAATCTGTATTAAATATAACATTGCAGGGCTCTCTTCAAAACAGATATTCGGACCATCACTTTCACGACTGGTTGCGGCAGGCCGCAAATTGTATAGAAACTCTAGACGACAAAAAAAACCTCTGGTCATTTAAGTCTAATAGTTGATGTTCATTGCCCGTCATAAATAACGGGCTAAAATCTTCACATCAAGGTTGAGCATTTTTTCAAGATCAATTTTTTTTTTTTTTAATAGAACAAAAATAAATTTTCTAAACAGACTGCCCTATATTTCTAGTCAACACCAAAGTTGAATATCAGTTTAAAAATATGGTCAAACAGAGATTCGAACAGTAAAGATTTTAGAATGATTTTCGAGTGTTGTGATAATATGTTTCAATGGTCCAAAGGCAAAAGATCCTAATTAGTCAAACTTTCAAAGACGTTCGAATTCGAATATAATTACTAAAACTGACCTACCTGTCCAACCATTAATTTTATATTGATTATATTTTTACTGAAGTATACACAGAACTAGTTAAATTTAGGTTTCACCCACTGGTGTCTTTATCAGTTTATTTCAGTTCAAACTCAAGTCTAAGAAGTATGTTGGGTCATATACAAGGTTGTTCTTATAGCTGGCTCGGTTCGACATCTGGATGTACCAGAAGGCGAAGATCATCCTTTTGAGCATTTCACATCGGTAAATATGTCTGGGTATTATCAGGTACCGATGAATATCTTATTCCGTACCTACCAATCAAATGTAACTTAATACTTTGGTATGATTTGTTTTCTCTCTTTTTGGCAAAGACAAAAATTTTATGCCATAGAAAGTTTTAAGGATCTGGTTATAAAATAAAGATTTTGTTCGGGATTGTCAAACGGGAATCTCTTCCCAAAAGCACACTTGTCTCTATTAAAGAACCAGTTTCTTCTTTCTCTCTCTTTCTCTCTCTCTCTCTCTCTCTCCCTCTCTCTCTTTCTCTCTCACCCTCTCTATTCACTCTCTCTCTCACCCACTCTATTAACTCTCTCTCTCAACCTCTCTATTAACTCTCTCTCTCAACCTCTCTATTCACTCTCTCTCTTTCTCTCTCTCTCTCTCACTCACTCACTCACTCTCTCACGTGTTTTCTGTTGGTTACATGTCACTTCTATGAAGCAAATACAGAATTGATCCTATCCACTTCCTTGGGGAACACCAGCATTTTTTCCAAAAGTTCGGAGTATTCCCTCTTTTTACACCAATTGGTACAGCAAAGTTCCGTCTGGGCTTAGTTCACAAATAAAATGTTTTTCCGTATAAAACGTATTATAACGTAATTATAACCAATAAAAATGAGTTTGTTAAGGCCAATTTTTAATTTAAAAAAAACAGTATTTCCTTAAAATCGTAGTAACCTATAAATATTAAACAAAATAATACAGCTTTTAAAAATTTTTACCAAAAAGTAATACTTCTTGTTACTTATTTATATAAATTAATTCCGTATGCCCAAAATTGCATAATACGTCATTGCTTCAAAAGGACTTAGCTTAAAAAAAAAAGTGCATTTAAAATCAATTTCGATGGGGTAAGGTGAACATTTAATAAGGTTAACTTCTTAAACAAATAATAATTTTGAAGTTTTGTCTTTTTCTCGTCATGTGTATGAGATGAACCTACCCTTGCAGGCAGAGATGACTAAGAACTACCAACCTCCCAGCAAGTAATTAGTAATAATAAACCGGTGTTCAAAGGATTTTTTTTTTCGAAAAAACCTGCATGTAGGTCAGTGTCAAGTATAATTGATATACAAGAGAAAAAGTGTCTAGCAAATGCAATTTTTTCACAAATGGCCCAATGAAGGTCAAATAAATTGGTCTAATGAAAACATTAAATAACATGAATTTCCTTCAATTTAAAAATCAATAGATACAATAAGCCAAAATTCGTATATTTATCTATTAATGTTAAAAAAAAGAGTTAAACTTTAATACTTAAACGTAATTTACTCTGATATTTAGTTTTACTCTTTGAACACTGACAGATAGATTAAACCAGCGAGACAAAGCGGACCAATACGGCAAGACAGCGATAGTTCCTAACCTTCCAATCCTGCCAACAAATCTTGCCGGCTGCCTAAATAAATAATAAACTGATGATTTGGAGAGTAAATTTCGCATAAAATTTTAAAACTATATATAAATCCCTATTTTGTTTGTCTCATCTTGCACGGCAAATAATTTGATCAACGTCTTGATAAATTAAAATTGCTTAAAGAATAAAAAAATGTAATAATTTTTTAATAAAGTAAAGATCCATTTCTGTTTACCTCTCACCCTCTCTATTCAATCTCTCTCTCTCTCACTCTCTCTCTCTCTCTCTCTCTCACTCTCTCTCACTCTCTCTACTCTCTCTCTCTCTCTCTCCCTCTTTCTCTCCCTCCCTCTCTTTCTTTCTCTCTCACTCTGCCCCCCTCACCTTTTNCTCTCTCTCTCTCTCTCTCTCTCTCTCTCTCTCTCTCTCTCTCTCTCTCTCTCCTCTCTTCTCCTCTCCTATATAAATCTGTCTCTTTTTCCTGTTTTTCGTCTCTATTTATTTTTATCTACCTATATTTTTTATCTATTCCTTTATCCATACTTTAAACGTCCACCTTTCTTTTTTCTTTTTTACTTCTTGTATTATTTCTTAGCGTTCTACAAACCTGCCATAAAGTTGTACGCTGAGAAGTGGGTTAAACGATTTTCGACGATTTTCAACTTAGCATAATTAGTCGAGTTAGTCTCGTTTCGGATGGTTTCCCTAGCACGTTTTCCGGTAGTTTGAAATCAAGTAAGTGGGACAATTGTTTAATTTGCATTTTTCGCCTACGATTAATTTGTTGCCGATGTGTTATTTTCAGTGATAAAAAGTATCGACAATTTGAATAAAATAATGAGAGGGGAAGATTTTTTTTAGCGTCCTGATATTAGATGTCTATTTTACAAAAAGTGGACTTTAAAAACTCTGAGAAGTTGTTAAGTCTATTTCATACATCAACTATATATATATTTAATAAAATATAATAAATAAATATTTAATGAAAATAAAGAATATTTTAAATATAAATATTATGAAAAAATAACTAATATTTAGCAAAATATTTTATGAAAAAGAAGAAAATCATGAAAAATTAACAATTAAGAGTTTAAATGTAACAAAGTAGTCAAAGTTACTAAGTCACTAATTTAATAAAAACGGGTCGGCAGTCAAGCGAGAAAAAAAAGGTTGTTTACTGAAAATGTAGCAATTCGTAAATACAGGGCGTTGGTGTAATTTCACCGACGGCAAGGAGTCGGCCGGGTCTTATGTATCCGGGTCTTCTCGGGGCCCGTGACCCGGTCACATACATCCACTGGTCCGTCCCACTTACCGCCTCCCCCCATCAACCACCAGTCTTGAAAAGACCAAGAAAGAGGGGCTCCTCCGTCTTTCTCTTTTCGTGTAATACTCTTCTTTTCCTTCCCGCGATCCCCCCACTTCCACCGATGCTAAGGAGTATATACTTGTCTAGGAGAAAGTTATACTGAAAAAAGTAAACCTGGCCCACAAAGTGTTACAGATTTCGGTTTTTAATGCTAAAAGCCAACAGAAAATTTTTCATCGTGTTCGTACTAGACTTTTGTTTAAAGCAAAGCTTGTTTCATCAGATGAAACGTGCTTGAACCACAAATAGCAAGAATAGGCGGAACAGTTTAGTAACAAATTACAGACCACCGGTCAAATTTCACAATAAACTGTTAACCAGACTGCCCTATACACAACCAGCAAGTTGAGCCGTGATATCACATCTGTCAGTAATTAAGAATTTCTGTTTTATACAGTGAGATCTAAGAATCGTAGCAAAACTCCTGCCACACATGCTCTTAATCTGCCCTGCTAAAGTCCAGGCAATTGAAAAACTTGGTGTTGTTGCCTATTTTGGCATTGTATTCGTACAAATTTAGTTTCAAGATAAGAATATGGCTATTCACCTTCCTATCCATGCGACTTGGCTAGACAGACCGTAACATCAAGAATAGGCGAAATAAGTTAGTAGTTAATAGGTTAAAAATTTAGTAGTAAGAAATCGTCGGTCAAATTTCATGACAACTTGTGGGCCAGACTATCCAACCGGTACTGGGTCATTTATTGGGGCCGTCTAAACTCGCAGGTTTTAGGAAACGGAACTATTTGGAAGTTAACAAGTTAAAATAACAGTGCCTCACTGATGATGTGTTTGAGTAACATCAAAAACCGACGAAGACCCAATAAATGACCCAGTGTCGGTTCAACTTGTTAAAGACTTGCCTTTCGTCTACCTATTCACATAGTATTAGTTATACGGACCAAAACAACGAGTAGTAAAGGACCAGATTACAACTTTATCACCCCGCAGTACGCAAGAAGGAATAGTTCCAAGAAAACCTGTCTAGCACATCCCCAATGCCTAACAAAAAATAACAATATGATCCATGAGAAATTTCTGAAGGAAATGAACTGACAAACTTACAAAATGGACCCATCGGACCGGAACCACAATTGAGCACACCGCAGAGTTTGCTGCAAGTGGAACTGAACAGAGAAAAAGATATTCTGAACTTTAAAACTTGAGTAGGCGATAAATTTGATAAGTTTATAACTGTTTCAACGCCAGTCAAATTCTCAAAATGCGTGTAACAGAATCCACAGAAGCCAGATGCCGGTATCTGGAAACGAATTAAGGTTGAGTCTTGTAAACATTCCTTAATTCTTGTTTCTCCGGCTGGCGAGAGAGCACATAAGAAGAGGAAAGTAGCTCATCATGGCTCATTGGGGCATTTCAATTGTTACATCGCTAATTTTCAATGCTTCAACCATATATAAAAGAGACGATAATAAAAATAAATTAATATAATGTTCTACATAACTTCAATCGTTTAATAAATAAGATATGGTCACAATTCTGCTTACTTAAATAATTACTGGCACACTTATTTGTTCGCAATAGATTTTTTTGTTCAGAAATAAAAGGATGTTCGTCTTAAAATATGGTGGAAAATTGGTATTGACCGTATTCATATTTTCCATAAATCAATTTTCCGCTTTAGGACGCCTTTTGTTTTAATTTTACTGTATTCTTTGTTGTTGTTTTTTCATTCACTCTTTTACTACTGACTTTCTCGCTTTTGTTTATGCCTCCTGAAAATAGTTTAACGCTGCGAGGTGTGACGAGAAAGCTAAGAGCAATTTTTTTGGCAATCGTTCTGGCACGTAGCGCCCTGATAACAACAGCAATAATGTACATTAACTTTGTTATTTACAATCTTATCTTCCTGGACAGAATGCCTTGCGAATATTGATAGTTGAGCTAGAAATTTTGCTGTTTCGCCTCCGATCATCTTGGCCTAACCTCGCTCGCTTTAAGTCTAAATCAATAAAAAAATATAAATAACAACCGTCACCCATTTAATTTTGCAATTCTAAAGGTATACTCATTGCATTTTGTTTTGTACTTTGAGCCAAATAGTTACAAAAGAGCCAATAAAACATCTTTTTTCACTATATGACAATTAACTACACCCTATATATATATATATAAAGTACTGAATCTTCCGAACTTTCTGTTTCAGTCAAGCTTTTAAAGTTTTACCGTATTTGAGAACTTTTTTTAACGTTAGTTGTTCAAACAAAAGCCAAAAAGGTACCATATTTAGGTACCATTTGCTAAAAATCTGTTTGGCTAAACAACCATCACACCGATTCCTTTTGCAAGATGAAGTTGATAGACGATTTTATAGACTGGAAGATAGTTTGTGATTACAAAGCAGAAAAAAGACGAACTTTCAAGTGGCTAAGTGGATAAGTATATTATTTTCTTGTAAATATCGGCCGCTGCCCCCTTAATTTTTTTATTTATGAATTAATTCTCTTTAATGGCCAGCTTGATTATTTTCTTCAACATTCTTTTTTTTAGAACGATGAATACAAGTCTATTTTCTGTGCTAATCGTTTATATTGCTGTTGATAAGTTTCTAAAGTTTCTAACCTGGAGGGGGGGTTTCTTCTTGAGGTCTGTGGAGTTAACCTGTACCTTGATCGGTTCTCATCATTTTAGCCTATTTACCATCGCTCCTTTCGTTCGTAAGATGCGTTTTCCCATAATGCCATCTGCAGTGGTTCTCAGGGATTTAAGCAGGGTGAGACTCCAACACCACTTAAAATGGCCTAATTGCAAAACGCATAGTATAGATATAAGAAGCGAGGCTCTAAACAAATATTAGATTTTTGTATCTCTCCAGATCATGAAGATTATTAGATTGGTTGTTCAGTCGTTGTCAAGGATAAAAGCAGGCTATGGAATCCACACAAACCCACCACTTAAGTTGAGCTAATGCCATAGCGCGCGTTTCAATCATAAGCAGCAAGGCTACAGATACACATTAGATTTTTTAAAAACTAAAAATCACCAGTAGTTTAGGAATTGTCAGGATTATAAGCAGGGTGAGATGTCAACCCAACCCACTACTTAAGATGACCTAATTCCAACACTCGTATTACAATTCATAAGCACCAAAGCTCTTGATAAAAACTAGATTTTTTATATTTTAATATAATAAAATACCAAAGTTTAGTGATTGTAAGGGTAATAAGCAGAGTTAGGCACCAACGCTAACCCATCACTTAAGATGGTCTATTGCAAAGAGTTTATTACAATTCATAAACAGCGAGGGTCTAGACAAATATTCGATTTTTTATTAGGATTATAAAATACCAGTAGTTCAGTGCTTATCAGGGATTTAAGCAGGATGAGGCATCGATAAACTCTCTATTAAAGATAGTGAAGTGGCAAAATGCGACAGACCTGAGATGATGGGCGGATCAAAATGATGAAATATTATTTGTTTGTTCTACTTCTTTAAGGAGTTTAATCGAGAATAAGGCGGACGAGGATGATTTTGGATGACCTATTGGTATTTATTTCAATATTTTATTTCATAGAACAACTAATAAAATTTCACGAATGCATTATTTCATGAGGTTGTCTCAAAGATGTTTTTAACATTCTATTCTATTGGGTTGTCCGGAAAATAATGCAGGATTTTAAGTTTTCATTAAAAAAAATCTATATAAAATATTCTGTTTACGTTTACAGGATTACTCATTTGTATGAATGTCAACACTTATTAATCCTCTTCCAAATGATATTGTTTGTTTACCTCTGTAGCATTCCGCTACTTGGAAATAATTCAGTCATCCTTATAATGTCAAAGCGAGAATTTCGTACGATTTTCTTTTACGAGTTTAAACTCGGCCGAAGCGGAGCCCAAACGGCTAGAAACATTAACCAAGTCTGGGGCGAGGGTTGTGTTAATGAGTGCACTGTGCAAAGGTGGTTTAAAAAATTTCGGGAGGGAGATTTCAGCCTTGAAGATGAAGAAGGTCGTGGAAGGCCTTCCTCTCTTAATGATGATGTTCTGCGATCAGTGGTGGAAGAAAACCCCAAAACAACTGTTCGAGAACTTGCAGAGCAACTCAAAGTCAGTAAAACGACCGTCGCTGACCACCTCAAGGCGATTGGAAAAGTGAAAAAACTCGAAAATTGGGTTCCACACTCATTAAACGATCGCCAAAAAAATCAGCGCTTTGATGTTTGTGCATCACTTCTTTGTCGAAACAAAAATGACCCATTTCTGGCCAGAATTGTTACATGTGACGAAAAGTGGATTCTCTACGATAACACTAGACGTTCTGGACAGTGGCTCGACAAAGGAGAAGCTCCAATACATTTTCCAAAGCCCCCAACTCATCAAAAAAAGGTAATGGTTACGGTATGGTGGGCTTCATTTGGTTTAATACACTACAGCTTCTTAAATCCTGGCGAAACCATCAATGCTGAATCATACTGTAACCAAATTAATACCATGCATCAGAAATTGGCAGTAATGAAGCCCTCTTTGGTCAATCGGAAAGGGCCCATTTTGTTGCATGACAACGCTCGACCACATGTGTCACGTGTAACGTCACAAAAATTATTGGAGCTTGGCTATGAAACTTTGCCTCACCCACCCTACTCTCCGGACCTCTCGCCTACTGACTACCATTTTTTTAGACACCTGGACCACTACTTACAACACATAATATTCAAAAATCAAACGGAACTGGAAAATGCATTTATTGACTTTATCAATTCTAAAAATTCTGAATTCTACTCAGACGGAATTAATAAGTTACCAACACGTTGGGAGAAATGTATTGAGATTATTTTGATTAAAGAACATTGCTTTAAAGTAACTAGTTTCTTTTTTTTTTGTTTAATACCAAAATCCTGCATTATTTTCCGGACAACCCAATATTATCATTATTCTATCATCACCAAAAATAAATGTTTTATGTCCCTTATAACTTAGTTTAAAATGAAATACTTTCATTTAGACAGATTTAAGGTGTTTATAGCTTAATAGATTTTCAGCAGATGTCTTTGTTTCACCCAGCTCGGCACGTCTCCAGGTTGTCATCTGCATACAATACGCTACTAAATTTTAATCGTGTTTTATAATTCACCAAAATTATCTTTCGGAAGGTTCTTCTAATAAACAAGGAAGAGACATTTTAAAGATTATTTATAACTGCTACTAAATGGCGATTATTTAAAAATGCGTCGTTACAGCTCGTTTGCACCACGACCTTTAGCCGTTCTTGCACCCGGTTGCCGTGGACGTCCAATGGGTTTCCGCTTGATTTGAAGGTGGTTCGTCAACCCCGAGCCCCTGGGAACCAATTGGACCGACCTTCCCGCTAGGTTAGTCAGGGGTTGGCCAACTGCTGCGCAAGAATCACTTGCCGGCAGAAGCTAGATTGGCAAAGCTTCGTGACGCCAAGCTTTAGCCCCATGAAAACTGACGTCCTGACGATTGCATTTCTATTTAACGTAGTTATTTAAATCATGTAATTAATGCGATGTAATTAATTAATTAATGCAATAGTACTAAGTAAGTACTAATTTGTAATTAATGTAATAGTAATAAGTAAATACGATATCGAAAAATTATTACGGAAGGCCTTAGTTAATTCGCCCAGCAGGGAGTGAATAACGGAGACAATCCTGACGTTCTATGGGATGATAGACCATAATATATTCTCTGGGGGCCGTCTGACCTTTGGACATAACTTTCTACACTTGTTGTGTCGATCTCATATTGAACGCAAAACTTAACATTTTCTTTCGAAAGTTGTGTCTAATAATGAAAAAAAAACTCAATAAACTTCTATAGAATCCTATTTGTAAACAGTTTATGTCTGAATCCATGCCTGAATAAGATTTATTTATTTATTTTAATACATATAGCAAAATTTTCACATCTATTTATCAATCAACCCTTTCTGTGTTCAGGAGGAACTACCCGTTGGGTATCGCATGCGAGAGTCATACCATTTACAACATTTCTTTTTTACTATTAATCTAAGTAAAATCCAAGGGCTGTGCCGGGATTCCAACCCAGGACCGGTTGTAAATAAGTATCGGCACCCTAACCACTCGGCCACCGTTGTCCTCTACATATAAGAAATTAGTATAAAACTCTATTCTTGTTTATCACAGTTTATATTATATAGGAACCACCAATAATAATAAAAAATACTCAATGAGAAAAAAAGTGCCTTATTTAAAAATTGATAATGTAAATGATCCCTAACTTCCAAGAAAAAAATATTCCAAAGAGAAATCTAAAATTGATGCTTGAGAATAAAGTTTTGTGGTTATGGTTTTAAGATAATGGGCAGACGAACTACCTTAGAAAGTTTCTTTTCTGGTTCATATTGGCAAAAATCCTGTGTGTGCATGTTTATTAACAAAACAAACGCACATTTTTTATAAATATTGATAGATAATAATTCAATTTTTATTTTTTATTAATTTTTATTTAATTTGGTGGTAAAAATATTTTTAATACAGAAAGTTGTTTTGTATTTTTAACTAAACACACCGTATTTGGCAAACAATCGTAAAATGGTACTTACCTCGTCCGAATATGTTGTAATTATTATCTAGAATGTTGGATTCTTTTTAACTAAACACTACATTTCTTTTTATGCCATATATTTTAATTGCTTATGCATATTGAACCATGTCCCTGGTCTCTTCATTGCTACAATATTTTATCGTAATAAATAAACACTTCTTTTTGTTTATCCAAAACAGTAATTTTACAAACTGTATGTATATACCTCACTACTGAGCTAAATGGAACTACAAAGGTTGCAAAAACAAGGATGTCTCATTACTCTTCATTATATATATCAATGTTACATGAACTATACAAATCATTGGTGAAAATTAAACTTTAACATGTTAAGCATTTACATTTGAATACATTGTTATCACAGTTAGATATATAAAATAAGTACTATAAATATACGTTTAGAGATGCTATAAAAAAAAGAATAAATACTTAACCATATTATAAAATTTTAAAAAATAAATAACAAATCTAAAATCTAAAATTACAATAAAAAGTCTTTTGTCAAAATAATTAATAAATACGCAAATATTATTTATATTGTGTGCTCACATTAAATCTAATTCTACGTGCTATCTAAGTTAATTTTATAAACATTCAAAATATTTGTATATTCATAAAAATATTTTGAATATAACCCTAGATAGTAAGTCGTATTGGATTTCATGTGCCCATACCAAATAATTGTTATAATTATTAATAATTTTTGCTTATTTATACAGAAGGCTTTATATTGTAATTTTAGAGTTATAAATTTTATTCATAGTTTTTGTATTTTATACTACTGTTTTTGTATTTTACAATATGGTTGAGTATTTATTGTTTTTATTTATTGTAACTCTAAACATATAATTATAGTATTTATTTTATATATCTAACTGTCAAAAAATGCATTCATAGCTGTAAATGCTTAACGTTAAAGATTATTTTTCAACTTTTGAATAGTTCAAGTAACATAATATCTAATGATAAGTAATGAGACCTCCTTGTTTTCGAAACCTTTGTAACCTTGCTAATCGGTGAGTTCCATTTAGCCAAATAGTGAGGTATGTACATAAAGAAAGATTTCTTATTGTTTTCGTAAAAAGAAGTGTTTATCAATTATAATAAAATAATTGTGGCTCTGCAGACGGACCAGGAGACTTGGCCCGATATGCATTAGCAATAAAATATATAGCAATACAAAATAAATGGTGTGTTTAGTTTAAAAAAATTCTAGATTTAAAATATTTATTTTTGGTAAAAATATTTTTTGCCACCAAATTAAGTTAAAATTATTAAAAAATAAAATTTGAACTGTAGTTTAAATATTGCCATTTCACGAGCCCCCTTTAAGTTTATTATATTAAAATACTGAATATGAGGATTTATTTTAAAATATATGAATTTAAACTATTTTAACTTTAGCTTTGAAAAAAAAGAGGCAATTCTTAAGTAGAACAACGTCCGAAGAAAACAGCAAGGGAAGAATTTTATTCCATTAATTTATTAATTAATCAATAGAAGTATAAAATGCAAAAAATTTGGTAAATTTTAATGTGTTTTTTTCTGCTGTGGTTATTGGCGAATAGTTTTGCGTTTTGCTTGCTTATTGCTGTGTATTCAAAACCTTTAAAATCTAGACATTATGGCATATTCCATATGAAAAATGGGGGTGGATTGTAGATTGCCATTTCAATGGGAATCGCCAAGTGGCCCAGGACGATGGGAACGATTAGTATGAAAGTTGGACCGGTCACTTTCACCAGAGACTTGCCAACGGAGTGAAAGAGAGAAAATGCGGAGTGAGAGCGAGGGTTCGTGGTAAAGGAAGGAGTGAGAGAGAGTGAGAGGTCGAGTGGGAGGGAGCGAGGTAAGGATCATGATCCTGGCCAGCCGGCGGAGAGGGGTGACCCAGTAACGTGACCTTGACAATGAGGACTCGTCGTGGAAGTGTGCCAGCTTTCACCGGGATCACAACCAAAGCAGAAATTCATCCTTCGCTCTTTCTACTAAGAGCCAAACGATTTTTTTTTTTTTTTTTGACGGCGCGGACGAGCCAGGAACTGCGGCTTGAAGTCGCAGGTTCTGCAGTCCGCCTCTTTCGCCACAAAGCCCTGAATTGCAGACAATACAAACCTCCCAGGTTCAACTTATTTCGACCGTGTTAAAAGACCTACTTCTTCAAAGTGAAATTGCCGCTTTTTTTTTTAACAGCCGTGTGAAAAAATCAAAGGATTTCTAAAAAGTCTAGCCAATGATTATATACGCATTAATCACTAATAGAAAATCAATTTACGTATATAATAATAATAATATCAATAAAAAAAATCTTTATTCACCATTTTACGAATTGGAAGTACAGTACATATTTTTTCATTTATATCGCCTCAATTCTGCCATATATACTCTTATATACATATATGTACAGAACCGGTATGCCGCGAAAATAACCCTCTCCGGTTTTTAGTATCCCAGGGTTAGACCTTGGTCTTATCCGTTACACCTTCGAAGATAGGCTTAAGAGGATATCGACAACACTCAATGAAGTTTTAACCTAAGTACACTCACTTTATCATCCATTCTTAAATACGTTCTATATTACATACATGTAGGAGTACCACATATTCCTACATAACCCCATATCACGCTTATAAATACCTATACTTAAAATAGTTTGATTAAGAGTCAACGGGATACTTGATATAACGCCATCGATACACTTGTATACACACAACAGTATCAACACTGAAATGAAAAAGTAAATATAATATAAAGTAAAGAGGAAAGACCCGTACTATCATGGTCAACTGACCTTTGGAGAGGATGTCTCTATTTGTTTATTATGTATTATTTTGCAGTTTAAAGCTAGGAGATATAAAAGAAAGATGACAGTATAAATGCATATACATACAAAATAATGAAACAAAACATGTTATTACCAGAGAATAGGGTAATTGTTTATATATTCTATAACAATAACATAGTTTGGATACTCTATTCCGATTTTTGAAGAAACTGGAATATTCCTATATGTACAGATTTTTTTTATTCTAGGTAATCTTACCGTTGCATATAATATACCAATTTTGATGATCAATTATTCTGCCTTTATTTTGTGAAAATGTATTTATAAGCCTTAATGTAAGTGTGAATATTAAGATACTAATTCAAATCTGTATTTCCAGGCTGCTTTACAGTAGTTAACTTAACTCACAAAACCTCCATTTGACCAATAAACTCCTGATAATTCAATTTATATTTGAAAGATAAGAATAAGACAAAAAAAAATTAACATGGGGCATACGGCAATATAGTGGAACACATCTTCATCTTATTGATATTTGCACATAAACCAGAGTTAATTGTTTTATTTTTACTTGTTTAAACAGAGACTTACCTCGTACCTTCGTCACACAGTTGGCGTCTGTAACAGAAAAAAAAAATTTTTAATCTCTTGAAAAATACGATTGGTACTATTTATTGATATAATTTTTTGTTCATCATTTTTTGTATCATTCATTAGACTGAACTTTTATAAACCTCGAAACATCACTCGAAGAAAAACCGTTCGGCTATCTTCCTTGATATTTTTCAATAATAACATTCTATAATAACTTGAACTTAGACATTTTAGAGTCAAAATATCAAAACAAGAAGATCTATATTCAAAACTGAATGGGTGCCTCAAGGGAGCATACTAGGTCCAATACTTTCTATTATAAATCAGTGATTTTCTGAAAAAGTTACCGCAAAAATTGCAGCATTAGCAGACGATACAGCAGTGGTATAATTAACAGAACGAGCATCGACAATTGCGGCCAAAATCCTTTAAAAAAAGAAGGGGATCAGGACTTATGTATAAATTTCACAAATAAAAAGGACCGTATCCCGATCATCATAAATATCTGTGAATCGCACTGGAGGTCAGTCTGAGATAGAAATCCTCATGAAAAAAATAGAAGACAAGAATAGGTTTAAGGTATAGACAACAAGGTTGTGTGATTTGTTGGTTACCGGCTCCTTTTGGTCCGCCTACCCTTGGTTTAGTTGGTCTGTCAGATGCGTTTCGGCATTTCGCCATCTTCAGTAGATGTCAGGGATATAAGCAGGGTGATGCACCAACACAAACCCAACCACTTAGCATGAAACCTTTCAACCTGTGATAGATGGTTAACTATACTGCTCTGCCTACTATGTGGCTCAATCCTCAAAACAACGTCTAAATAATTCATCCTGTCTGGCTGATGACGATGAATCAGTACTCGGATAGTATTATATATAGTAGTATATTTATAGTATATTTAGATAGTATATTTCTCATATTCCAGGCTATATTCGCTGGTATGGTCTGTCAGATTTGTTTTCCCCAATTGTCTTCATCACACCCTGCTTACAGCACTGATGATGGTGAGAAGGTGACACCGCGGAACTTACAACTAATCGAATTGGCATATATTTGCTTGAAATAAATTTAAGTGACTAGTACTCATTTTAACCGTTGCTAAGTCGATCGGTCACTACTTTAAATTTGAATTTTTATTTGGTATATTGTATTTGGCAACTAGCCATAGCTTGGGTATCTTAGATGTTGAAATACATAATTTATGACCAAACATCGTAGTAAAGTGGACTATTTTTTTTCGTATTTTACACCGCCTAAAACTCCTCTCCTTTATTACACTCCTAATTACAATTTTTGTGAAAATTAAAAAATATATAAAAATCCTCAACATTTTTATGTTCGAAATGATCTGGTTTTTTTTACGAATTACAAAATTGAGGATATTTCTGAAACGACCCCTCCAATCTGCGGAAATCTTTACTGGAGTTTAGGACCTTATAAACTCCACAGATTGCCATAAACGTTGCCTTCGTAAATACATTAGAACTGCAAATAAAAAATAAAACTTGAAAAATTCGATCGAAATTCGAAAATCTGATTTTTTAAAAAGCTTTTTGACCTACTTCATTGGAAACGTCTTTTGGTTTTTGTAGTTTTCATAACTAATCTCATTTAATACATCTTATCCTTTTTAATAAAACCAATCGAATGATATATAATATAATATAATTTGAAATACATGCGCAACAAAGGGCGAAAAAACTGTTTAAAAAACTATGTAGATTAATTAAAATATTATTCTCAGCTCCCGGGCCATCGGCAGGAATGCTCGGACACGGGTGTAATATTTTTCGGCCGAGTATCATCAAGAAACGTTTTAGTAAAATATTACGTCTACCCTCTTAAGATCCCTAATGGTGAACAATAAATTGCTTAAAAAATTCCATTTACGCTTTAAAGTTTACTTATAATCAAATCGCTTATGTAAAGTTTAATTTACCCATTTTTATTATAAAATTGTACTAGATAGTTTGACCTGTATTTGCAATGATTCATCATTCCGCAGGTTATATTTTCGTATAATGACATACCAAAGTCCATGCTTCTTCTTTTTAAGTTGTCTTGTAAAAAAATAACTTCAATTATTGAACTGTTTTTCATTCGATATAACCTATATTTTATATATATTATAAAATTATATTTTTACTGCAGTTTTCTACTTTTTTGACTGTTTATTTTATTTTATTTGGGATTAGATTTTTTTATTTCACAGCTCTTTTTTTAAATTATATATTTCACGTTTGGTTGGAAAGGCCTTTTCGAGCTCCACTTTTTTGGATTTTTAGCAGTTTTTCATCCTTTCTCCAGAACTGCTTCTGTCAATATGAAAACCTTCTTTAGATATTGGTACTGCTTTAAATTTTGTTCTAGTTACCATTTAATAAATTAATTATAGATAATTACCTCAAAACATATCATTTTATTGGGTGCCTAATAAATAAGATCAATTATTTAACAATCGATATAATTCGATATAACCTATATTTTATATATATTATAAAATCTATATTTTTACTGCAGTTTTCTACTTTTTTGGCTGTTTATTTTATTTTATTTGGGATTAAATTTTTTTTATTTCACAGCTCTTTTTTTAAATTATATATTTCACGTTTGGTTGGAAAGGCCTTTTCGAGCTCCACTTTTCTGGATTTTTAGCAGTTTTTCATCCTTTCTCCAGAACTGCTTCCGTCAATATGAAAACCTTCTTTAGATATTGGTACTGCTTTAAATTTTGTTCTAGTTACCATTTAATAAATTAATTATAGATAATTACCTCAAAACATGTCATTTTATTGGGTGCCTAGTAAATAAGATCAATTATTTAACAATCAGCCTTTATAAAATTTTAATTTCAAATCTTGGACAACTTTCATTTAATTATATTTAGAGTGGATTAAATAATTGGCAGAGTTTAATATTAATTTTATTTTTCATGAATGATTCATTTTAATTTGGAGTTTAATCAAACCTAATTTTTCTTTAATTATAATAAATAATTGTTAACCAGCGGGTTGATGTTTATTTGGAATCTTTAGAAATTCCCAAAGTAAATTTGGAGATTCTTAAACTGATATTCGACATGCTATTTTTACATCATCTAACTAATAGAACATCCTGGAATAAGTCGAATTGTAGCCGTTCGAAAAGGTTTTTCTTCAAACCTTTCAAATTAATTTAATTATTGATTTATTAGAGATCCTTAAAACCTAGTGGGGATTGCTTTGATCTCTTCTCACAATTTCCTCTGGGGAAGTGTTTTGTAGATTTGTAAAAACCGTTTTACAGCAATGTAAATCCTTTCTATTTCTAGCTGCTTCTATTTGAGATAAACCGCAATAACAGATTTCGCAATTTCCTTCAAACACGATTCTTTTTTTATTACAACACAATTATCGAAACTAGGGTCAGTCAGTATCGCTGTGTATCCTAAGAAATATTTTTCTTGTGTATTAAAATCTTATATACTATTTCCCAAATCATCAATTCACGCATCAAATCATGGAATTATCTAACTTTAAGATCTGTTTATAAATTATACAAAACCCGACGTGGATCTTTACGCTATCCAAAATGCTCAAACTCGCTTTTCTTCTGATGAGAAATTCTACTGGTTTGACCTCATGACCCAACCTCATGAAATATGCAAAAGTAAGCCTTTTTTTAAATGATTTATTCAATCATCCGGGAGACAATAAAATGGAATTATACAAAATCTGTACTGTCGCCGAAACGTTAGATAAACGAACATACCTTGCATATACAAATGCACATAAGCCGGAAAATGGACACGGTTAAAAATAAAGCTTTATTCAATAATAATTACTCTACCTGCTTGTAATTGTTTATTTGTATTTCTGTTAAGTTCTTAATTTTCAACCATTAGCACATTAAAGTTGACCACTGCCTCAAAACCTTTCCTTATCACAAGCCAACTAGCAGATCATAGGTTGATCGAACAGATTGTAAGCCTAACAACATAATTATCAAATTTTATTGCATTTAAAATATAAAAAAATAAAAAGACTGGTTTTGCCAAACGAGCTGACATGTAAACAAACCCTCAAATAGGTTCTAGGGTATTTCATCTCTGAAAAAATTAAAAAATTTACCTAAAGTCTATAAGCTGTTATCGTTTATAAATCCATTTTGGCAGTTGGTCGCGTTCAACGGCTGTCAGGGATATAAGCAGGATGAAGTAAGTCCATTCAAGGGTGTTAGAAATCATGTCTAAACAGGCTTCTTTACTAGATATTGAAATTACGTAGAATAACTTGCATGTAGTTAGCAAAAACAATGACGACCTTTAAATACAATAAATTTTTAAGTCAATTCTCAGCTAGTCAGTGGTAAAAGCTGCTACTAGCAAAAAAAACTATAGTAAAAAAGTAAAAAAAATATAGTACATAATACTTCAGCCGATCTAATAAATAAATGAAACTTGTGGTTTGCTCGTTTCTGAACAACATTCTGGTCTGTATACTCTCGCTGGTTTGGTCTTTCTGACATTTCTGACGCGTTTCGGTGGTTATCTGGGATTTAAGTAGGGAGAGGCACCGACACAGACTCAACACTAAAGTGGTTGAAAAGCCAAATCGCCTCTGACATACAAAAACAACAAAAATAGGCGAACCTGATCGATCGAAAGTGACCAAGCTACAGGTCCATCTCTGCGCAGACTAATGAAACATCTCACGATTTTTGGACGGGCTTCAATTCAATGTTTAGGTGGCCAGCATGTAGTCCCGCTTAAACCCTATCGAATGGGGAAAATTAACCAAGAAAAAACTTCATTAAATAAGCTACAACTGGTAAAGAATATCCACTTTTTGTGTTGTTTTTAGCGAAATCATCCTAATAAGGAATGATATTGCTAATTCATATAATTGAATCAAGTATTACTTATTTAAAAGTTTCAATCCCAAATAAATAATCAGTGCTTGACAAAATTATTTACGATCTGAAACCGTAGTAAGACATGTTATGGTATTTATATAAAACCAAAATTCTTAGTCAAGATCGCAAAAAAAGGTACAAAAAGTGTAAAGAGAGATAGTAGGAGAAGCCGGAGTGGGAGCACTTTCTCCTGCTATTAGAACCATTGCAACTTTGCTACAATTACTGGGAAGAAAGCGATGAATTCACTCACTGTTCTCACAACTGCAGAACTAACCTACTTTTCACCCCAAGCGTGTTTATAACGATAAGTCAAGTGGGATCTGTAATTATATGTAACGAGAAAATGTCTTTTTCCCCCGCCTAAAACGGGTCTGGGTAGATTAATTTAATCCTGCCGCCAAAAGACCATGTGAACATTTCCCTCGTTAATTTTTTGTTTAAAAAATAATTTCTAGAAAGAACTGGGATTAAGGTTTTTCAGTACTTATACACCACAGATTAAACAAATAAAGGTCAAATCATATACACATATCTTTATTTGTTAGATTCCCTGAACAGATTGAATCTCTTATCTGCATGATTTCAGCCTGGAACTTCTGATCATACAAGTGCACGTTAGACGTCGTAGGCTTTCCACCCGCACACATTAACACGACTTTAACAGAGCCGGTAATCCACAATCATCGCGGCAGTGGGAGGAGATATTCAGTGGGGGTAATCCCCAACTTGGTACACCGGTCCCCAACAACAATCTACTAATCCACTTGCTCCAGCGAGCGCGATGAGCAATTTATCTACTAGAAGAAACCAGCCAACACCACACACGAGGGACTCAAACGCGACACCTCAACAAGTCCTTCCCCAAACACCAGCAGAAGAAACGTGTTCAGATATTCAAGTGGAAATAGCACATAACGCATACAAAATAAACCTGTTCGCCGCAAAAGGACATACAAAAAAGCAACCAGGGACAATAACTGTCCCCAAAAAACAAAATGAAAAAGAACGACACCACCAACACCGAAACCACCCGAGGGCTACCACACTACAACCGACAGCAAGCTTAAATCAAACAAATGCTCAAACGCCCAGGCCTCCTCCAATTAACATTTTCAAAAATCCGAAATTTCGCAACATTCTGCAATTGCAGTAGTATTGCACATGATTAGTAAAGACACCTTTGCAGGGTGATGTAGGAATATCGAGTACTCCACCATCCCAACCGAATGAATGGCATATAAATAGAAGTGAATGTATTTAAGAATGAATGTGAGTATGAATGGGTGTGGAACTGCATGCGTTGGGTGCTGAATTGGCCTAGGTTCCCCTAGGCACCCCCGGAGCCCAACCACGGGGGCTGGACGTATAAGACTGAGGTCTTCACTGGGGATGGATGATTCTCTTGTCTACCAACAAATTACTGTACGTAGCAAAAACTGGAATTGCCAGTGGACTACGAGAAGCAACAGACTCAAGTCGGCACATGTTTGTACGTATGTACATACATGTGCGGATTTGAGCTTATATAAATCCAAATCCAAAGACATCTTCCACTGTCGGTCGAATAATATACTTCTGCAAACCCACGACAGTGTTAGTTATAGAAGAACTATAATTATCATATTCCTTCCGGACAAAAATACGATAACGCTGATATTAGTATAGAGTCGTAATACGGGATTACACTACACAATAACGCCCGACGAGATCAAAAATGAAATTGGAAAAACTAGGATTTCAAGAAGCAAGGGTCCTCTAAATCCAGAGTCCTATTTCTCGGACCCCTCTCCCGTTGTTCTTTACAGATCTACTTCAAAACAAAAACAATACTGATATATTCAAATTACAATACTTAATATACACGAATACTTAATATATATGATAACAATCGAGGAACCCAGACAGCGAAACCTCAATGCACAAAGTCCCAAGAATATGGCCACACGCAGACATATGCCATCACCCTCCTAAAAGTGTAAAGTTCTTCCTTCTTAAACGTATTCAAATCCTTAATCACACCACTCATATCCCTACTTATCACCCTAGTGGCCAAACTACTTCCTAAACTCTATCGATGATTCCCTCGCGGACTCACATCACTTCTCTGGAACTCAAGCGGTCTTCTAGACCACAAACTTAAACTCGAAACACTACTAAATGACAGAAACATCGACGTACCACTAGTAACGAAAACCCATCTGACAGAATCACATTTCTACATACAAGTATATACAACTTGCAAAACTTCCCACATAGGACAAAGTCAGCACAGCAATCCTTGTCAAAAACAATATTTCGTCACATTCACCTCTCAGAAAGCAACAACACCTACCAACTCACCTCAATCTCTATTGCCCAACTACGATTTCCCGTTATTGTCAGCGGTGTACTGACACTGTGTATCCCTCATCTATATACGCCACCCAATTTGAGTCTATATTTCGAACCTTAAAAATTAAATTACAGAAAAAATTATGTTTATTTATTTATTTTTTACAAAGTAATTCAGGAAGGTTGGTGGTGTACTATTTTACAAGATTTATCCATAACTAGAATTCTCATATCGTGACGTCATTGTTAGAGAAGATGAGACAGTATGAAATACGCGCGAAAGACCATTCACAACCTTACAAGTTGCAAGCCCGAGCTTGAATTTAAGCCTAAAGCCTGAGACTTTAGGACATTTGATCATTTCGTCATGATGGAAAGTCGTAAAATAATGAAGGCAAAGCGGTCGAAGGACAACATTTCCGAATTAGAAGAGAACAAAGTCTCTTCAGCCAAAGTGGGTTTCAACGCCCTTTACGAAATTTCCCAGTTGCTGAACTGCGGTCTGGACCGTCAATCCCTCGCCATCTGTTCCAGGCTCTGCCAAGACGGAGTTCAACCCGAAGCCCTGGCCAACATCATCATTATGATGAGAAACCAAGCGGAAGAGTACCGTTCGAAACAAGGTATTGGCTTAAAATAGATCGCTAATGCTTGGAGTCAAATTAGTCCAAATACATTCAAATCTTGGACAAGGAATAACTAAACTAAACATGGATGATCACAAAATCTCTAGGACTTGAGCCTGCGTTGCACTGTTAAACACAATACAATTAGGCACTTCATTTGTTAAATTAAACTTGTTTATTTGGGTTTGTTTTTGTTATTGATTTGAAACCTTTTCAACAGTTCTAAGTTCAGTCTTAGTTAAAACATTGACAGCGGTTGTCGGACCACGTATCGACATCCCCTCATTTCCTCGTGCAGGTATTGACAGTTTGTTGGCTTGGCTGTTGTGATTTTAAACCATTTAAAAGGCACCAGGGGAGATGCCTTGGCTTTTCCTCTCTCAAGGATAGGAATTTCTGCCTGCATAGGCCCGCTAACAGAGGTCGTGTGCCATTATTGCTTCTGCCTCCTGGCAATATCTGCACAGGCTTGTTTCATCTGCTCCAAATGAAAATAAGTATGCCTTCAGAGTCTGCAGTATTCAGTCAGCAGTCCTACTATCATTCTAGTCCTAGGTTTAGTAATTCTGCCATTGTTCAGGAATACATTCCCATTGTACTGAGGATCTATTCTTAATCCATTATCTGATGTACCTAGATTTTTGACAATTTGGTATGCCACAAAAATATTCATCTTGTGTAGTCTGTAGATCTTTATTTTATCTAATCTTTTAAAGTATAGTTGGCAATTTCATTGTTAAAAATTCATAAACTCTCAATTCAATGTACTTCCTTAATCAAATGTTTCATTTAATCCCATTACTAATCCCCTTACCAGTTATTGTTTAAATGTTGTTTACAATTTTTAACATGTCTTTTTTTTCAGATGGAAACAAAACCCAATCCAATGGGAACAAATAGAAGCAGATCCTTGCAATGTAAAATAATAAAAGATGTATAAAAAATTGTCCTGCTCCATACAAATATATGATAGGTGTTTGTAAATGTTTTAACGAATTAATACTATATGATATGTACATTGACCATTGTAAGCTTATGTTCTACCTTAATAAATTTCTATAACAAAATTAAATTTTGTATAAACGATTAGTGCCATAATGCTTTGTTTTATTGAAAATTTTGATTTTAACAAAATAGATTTTATCTAAAATAATTTAACTAATTAATATTTTTAGTTGAATAGAATTAATTATTAAATATTAATGTTTATTAAATTTACTCGATTCTCTACTACTGTTGTATAATCTTATAAATCTTCATTAAAGGACTCAATAAAATATTGTCAACATGTGTAAAAATATTCATCTCGTGTAGTCTGTAGATCTTTATTTTATCTAGTCTTTTAAAGTGTAGTTGGCAATTTCATTGTTAAAAATTCATAAACGCACACATATGTCTAAAGTGTAAATTGACATAAAAACAAATGCTCATTAAACAAATTGTTCAAGATGTGTTAAAATGGAAATTCAAATTGTAAAAAATTTAACAATGTATATAAATGTATAAATTGTATTGTTCATAAACCAGTTGCCATTTTGAAGAAATGCTGTATTTTTTTGTTTATTAATATTTGTATTATAATTGATATACCAAATATATGAGGTAGCGCTAAGTATTGTATTATGACCATTTAAATTCTTTTCTGATATCATAATTGCACCTTTTGAAAATGCTCAAAAACGATTCCGTTTAAACATTATGAAAAAAAATTATGTTAATAAAAACATGCACGATGTTAACCATAATCTAAACTTCTGCCCAAGGAGCTTAACTTTGTGGTAAATCAATTTATTAACATACCAGTAATATACAATTAATAATCGACTTTTTTTTTCTCAAATGAGGCTTTTTCCTTTCAAATAAGGATTTGAAGCCAGCAGATATATTTGCTAAAATTGGAGCCTCAGAACCACTTATGTCAAAATCCATTAAATCCATCCTGTAGCCACATTAAAAAAGAAGTGGAGTCTTGGCTAACTAAAGAACACAACAAACACTGCAAAAAAAATCTAATGGCAGTAAGAGGAAATCCTACTCAACTTTTTTAATTTTATGGGTTTTATCATACATATTTACATTTCACTATGTCTTGAAGGGAGTTAGCAACCACTGTTGTTCTCTCAATTTTACACAAGGGCTAGTCCTTAGCGAGGAGGTCCCAGGGCCATCTTCGTTTTAGTGATCCAACAGGATTATAGGGATGGATTGGGCTGGTGAGTAGAGAACGGAACTTACAAAATTTGGTGGATATTAATTTATTTACAATGAGTATTTTGATGTCATTGTGGAAGGTGGTATTGGAGAAATAGCAGAGAGCATTGACTATGATTCTGAGGACTGGATTGGAAGAATTGGATTCTAGTAGCTTTAGTGGTGCCTGACAGTTACAGTGCATATGTGGAAGTAGTGTTTTGAAGAGTCTTAGTTTGTTTTTTTATGACATGTTAAAGAATGAAGTGCCTGTTCAGCAAGGCAGGTAGAGGGTGTAGTTGGAATGTCAGATGTAAAGGAGGTTCAGGATTGTTCTGAAAACAGTAGTCTGGCCACTGGCAATTTGGAAGAATCGTTACCTATTTAACAGAAAGAAAATAAAAACTAACTTTTATATTGATAGGATAAGCTGTAGTAAAACACACCTTAAAAAAATGGACTATCAACAGAAGACCAATGGAAATTATGTCTGGAAGAGACACAAATGTTAAACATTCCTATACAACAGCCGTGCAATAGCTAGGAAAAGGCTACAATTCCTAGGAATACTGTTCTTGAACAATACAGATCTTGATACCACTGAGAATAATTTTCTACCTTTTAAAATAAAGCCTGTTTCCTTCCATATCTTCAAGTACTAGAACCCTTTTTAAGGTAATCTATTATTTTCCTAGAGCAATTTAGGCGCTCCCAGACAAGTTTGGAGTTGAAAGCATACACATTTAGTGCCTGACTGAGGGTATGTTAATCTGTTCACCTTTCATATATTTCTTTATTAACTACTGTGCAAGGAGTTGTATTTCATAGACCTCAGTTTGGAAAATTGTTGGGATTAGTACAAAGGGCTTTACTATATATAGGGTATAGTACAGCCCTTTTACCCCTATACCAACTCCCTGTTCCATCTTTGATCCATCTGTGCAGCATATTAGGGCCCGTTACGTGAGATGCCTTTCTTCCATAGGTCTCTACTGTCTGGCATTTGCAAGGAAGGCTCTGTCAAAGTTCGGTCTTTATTTCATTATGTCAGGTAGCATTATACATCTCATTCGTTTTGGTAGCTCCTATCTGGTTATACCTGGCTTTATTTACTTTATCTCTGGAATCAGATGGCCCTCTTAAAAGCCAGCTTTTGAACATAAATATGTAAGGGTGAGTGCAGTTTTCTTTGTTTTAATGGTGTAGTATGCATTGCCCCTGTTATAGACATGCTAGTCTTTGTAACGCCATAGTTTGTTCTGTCTCTCAGTGATTTTACCACCATACTACAGCTATATATGTGACCAGGGGGTCTGACCATTGTGGTGTATAACCAATACACCATCCTGGGTTCATTCCCCAAATTTTCCTGCATTATATGTGGCCAATGCTTAGTATATTGGCTTTGTGAAGAAGTTGTCTATATGAAGTGATCCTTTGGTTATACATGGAAAATATGTTTCTTTGGAGAACGTTAAGACTTCACCTTTTACAGTGGGTGTTTATAGATTGAGTTTCAAATGTTACAGGTTCTTTAACAATTGTTAACAAAGGTACTTAACTTTATCGTACGATAAAGAAAATGTTTTTCTAAAACCTACACACACCAGACTGCATCTCACAATCTCCAAATAATCGTTGTTAACAATATGAAACAGTGACTCTAACCATTGTTATTTTTAATTGTTTTTATTTTACTGTCTGTGATATTATATAAAACGAGTCTAGTCATTTCATAGTTGAAAAGGTGAAGAAAAAAGTGAAAAAAATTTCAGTGTTAATATCAAAATAAAAGAATTTAAGTTTATATACTTCTGACTAAAAGTCAAGCCCTGAAGAAGGTACAATAAAGTTTCGAAAGATAGGTACAGATTTAAAATAAAAAATCTTTTATTTGACCACATCCCTGATAACAACCAAGAGAACATTATCTGCATAAGTTGGTTGATAAATCTACAAAACAATATCAAACAAGGCACAAAGGTAAAATTAAATTTGGCAGCAAAATAGTTTATAACTGTAACCTTGTAGCATTTTCCGAGGGCCATTTGGCTTTCCCAGACTAGTTTGGATCTAAAAGTACATACATTTTTTGTCCTCATTGCCTAAGTATGTAGATCCATGCACCTATCATTTTCTTCATCGCTTCCTACTAGCTTTTATTATATACTTTTTTAAATTAGATTTCTTATGGTATAAAATGGCCCAAATATATTGTAGCAACATAGATTCCTTCATCCTCCATTTTGTAGCAAGGACAAGATATCGCAATGTAAAGTTTGTGCTAGAACGTTTAAGACAAAATAATGAGAATAAAATTATATGTACCTTTTTCCTAATAGTTTGCATATTTGTTTGAATACGTATAAACCACCACTATTACACATATAACTGCTAAACAAGCCAAAATACTACATACTTTATTACGTCCATACTTGTTACCGATGTATGGAGGGAAATATGACGTTAACGTATCGATTCTAAGCGAGAAGGTTATAAAGTTCAAGTTATACACCTGTTCACGTGTTTTTCGATTTCTATACTACCATCCTCAGAGAAATAAACCATAAAAACAGGACCGATTTCGAACATAATTATCAAGTAAGATTATTAAAAATGTAATATTTTCAATCTATAAAAATTAATTTAGTTAAAATGAAGAAGTTACAATGACAAGTTTTGTTAGTAAACTTTTGCAATTTGCATGTAATGTGATTAGAAGTACTGTCGAAAAATTGATTTTTTAACAACTATTAGCAGTTGAAATGACTATTTTTCATAGTTAGTCTCTGCTTCATAAAATAATCTTTATTGAACGCATCCTTCTTTGCTTTTAAACTTACTGTTGTTGTTTTTTTCTATGATACTAATTGGTTTTATCTATTATTGGTTAAAATGCAGGCGTCTAGTGAAGTTAGCATACCCAAAACATTCAAAATATAGAAATATTATGATCAGGAAACTATGAACAAATCTTTAACTTCTCTTGTATGGCTTACCTAATAAAACTTGGAAATATATAACCTATTTATAACCTTCTTTAGACTATGAATTAATTTATATTATTTATTCATTTTTAAGGACAATGTCGGAAGACAGTGAAAATGATACTATCAGCAGCAGTGAAACGGAAGACGAAGACATTCCAGATGATATACTCGATAAGGACTTCTTCAAGACACTGAGCCATTTGAAAAACAAAGATCCTGTCATTTATGATGAAAACGTACATTTTTTTAGCGAAAAAGAATCGCAGAATGAACCTTCGATTAACAAAAAGAATGAGCATCTCTATTTGAGGGATTACGAAAGGGAAATGCTATTGGGAGGAATATCTGAGGACAATGACAAAACAAATGAGAAAGGATTGACATATGTTGAAGAGCAAAAACAATTGAAAACAGCATTTAAATCATTGATTGACAACGATAGCGATGATGAAGGTTTGCTTCAGAAGAAGGAAAAAACGGAAAAGGAGAAAATCAAGGAGGAAGAAGAGTACGTAGTTTGGCTTAAAGGAAGAAAAGACGACATAGCGAATAAAAGCGAGGAAGGTGTATTGAAACCTTTAAGAGATTACTGGAATAACCCAGAATTAGACAAAGGCGAGGAATTTCTGAAAGATTATATTCTCAATCAGAGATGGAGGGAAAAAGAAGATGTGGTCGAAGACTGCGATCTTTCTGAAGATGGTGACCTTTTAGAAGCTCAAGAGAATTTCGAAAGAGAATATAACTTTAAAGACGACAATGGGGCTAATATAGAGCTCAAAAGGTTTCCTAGGAAAGTTGAAGGTTCGTTGAGAAAAAAGGATGATTCGAGAAAGAGGAAGAGAGCCGAGATTACACAAAGAAAAAAGGAAGAGAAGAAAAAGAAGAAGTTAGATATTCAAAAAGCGCAAAAGGAAAAACTCAACGACATTAAGTCACGGTTAGAACAGCTCAAGGCCATGACTGGAAATGAGACTCTCGGTGTCGACGATAGTGAAGTAATAGGAGATTTCGATCCAGATAAACATGATAACATGATGAACCAGCTTTACGGTGATGAGTTTTACTCAAAAGAAGATTTAGAAAAGCCAGAGTTTAATATGGATGATATGGATTGTGATATAGATGAATATGAAAATGTCACAAGAAGTAAAAAGAAAAAAGATAGAAAGAGGAAAAACAAAAAGGCCAAAGTCAAAGATATAACAGATGTTATTAAACCCGAGGATGAAAACTTTCAAGAGATGGCTAATGAATTTTACTCACTCGATTGTGAGGATTTTATCGATGACATACCTTGCCGCTTTAAATACCGAGAAGTGGTGCCAAACGACTACGGGCTTACAGTCGAAGAGATACTGGCAGCGGATGAAGCTGAATTAAACAAATGGGTGCCTGTTTCAAAACTGTACAAAATCAGACCAGCACATGTAGAAAAGAATGAGATAAAAACTTACAGAAAGAAAGCCTCAGATTTAAAATTGAAATCGAAATTGCTTCCAAGTCTGTTTAAGACTGAAGAAGAGATAGAAATAGAGAAACCTGAAAGTCATGATAGATCAAATTTGATAAATGAAGATGACAAACTGGAGACAAATGAAAATAACTTGGTAAAGAAAAAAAAGGAACAGAAAACGAGTTTAAACACTGAATCACAAGGGGTTTCCAACCAATTGAATTTATCATCACCAACGGATAAAAGTGATTTTATAGAAAATGAAAGTAAAGATGGACACCAAATTGACAAAACTCATTCAAAAATGAATAATGATAAAGTCAATAGAAAAAAGAAAACGGGATTAAATATCGAATCCCAATCACCTTCCAGCCAATCGAAAAATATCTCACCAATGGAGACAAGCGATTGTACAGAAAATGATCATAAAGACAACCCAACTGACAGAAATAATTCTGAAATGACTAACAGCATTAAATCAAGCAAAAAGAAGAGAAAGCGAAAGAAGAAAATGATGGAAGATAATCAGAATGGTCCACATCGTAGCGGTACAGAAATTCACAAGAAAGATTCAATATTTGTCAAAAAGAATGGTACAAAATTCCAGAATAAGAAAACAAAGAAAGATCCTGCTAGCAACATCAGCGACAACCGACTTTTGGCATATGATATCAAACCAAAACGCTTTCGTTCAAAATTTCAATTTAGTACATAAGTCTTTTTGGTTTTAAGAGGATTGTATCTAAATTATTATATATACACAGTATATAAACAAAACTGTAAATAGAAATTGTAAATAAATTAATTTTTAACATTGTGTCTTTGTTACTACTACTAAAGCTACAATATTTTTTTTAATTTAATTTTTTTTAATGAGGTGAAGTAACCTAACTGATTGAATGTTACATCTTCCATCCTCATGTGTTGAACACCTGAGGCCCTGAGCTTTCAAGATATCGCATCGAACATGAATTGCTCACCGAGGTCGACATTGAGATCAATGGATTCCGTCATTTCGATTTCTGCATTAATCACTAATTCTCTCTGTTCCAAAATATTACACAAAATTGTTACCTATGTGGAACCAGAATTATGAAGATCAAGCTATAGAAGCAATTTTATCTACACATATAATAAATGGGGTCTTTTTAGGGCCACTTTTATTTGTATGCATATCTTATGATTCTTATAAAGTTATAAATAATGGCTTAGCCTATGTTAAATCAGGGGATTCCCTCCTGAGGGGTGATAAACCTTTAATATTGTCATTATTGATCGGTCTAAACTCTTTTCATCTACAAGATTGTTTTGGCAGTTTGCCATGATCAGAGTCTATAAGCAGGGTGAGGGGGTCTCTGAAACCCATCACTGAAGATGGCGAAATGCCGAAACACTTCTGACAGACCAACTCAGCAAAAATAAGCAGGTTGAAATTGATCAGTAACAACCAAATTGCATATCTTATAGCATACTTTAAAACATGCTACGGGGAAAAATGCTTCATACAACTTTTTTGTCAGACTAAATATATATCGATACGTTGCCTCAACAAAGGATCAACTAACATGAAATAACTGGTAAAAATGATGAAACTGGGGTGAGTATGTAGATTCACTTTTTGTAAAAGAATGTTGTACTCACAAATCTGTTGTTTTCAATGATCCGGATTTCAAGCTTAAAGCTCATCATCAGGATGAAAAGAGTTACGAGACGTCTCGGCACAAATTTAAGACTGAACCCGCCGATCCACGATAACGCGACTTTCCAATGGGCCAACGGTTAAGCGGTTTTTTGGCGCTCATTTTCTACGTGCGAAAAGCGGGATTATAACACAACTAAATATTGTCCTAATAAATAATGCAAGAAAATAATTTTAAATAAGTGATTAATTTCTACTTCAAATATTATTTTAAGTACATGTTTAAAATAGGAGGTAATTCAAAATCTATTATTTATGCGTTTTTCTCCATTTTTTAATTTCAAATTTTTCCAATTAATCTAGTACCGCCATTCGTTGACAATGTATAACACTGTTGTATTTAAATTTAAATTGTGTTTTGTTTCATTTAGATGGTCCTTAAATTCAAAAAATCTGTTCGATTTAGGCAAGTGTTCTTTGTAACTAAATTTTTAATTTATCTGCCGTTCTGAGCTATATGTTTAATATCGCAATCGTTAAAATTAAGTTGGTAAACCCCGCTTTTTGGCAAGTTGTCGACCTTGTCTTTAGGTTTTTTTTAACGAGTGGATTTCAACTACGAGTTTATGTATATTCTCGAGTGCCGGTGTCTAAAAAAATCCCAATTGTAACTATATCGGGTTCAGGGCCGCGGGATTCGAACCTGGGACCTTTATCTTACAGTATGAGCGCCGGGTCAACGTAAACCGCTACGACCACCGACGCCAAAAGGTTCGCTCTTACAATTCATGAGAGACGTGCTTTAAGCTTGAAATCCATCATTGAAACAACAAATTTGTGAGTAAAACAATCTTTTACAAAAGCGAAATAATTCATATCTCTCCCAGGCCTATTTAATATATGGTCAGAACATGTGGGTTTTTTTTTATTTTTTTATATTAAAACTGGTCTTATTAAACCAACCATTAATTTTACAATGATACATACAGAATAAATAAATGTTTATATTCTTATAAACCCATTAGTATAATAACATTTACAGTTCACTATTCATAAAACTGTTAACTACATTAGTTCATACGGCTTTATTCTATTTAAACTTCTGACGGTGTTTCGAAGAGGAAATTTGAGTTTGTAATTAGTTTTATTCATTGTACAGTCAGAATAAACAGACCACAATGACCTGGTAAAATTTGATATCATAGGTATGAATTTTATTGAAGACAAAAATTAATAAGGAACTAGGTAGATTACAGAGCTAAGAACATTTAAAACTTTAGTTTATGAAGACGGGATACTGGGCAGTTCAGTTCAGTTAACTCAACCAGAACCTTCTTTCAAAAAGTAGTAGGTCATTGAGCGACATTGCTGATTGCTGCAATTCTTTTACCAAGGTCTTCTTGCTACCCTTCAGTTCAGCGGTTGCTTTGCATTAGGAGATGATGTGGGAGGCAATTTTCTCATTACATAAGGTACTAATAGGGTCATTATTGGATATACCCCTGTTGTGTAGGTGTTGTCTCAGGTGCCAGTGGCCTCCTCCACTGAGTTTTAGTTCATCATAACTGTTTTTTCGAACCCCAAAAGAAATAAATGGTCTTGGGACATTCTGAATATTGTCAAACGTTTTTCTAGGTACTTCAGTCAAAAACCTTTCTTTAAAAGTTCAGTCCAAGGTTTTTGTTTTCGTTTTCTCCTGCGTGTTAATATTCTTTTGGAAAACTGTACATCACAGGGCTAAAAAAGTGGCCATCTTCTAAAGGCGAATTGTACAAGTTCTATTTCTGAACCCGGAACAGTCGACGTTATTTTTATTTTTCCACTTTCCATTTCCAAATCAAAATTGTGATAAAATCGCATGGATGGTCCAAACATGTTTTCAACGTCGATTTTCTTGGGAAGGGGATGTTTTATATAAAATCGTTGCGTTGCTAACTCCAATTTAGTATATTTCGACGTATCGAATATGACAACTAAGGTAAGAATTATAAATTATTTAAAATCTAGTAAAAGTTTCTCAATTTAAAGTGTTAAAACAAGGCCAAATACGTCGGACTCCATTCAATAAAAAATGCCTAAGAGCTTTTTACTCGTTGCCAACAAAAATGCTTTGCTTTAAACCTTTAAAACACTAAAATGATATTTGTCAACAACAACAACAACATCAAAAAATGTAAATGAGAATTTTTAACAACAAAAAGACACTTCCATTGTCGCCAATTAAGTATTTATTATATTCACGTATTAAATCTATCAATCAAAATCAAATTATCTTTAATCCAAATTCAGGTTATTTAGAGCAAAAATTCATAATTTTGAAGGAGGATGTTTTACAAATTTTATATAGACCAGAAACTGGATGGATGGATGGACATAATGGATTAACGCGGACGAAAAGTACAATTTTTATCAAATTCTTTTTGAGATCTGCAGGATGATCAGTATGTAATTTAGTCATTTCTTAACGGTTTTCGCCTACCTATCCTTGCTAGGTTAATTGGTAGACTCTGACGCAAATCCACGCCACTGAAGAAGCCGGAATGCAAGAACGTGTCAGGTAGACCAAATCAGCAAGGATGGGAAGGCGGGATGACCGAAAACGACCAACCTACTGGGTTTATAGCCATATTCGATAGTTGTCAGGAGTGTAAGGAGGGTATGGCGCTGACATAAATCATACATGGAAGATGGCGAAACGCCAGAATCTATCGGCAGTCCGAATCAGCAAGATAATCGAAAAGGACCAGACTACTGGTTCGTCACACTACAACCATATGTAATAAGCAGGGTGATGTGCTGACACAAATCGACCACTGAAGATGGCGAAGCGCAAGAACGTGTCAGGAAGATCAAACCAGCAGGATCTTCGAATAGGACCAAAGACTGGATCGTCTCACTACAGCTACATTCAGTAGTTGTCAGAAGTATAAGCAGGGTTAAGCACCGATGCAAATCCACCACTGAAGTTGCCAAAATATATGAAAATGTTGGACAGACCAATCAGCAAGGAAAGGCAGACCAGGATGAGCGAAACGTGCTTTGCTAGTTTTTTAGTCGCGGCATACATCTAATATTGGGAAAAACTATATTGTGATCCGAATAGTAAATTTATTTGTTAAGAGATTTAAGTTTTTTGATCACTGAACACCAACTCGTGAGGAATGGGATACTCAAGGTGTGCGAATAACATGAGCGGGTTTTAATGACTTTCATTGGCAGTTCGTCATTATAAGAAATGAAAAAACAAATAGGTCATCAAATTTTACTTTTCTCATAATTCTTCTGATTTTTTGTTTAATTAAAATTAAAAACTTTTGTTTCAGCTACTTATAATTGCGTGTGCGATTTTTGGCACCTGCAGATGTGGTGTGTCGACACGTTACGGAGTACCTGTGAACCAGGCCGTCAGTTTCAGCCCACCTTCGACCCCGGTCCTCGCACCCGCCCCCGAACCTGTGGCCGAGTACACCCCGTCGGTTTTCGTACCACCACCTCCACCTCCACCCCCGGAACCGACGGTCGTCTTCGCTCCGCCGACCCCGGTGTCCATCTTTGCACCCCCTGGTCAAGTTTACGTCCCTCCTGCTCCAGTCTTCGCCCCGCCACCACTCGAGGTGTATGCTCCACCAGTAGACGCACCACCCCCGGTGCCTTCAACTCAATATGGTCTTCCTTCAGTTTAAACTAGAATTTAACACTAGATACTTAAACCAAATATAAATATGTGAAGAAAATAAATTATACGATTTTTTAAATAAATCGCTTTTATAGCTGTTTCCTAAAAGATTCCAAATTTTAATTAACCACTACTCTCGTAATCCAACAAACTACATTGCACATAATACATTGTGATATTGCATACTATCTATAACCTTTTAAAATACTAGGGAATTAATGTCTCTCACTGGACATAAACAATCCATGATTTGGAATGAAAAACTGTGTGTATGGAGAAAGCATAAAGATAATTTTATTATTTTTTCTAGTTTTATCAAATTTTCGTGACTTCTTATAATTTCTTTCTTAAACAATCTAGTGTGACACTGATTTATTTATACTATTTCTTGAGGGACCAAGTGGTTAGCTATGTTTTTTCCTAAGTTAGAATTTGCACCTGGTAGATGATGGTCTCAAACTGAAGTGCATTAATGGTTATCTGACATGAGGCTATGTCTTTATTTTAATATCTATGTATTTATAGATATTGAGATTAGATTGTGTACAACTCTCGAGTGCGTGAATTTCCAGGGGTTCCCAAAAGAGGATTTTGAGATGCCTGCTCCTGCTATGATACACCTTGCGATTTTGGTCCGTCTGTGTGCTAATCGATTTTACATTCGTAAACAGAGAGAGGAGAGAGAGAGAGAGAGAGAGAGTCTTCTATTTCCATTACTTTACCATATAAGTAATCCGAAAGTTCTGCTAACTTTCGGATATCTTTTCGTGCTGCTTTTTGCAACCATTGCTCGTTTTATGATGTTTTTCCAGTCAAGTTTTAATACTACCAGAAATTCTAATTACGTTGAGAATTGGGTGTGGTTAATCCGAAAAAACTTCTGTCTGCCTAAACAATATTTTCAGTACAAACTACATACACTAGTTAAATTGTACCTAGAGTAGCGATTAAGACTTGAACCCTTGGCCAAAACGTGCAGGTTTGATATATCATAATGACAAACTTCTTAATAGCCATTACAGAACAAAACATATGTAAAACTTCTAGCATCCATCCGAACAATCCCTGGAACAATCCTTCCAAACTAAAGTCCTCCTCCCCCCTAGGTATCGCTAAACCCCGATATCATAAAGTTCATGCCCAATTATTTTTTCAGCCTAATCCTTCAGTACAGAATCTAGCCCAGATGTAGATGTAGATGTAAGTACTGCGGGTAGTGATACTGCGCCTTTCTACGCTATCGTATATCTTGCTCATACCGGAAAACGGCGGGGAATCTTAATTTATCAAGGAATTCGAATATTAGGTTCAATTTTAGTGGTTGTATTTTGTCCACTATTCCACTGTACGCCCCAAAGAGAGAGAAAGAGAGAGAGAGAGAGAGAGAGAGAGAGAGAGAGAGAGAGAGAGAGAGAGAGAGTTCCTGAGAAGTGTGGCTTCTCAATCTGTTGGTAGGGTTTCCTTTACCTCCTTACAAAATCTACATACGGGTGTTAATTGACACCAACATTTGTCAAAAGGTTAATATGTCAAGAAAGGTTTTTAGGATAGGGGTCTTTTCCTGCTGCCAATGATGCATTCTCGCAAGTTGGTGATTATTTATGTCCAGTGAGAGATTCGTACTGCTTTTTCACCATAACCTTGTTTTCCTAAGATGATCGTTGATAGTATGGACATCGCCAAAGGGTTCGAGTCTTGTTTGTAGTGGTTTAGCTTCACCTTCTTACCAAATGGTACTAAAGGATAAAATTATCCTACCTATAAATCTTTCCAGACGACTAAAGCGGCAGTAGTACTGTCAACAGTTGTTTAGCTAACGACAGTATCCCCGCGATGAATAGATGACTATCGTCTGATACTAGTCTAGCCCACCAATGTGCGACCGTAGTTCAAGCTGTTCACAGTAGGTTTAAGCGTGCAATGTCAAAGAAATATTAATTATTAGACAATATTTTCATTAAGAATTTACTTAATTATATGGACACATTTAAAAAGAAGGGAGGCCATAAGTAGTGGCTGGTACGGGAGGAGGTGGTGCCGGTAAGACCGGTGGAGGTGGCGGAGGTGCTGGAACCACTACTGGTGGCGCATAAACATAAGAACCCTCAGGTGGCTCATAAACGTTGACGGGTGAAGGCGAGAAGACTGGAGCCGGGTATTCCACGCTGGGGACTTCTACGTTCACTTGCTCGGGGACCGCTGGAGGTGGAGGCGGTGGAGGAGGTGGTGGCGGCGGTGGAGGCGGAGCAGGAGCCGCGACAGGCTCAACTTCTAGAGCTGGGTACGGCTGGCTTGGGGTTGGAAGTTCCGGTGATAATTCCGGCACTGCCTCTGGATACTGGGGCTTACAGCTACATATCGCCAAAGTGGCGAATAATACAACCTGAAAAATGTTAATTTGGTCATTAGTCTTCAAATTTTTCACACACGGGATTTTACATAAAATATTTATTATCCGCAAAAGCTTAAATTAACCCGAATATTGATTTTTAACTTGATCGTCCTAGATTCCCTTGCCAGTGTTCAGGTGATGATTATCCATCGTTAGTTAAGTCTTCGGTTTAATCCGTGCATCAGTCCTGTTAGCAGGTTCTTTAAAAGTCAGATCAATTCTTATCGGTATATAAATCTCGAATTTTTAACAAAGAGGGTAACAGAAATGGTGAAAGTGGGTTAATATGTAGATTCACTTCTTGTAAATGATAGTTCTTGGTGATTGTAAATGAAATTTGAAATAAAAAAATGTAAAATTAAACATGGAGATAAATGCATAAATAATATAATAGATTTTGATTTACCTCCTATTTTAAACATGCGCCTAAATAACGTTTGATATACAAGTAATCACTAATTTAAAATTATTTTCCTACAGTATTTATTAGGACTACATTTAATTGTACTGTAATTCACGGTTTTCGCACGTTCAAAATTGAGCGGCATTAAAAACCAGCTTCTCACCGGGAGGGACATATTAGTAACTCCTTCAACCTGCTGATGAGCGTTTAAAGCTTGAAATCTGGTTGTGTGGAACCATATTTACAAAAAGTGCACAGAGTAATTATCAAAAAATTTATTTGACCCTAACTGACACCAATGAAATTGAAATTGGTACTTCTGCAAGTTTACTGTTACAGACCATCTTGGTCTGTAAATCTTGGCTTGGTTGTTCTGTCAAACGTGGTTCGGCATTTCGCCTTCTTAGGTGTGTCTGGGTGATGTTAAGTCAAGCCTCTTTTATAAGGATGTGGGGGGTTGGCTGCCTGTGTCGTGTTTTCTTCGTTTGTCGGTGCCTTTAGTGGATTAAACCTAGGTATTTTTATTGTTTGGCTCGTTCATCACCACTCAGATCTCAGACGACATTCTCACGATTGGTAGTTCTACTACCTTACAAATGAATTGTATGCAGTTTTTGAACAATTCTTGTCACAATGTTTTGTAAGATCTTGAGATCTGCGAGGTGATGAACCTATTTCCGGCCTATCATTTTGGTTTGCCTATCCTCGCTGATTTAGTCTGTCGCCATCTCGCGACAGATAGGTCAAAAAGGTTGGAATATCTACGGCCTAAGACAAGTTTTCCTAACACAAAACACTTGGCAAAAAGAGTAATAAATAAGCAAAAACTTGTAATAAAACTAATATACCAATGACTAATCAGGCTGAATTTTCTACGAAAAATTAAAGTAAATTAGTTCAAAAACAACGCTGAACTCACCAATGTCTTCATGCTGAGGATTTCTAGGTTGAATGATACCCTGACAGTTCTACCGCGTATATTTATACAGCAGGGAATGGTTGGACAAACACTATATCTATAGATCTACTTTCGCCTTATTTTCAATTAGGTAATCTCGCAAATGATCGGTCTATTATTGTTAACCATCATGAAGTGGTAGATGTACGATAAGGGTTTGAACAGAAGAAAACAATTCTCAAATTTCCACCACTTTCGTTAAGGCTATTTTGAAACTAAATCTTTACATTGGGGATGAGTCAATAAAAATGACCGTTTTCAATTTACATTACATCTTAAAATTTATTATAAGTTTGTATTCGATAATTGATCAATCATAATGGCTGCCGAGTACGAAATTATCGTTATATTGCACTATTATTAAAAAATTGGGTCCAATTTGAAGGGTAGGAAACTTGAAAGATCCAACTGAACGGAGGTGGTTAAACAGATTCAAAAAATGGTGACGTAGGCTTAAAAACGGGAAAATTCAGGTCAATTAAAGATTCAATTGAAGATTCAGGTCAGATTCAGGTGACAATTTTGGTCAGCCTGAAAGAAAAAGGGCTATGCGGACTATCTTGTAATTTAAAAATAAGATATTTTTCTCCCTTGCATTTGAAGGGTATTAACTTATTATACATCAGTCAATATTTTTCCTGCAGTATGAGAAAATAATATGAGGATCATATTAAATGAGATTAGATATATAAAGCGATACAAAAACAAAAGATGTTTCCAATAAAATAAGCCTAAAAAAGAAAGAATAGGCAAAAGAATGAACCATCAAAGGTGGCAGGTTTAAAAAGTTGTTGCTCAGTGGACAATAAGGAGGATGTGTGTAGGGCATTTAAAACATATATGAGCTTATGTAGTTTCATAATTGTTCAAGTAATGCAGACAATTAACGAAATATCATCAAAATGTCTAGCAGTTATTTCTGACATAACCGTAGGTCAGGTCAAAACACAACTGAAAAATCACATTCATCCAACCTGAGGTAAAAAGGGATTTATTATAGGTTATTTACAAATGGGCAAATATCCGTATTGGAAAAAATGCACGTAACGTATAGAAATGTGTATCTTGCTGGTAAAACTTAACTCATAATGAGGACATGTCCTAAACCTTGTATGGAGAAAAAATTTGGACATATCCCCCCTAACCAAATGGTAACAAGGATAGCCATGAAATCTATTCTTAACATTAACAAAGAAAAATCTCAAAAGCGATTATAACAATGGAAGGATGAGAACATAATGAGAGAATATCCAATACTCATAGCTCCTACGGACAACATGAACAGTATATTTGAATTTAAAATAAGTATCGATTAACATAAGCTCACTGAACATAATCTACAAACCTTCTCGTGAGATTTGGAAAGAAAGATTTGATAGAATGCCTCAAAGGAAGCAGGAAAACACTGTGAGCAACAGGATTCTTAACGGAACACTGCAGACTGAATGGTCACTAGAGGAAAATTGGTATCAATCAACACAGTTCATGTAGAATCCACGAAGAGGCAGAAGAGTTCACAATACACCTATTGACAGACAGGTGCTACACTTATGCACAAGAGGTTACTGCTATGTGACGTGTAGTGCATATAGTTCTAGTTATGTTATTTATATCTAAATTCCATTTCTGATTTTTAAATTGAACATTTATTGGAAATAGTTCAAAAGCTTTTTAAATGATGAAGCTTCTTTAAAAATTAAATTAAATTAATCATATTAATTCATTACATCCTCAGAAAGTCCTTCAAGGATCACATCTTGGTCCTATTCTCTTTATATTATTCATAAATGATATCAAGCTATTTTGAAGGTATTCAATTTCAGCAATTTGCATATGGCCTTAAATATATAAAATTATATCATGTATTAAGGAATTTCAATGTTCTTAGAAATCGGCTTCCTAATTGGCAATTGTAAATCCTTCAGCAACACTTCTTCTTCTTTTTTTTTTAAGTAAGGAATGTTATATATCTCATAAGCGTTAAATTTTTTTGAGAGAGGGGAAGGGTTGCATGAAAAAATGAACAATGGGCAATGGTGGGAATTGAACCCACGACCATGCAGTTTAGAGCTGAGACTCTGAGAGCCTACCACACAGACCACTTGGCTACCCCGGTCCCCTCACTGTCATGTCCACACTGGAGAATTTCAATTTTGCCTTGCAGTTGAAAAAAAAATCAATATTAAATTAAACCAAAAAAAATAAATTAATTAATTAATTAAAAAAATAAATAAACAACACTATTGTTTAGTGCTTTTTTAAAAAAATATTCATATGTTTGGTAAAATACACAAATTGAATAGGTTAAGAATTTCTCTTCTTCATTTGTTTACACCTGCATCAACTGTTGTACTTAAGTAAATTTGATAGCATTTTACAGTGAAAACAAAACAAAATTAATGCAAAAATATACATAAAACAGAAAAAAGAGGTCATTCACTGAGACTTAGGATGTCACGAGGACATTAGCGCTTCAGCCGTCAGGGAGAATTATTTGGAAGGATGTGGGATGAAAGGGGAGTGTCCATGAGGGTTTGGGTGACTGGATAATTGTTTGTTAAACTTCTTGCAGTGCTTTTTCACTACTCCAAAGACATATTGGATATTAAGATCATTGTGAATTGTAAGATTGGACACAAAAAGGAACATTGAAGAAGGTTTGAAGGATTTTTGATTGTAAGGATTGAATACATTAGAGTTTAGAACGTTTTGTTGAACCTCAAAGTTCGATGACCAAATGGATCTCAAAATAGTTATATAAATGAGTGGTTTATTTTGTAAAGTCAGTTTTGATCATTTATCTGGTAATCGTTTAAGTCTGAATTGTCTTTTAGCTCTTGTCTTTTGAGTCACGTGTGAGGGTTCCATGTAAGTCTTTTATCAGTGTATAGCCCAGCAGACTACATTACCTGGTGAAAAAGAAAATTTAGAATAAAATAATGGTAATTTCATGAAACTCACTGCCATCTGCATATCTGAGGATTTCAATTTTGCTTTGTTGTTGAATAAAATTAATACTAAATATTTCTGATATTGTTTAGCGATTTTCTTGTAAATGACGTGTCAAAATACATAAATCGATAAACAAAACTGACATACCGTTTTGCAAAGTTGATAAACAAAAAAAATGGTAATTGTATAAAACTCACTGCCATCTTCATATCTGAACATTTCAGTTTTGCCTTATAGTTGAAAAAAGAAATCAACAACATTTTTGTATTTTTTTATACATTATTTAGTGTTTATCTTTTAAATATTTATGTTTTTGGATACTTGTCATCTAAAATCATTTGCTATTTTTGGAAGTTGATAAATCTTTCTAAGGACCTGGAGAAAAGGAATAGTTCAAAAGTATCCGCTAGAATGCGCTTTATTCTTTAAAAAGTACCTCTACTAAAATGTAATGTTATATTTTTATTTCTTGCTAGATGAAGGTCGACTATTTTAAAATTATACGTTCAGCCGATTGCTTTTTTTCAAATTTATTTATTTAACGACAGATAGTTTATAACGATGCTTTATTTTTGTTTCACAGGTAAGATTTATTTTATTTTATGCAAATCTGTTTAGAATGACAGTTTTTTACTTCCGCTCCGGCACGTATCGCTTGTTCCGTCTGGTTTTTGAAACGGATAAGAGCCCATGGCCAGGGGATTTTCCAACGCCCTCGGCGTGTCGATTTTTTCTCGTAATTTTTCGTTTCCTTCATAAACATTTCTGATTGAAACGTAAATCGTGAGAATTGCGTTACAAACGCGGCGGCTTGGCGTAGCGGGGGGTGGGTGGGCCGGTGTTCGTCGGGGAGGGGAAGTGTCGAAAACTCGAAATGACGTCAGGGCCGGCCGCCCGGCGAAGCGGGATCAGCTGAGAGTGTAAACAGGGCCGTTTGGAGGGGAGATCCGCCGGGGAGGGGATCGCCGGGAATGGAGGGGATAACTAGGTCGGCCAATCGGAGGGCCGAGTTAAGGTCACGTGCCCTTGTTGTTATTCGATCAGCTGTCACGGAGCCGGCATTCCAGTTCTATTCTGATGCTTGTCATGTTCGGTACGAATTCGCGCGCAAGTAAAATCTTGTACTCCCTCCTCGGTTCAGTCTCTTAATCGCGTTGAAAAGAAAAGTGTCCCACTGTGTCGGTCGACGGGTTCATAAAGGAAAAATGTCGACGGGGAAACGTTTGGCAAAAAGGTCCATAATAGGGACGAGGGTGTGCGTCAAAGCGGAAGACGGCATCTATTACTCGGGAGTGATAAACGCAGTGAAAACGCCCGGTTCGAGCCACTCGGCGGAGACCAAGTATTCGGTCAGGTTCGACCCCGTCGCCGAGTTGCCGGCCCTGAAAAAAGAGTTCAAGGATTCCGAGCTGATCGGACCCGGCTTCCGGACCATGACCGGCGTCCGGCTCCTCTCGGGTCAGAAGGTCTACATCACCTACAACGGACGAGAAGTCTCCGGACACGTGACGGAGCATAGCAGCGTCGCAGACGAAGTGGCCGTCGTCATCGCTCCTCCCGGTACCGAGGTAATGACAGATCTCTGACAAGAGTCGAGGAGTAACTCGGTCGTCGGCCGGCGGAAAATCCTGCGAGCTCCTCACTCGTCTTTTCGAGAGGGCTGATCGCTAAAATTAGAAATCCGACCGTAAGACGCTTCCTAGTTACTTTCCTTACTTTCTATTTTAGAGCCCGACTCTACGATTCAAGATGGTGAACGGGACCTCCACCGCATGGCAACAGGCCTCTGGGCATTTTCGAAGCCGGTTTTCTCGTTTTTCTCATCTTCTCCACCTCATTCGTTTCCTACGACGATAAAATCCGCGACGCACTAAACCTGTTGATAATCCTTCTTGCACTCCTGTGAAGTAGACCGACCGGCATTTTTATCAGAAAATTTAAACGTTTCCATAATGTTTTTCCCCAAAATAATTATAAAAATTGGCCAATTAAGTCGTCTTAAATTTAAATGACGTAATACAACAGTCGCGATCTTTGAAACGCAAGCCGGCACGTCGCCGGTTCGAATAGACAAGGCCGATGCGTCCTTTACGATTCTCGATGACAGAACGTTTCCCAGATTCGATTATTGACTTCCGTAATGAAGAAAAATGTATAATCTCAACGAAAACGTCCCATCAATTTTTGAAAGTTGAGTTTATTAAAAGTTATTTGGCAGGTCCTAAGACCCAAGCCATTTTTACCGGAGGGACTCGGCAGGCCTGCCAACTTCGCCCGGTTTTTCTACGCAGAGGAGAGAAAGTCGTTGCGGCCGCTCTTCCCGAATGCGCATTACTCATAGAATTCTGTTTATTTTAAAACCCCGACGCACGAGGTCTTTTTATCTTTAAATGTTTTCCCCCTTTTAACATTTGGAAATAACGTCAGTGACTGTCGGTCCATCGTTTGCAACGGATGACCATCATCAGTGACCACTACTGCTTGACCCTTTTTTTCTTAAAAGAAGCAAGTATATGAAACTATCAGTTTTACATCCAAACCTGTATGTTTATAATAATAACAATAATTTAATTGCGCGTGTAGATTGTAAATAGCGACCTATCGGCGACGCCGGCCGGTTTATTCAAGGATCATGGCCCCTTGTTTGAATTTAGAATTCGCACGGTTTGACGTTTAAAACAGACGATTTGCACAATCATTAATTTCAATTAAAGAATTTATTGACATTGTGCCCGTGGATTTTATCCTTTAAATTAGCCTGTATGTAATCTGCACTATTTCATGCAATCTTTGAAAGACGTCATCGCCGGTTGACTTCGCCGACACTTAGTTGTCCAGGGATTTTCTCTAATAATTGACAAAAAAAAAACTTTGACTTAAAAAGTCTTTAGGGGATTTTCCAGCGTTTTACGGCCAGGATTTCCAGCCAGAGGCCCCCCCCCCCATAGGTCGGCCCGTCACAAAACTACCTAAAAGCCCAACCTGGTACAAGGAAGAAATTTGTTTTATGATCTATAACCTTTAAAATATTCATTTTTGCATGTTTTTGCCATATATTATAATGAATATATGTAATATATTTGTATTATTATGTCTTTCACATTTTTCTTTTAGCAAATACCCTTAAGTAATTAAATAATACATTTTATTTCAAATTTTTCATTAACAAACTATCCCAGAATGTACAGAATACAGACAGATTTAAACAATTCCCAGTCTTTTTTATTAGCTTTTCTGTTAATTTAATATTATATAACATTATTAGCATGGAATCTCAGTTGCTTCGGTAAATTTGGTACTGTAAGAGGTCAAGGTTCTTTCTCTCTTTCGTAAATGAGGGCAGGAAAAGTTGCCAGATGTTTCGTTTCGTGAATCCAATAATAATTCCTGGAAAATTCAATTTAAACGAGAAATATTTTCAAAACAAGCTGAAAATATTTTGATGCCCTACTTAAAGTAGTCTTTGGTTTCAGTATGCAGGATGAATGAGTTTTTGAATTAACGTTGTAAATTGTTCAAGTTTAAGCTCAATATCGACTTATTTGAGTCCGTCATATATCGCCTCTGTAATTGTTGAGGTTTTATTATTATTTTTTAATGTATTTCAACTATGAGGTTTATGAAGCCTCGAGGTACTGTAGTTTTTGAATTATGCGCGGCTAGGATATGCCGGATATTTCAACTGATATTTCGTACACAAATAAGGTTTCTTTTGTAACATTTTTTTAAAATTTGCATAAAAATAATACTTTCTGGCTATCAAGTTGAATATTTAATTGGTTATTACTTCACGATTAACGATGTGGAGTGCGATAATTAAAAAAACCCAGGCTCATGAATTTCACAATCAGTTTGGTACTAACTGGGCATGTCTAATCGAGCTTATGTTGCAATATTTTAACAGCAACATTAAAAAAATTGTTTTCTAACTCATTAAAGATTAAAAATAAACGTGAAAAATTTAACGTGGTTTACTTGATAAAATCTACTGGGTCGGCTGTTTAACAAAAAACAAAAAAAAAAAGAAGAGTTTATTGTCGGGTAATAAAAATGAAGACGAGAAAGTGGAAAAAGGAGCATGGAAGATTTTGAACTGGATAGTTTCATGACGAGAAAGCCGAAGGCTTGTTGAATCTGTCGCCCCTCCCTGGCAGGGATCTGCGCTGCCCCGTGTTGCTTTCACCAAGCAACGGCTGCGCGTTGCTGCTCTGAGGACAAGGACAAAGCAATGACGTGAAAAAATATCCACAGCTGTAATACCAGTTACGTCACCTTCATCCCCATTAATAGAATTAAAATTGCCGGAGAAGCCGGCCGGCGGAATCGTTCGCCGGTGGAAAAACCGCGTTTCTGGGAACTGGAGACGCCGCGAAACGGTGGGTTACCACATTGGTTGGAAAACAATTGCCACCGTTACATGAGGTGGATCGTCCTGGGCTAAAGGTTATGTCGTCATTTCCATTACACATAGAACATTTAGCCTTCATTTGGTTAAGCAAATATAACCGCAAAGTTGCAGTATCCTTGATTTTCATATCTCAACAAATTCTACTGATCGTGATAACAAATTCGCATTTTCGTGTTCATTTATCACTTGGGCGAAACTCATTCATTATTGACATTTACTAAGATGAATAGATGAGGATTGACCTCAAAATGGAAAAATCCGTCCTTTTGGGTTATGAGGATGGCCAGCGTTTTACGCAAATCACGAATTTTCAACCTGTGTTATTTTTTATTGGGTAACAATCCCCTCTCTGCATATAAATACATCGTTCCATACATATTTTAATGTATAAGAGAACAATTTTTATGGGCAACAAAACGTAGTAATACATTGACTGTAACCCCAATCCACGAGACTATTGTATAGGTCGATCACATAGAAGATACTATTAAAACTTAGTAATACCTCTAACATCAAGAACAGTCGGTACTAGAAAAATCTTCATAGTTTTTGCTGATTACTAGAAGTTTTTTAAATCTGAGAAATTCAGTGGTCCAACGGGTTTTTGAAATTTGATTAAAGCGAACGTGTAATCCTTGAAGTTTCAGCTCCGGTAATTTTTTGATTTCTAGCATAAACAAAATTCTGTATTTAAGCAAATAATGGTACTATAAAAGCACTATTATTATTTTACAGTAACAAACAAAACAGCATTTATAAAAAAATATTTGAGATTTCTTCCTGAAGGTCTTGGGTGTTTGTTTTGAACCTGTGCCTCTCCATGTTTAAATCCCTGACAACCAGTGGAGAAACGCCTGGCGTTGAACTGACAACCAAACCAAGAAACTCAAAAATTGGTTGATGGCAGGTCTACTTTCTTTATTAATTTTCTGACTAATAGGATCTTTTAGATAGAGCTATTATAGAATATAGGTTTCAAAGATTTCCTTGATAATTTCATCTAGTAATAAAAATGATTTTGGGCACGAATTCCAACGATATAAATTCATATAACATGTAAAGAATGTACTATTGGATTTTTTGGTAAAAATGTTTCTAAAATTTAATTAACCAGCAAAAAATCCGATCTTTATTGCTGTCCAAGATCTTTCCTGCTCTACGACTTCTCTCTTTATGTATAGTCATAAATAGTCAAGAAATAATTTTTTTTTGGAGATGTGGACCAACATTTTTATTCTTGAATAAAGTGTGAATATTTATTAATAAGAAAAGTGTTATTTGGGCCATTTGTCTTATATTATTTTAAGTATCCAGTTTGTTTAGAGGTTGTTCTTTTATTTATTAAGTGTAGTTATGTCTTAGCACAAAATAAAAAATTCAGTGATAGTCTGAAGTGAACTAGAACGAATTAAACAATAAGTTTTTTTCTTAACGAAGATAAACGATTATAAATATGTATTTGGTAGATCTCAAGTGGTCTTTTTCCTCTGTCATGATGGTCATTGCCATGTCGTGCAAAAAACTTATTCCATATTGGCTACAGGTGTATATAGATCTTACTTTGGACAGCACAACTTGATTAGTTTTATTGGTACCATGAGCTTTCTTCCTGTTTCTAGGGATAAAAAAAATCGTTGAAAGCACTGGAAATCGAAGAAAAATAAATTGAATGTTAATTCTTTTTCCGTTATTCAATTCCTACACGAATTTATGAAAATTTATTCTTAGGCTGTATGTCCCTGAGTTTCGCTAATGAACCGTTATATATTTGTATTAATTGATTAACTTCAAGGTTGTTTTTTTCCGGACAACAATAGGACCGAAACTATGTCCAAAGGAATCCTGATAGAAAAGAACCTATTTGTACTTTAAAAAAGTGTAATCTCCGATCAAATGGCAATGGACAAAACCTTGCAAAAAATTCCAGTTGTTTGCATGCAAGTGATTAATCAAAGCATAGATCTTCTGCAGCCTGAATTAAAAATGTACTCGTTGAGTGTTAAAACGGCCTTGGGTGTTATAAAGGATTGCACTTTAGTACGTTTTTCCTTCTGGAATTTCCTCTTGGTGGGTACATCGATTTTAATATGTATTGAATTGAGTCTGATTCTGAGCGAAAGCAGGTGGATATCACACATTTGATCGCAGTTGGTCTTTAAGATTATGTTGTTTGATGCAGTTAATCAATTTTAGTAAGTGTATATTTGCTCAGCGTTAGCTACGTTTCATCTTTTAATCAATGTCATATTTTATTTATCGACTAGTCTAATTCACAACGTACTAGGAAACAATTGGGCTCTTTCCTGATTTGTGAAACAAAAATCGGACCAAGGGAGCGAAGGTTAAGGAGAAAGTACGACAATCCTTGTATGAACAGGTCAAGGAAAGAGATAGAGAAAGAAAATAGCTGAAAACCGCAAGAAGGCCAAACCTGACGTTTTTTTACAATGACGATGAAAAATCTTTCATTGACTATTCACGCACATCCTGATAGTTGTTTCTAATTAATTTTAAACGTCAGACATTCTCGTACATTGTGAAATTTGCTCGTGTCGAAACTGAAGCGTGGTCGTTTCCGATCATTTTTGACATTTCATTTGACAGTCACCATTTAAAAAACCACATGGAAATGTTTTCTTACACAAACCAAAAAATTTAAATAATACAAATTAGTCTTAAAAATTCTATGTTAAATAAAACACCTTTAAAATTATAAATTTTATAGAATTTCTACAAGCATGTACACTAAGATTTTTGATGTCACACCGTTCTGCCTTAAACATAAATATAATTACTTTAAAAGAAAGGTAGTTTGATGAGATTAAAGCTCTTCATATGCTGTTATTACCCTTTTTTTATATTTTGTTCCGGGGGTAACCCGGATATTCTCTATTCCCGGTTATGTTTGGCATCTGCTTGTCATTATGAAGGGATTGTGAAAGTCTAGTGGATAAAATGTCTCCTGGTCTGTAAATGATTGTACGTCATTTCAACGAGTATAGTTATCCAGCTGAAAAAGTTGGTGGAAACAATAAGAAAAATAAGATAATAAGAATTCCTGTCGATACATTTTCTGCCTGATAATGCTACAACCTGCTTATCCTTTTTTAAAAAGGAACTTCCTGTTTTTTTTACAAGTCTTCTTATCACAATTTTGTCGATAAAACGGTGTATTTTTCATAGATTCTTTATCGAGGTTGAAAAAATTTAGGCTGCACTGATGTCGCTGTGGTATTTTAATCACACTGTAGGCTCTTCCTGCTTGTAAAACTTTAATCGTGGTTTGGGAAAGTTTTTGTTCTTTTTTTTACTCCTTGTAGATTATATCCAGTGTAAATAAGAGTATTGACTTATTTTTCTTTGTAAGATTTCTTCTTGAGTCTGCGCGTTCCAACAATCCAAGCCATCATATTTTCTTCCACCGAAGAAAAGTAACGGTACAAAACCCTGAATTTTTTTCTTACTTGGTCGTTTCAAAATCGTTTTGATCTATCCGACACATTTAGGCTTCTCGTCAGCTTAAGCGATTGTCCAGGTATATAAGCAGGGAGAGGCATCTTCACAAACCCTGTACTCAAAATAGTAAAACAGCTAGGAAATGTGGTCCAAAATGAAATGAATCGACCAACTTGCAAGATTTTTTTTGTATAGATGTAGTGGTCACGGTTGCGGTTTTTCTTAATTTAACAGTTCTCCAAGCTTTCGACTTTATTTGAAGCCATTCTCAAGGCCTGAATTACAAGAACATCGAAAAACATACATTTCAGGACACTGATAGAACATGATTCATTTTATGTATTTGTGTATATGCTCTAAATAATTGATAATTAGCGAAATCTGAATTTACTATGTGATTAATCCAACTTTTTTTGTCCCTCATAAAAGTGTTAGTTTTATGATAAGACACAAGGCCAATAACAATACCGTTCTTTTTCAATAACACACCTAGGAATACGGCTGACAGAATAAAATTATGTTAATAATTAAAACTGGATTTCTAAGTAGAGTACTTACTTTTTATTTTATTCGTTAAGAAGTAAAACTTTTTTTCTTTATAAATATTACAGATGTTAGACTAAAAATCGAATTTTGGCTGTATATAGAGAAGGTGATTCTTTCCCTAAACTTAATCACAATACAGAGTGGAGCATGACCTCACATTTCAAATTCAGAACTTTTATGCTTGCATATAAATTAATTTAATTATAACTATTCTTTTGCCATTTGCACATTTATTTTTAGTTAATCCCTTCTATGTATTTTATTATTATAATAATCAGTTAAAACTCCAGCATAAGTTGATTTCTCCTGTTTTGTCTTTTTGTAAATTACAAGAATTAGTAATCGTGGAGATAAACAATTTTCCCTTTATCAATCGTCTAGTCAAGTTCGTTTCTTTGTCTAGGATTATCGCTCTGTCAAATTTAAAATTATGTTACATCGATTTATCATGCTGAGCCTATGTCATTCTTATCCCTATTTCTACAGTCTTTTAAGTGTTGTCAGTAAATTCTTTCAATCTCGGTTTAGCCTGCCCAATGTATTCTTTATTACAATCATTACAATAAAGTTTGTATTTTATATTGGACATAAACGTTATAGGGTCTTTTTCCATTATGTTGGAATGTAATTTATTGATTGTTTTGTCATATTTAAACGCCAAATCGATAAGTGGGTAAGTTTCCTGAAAATATTGCTTTTAATTTATATGCTAGTTCTGGTATGAAAGTTAGTGGACGGTAAGATTTTTTGCTAATTAGTTGATGATTATCAATCTCTGCAGTATGGGGCACTTGGTGCTCATAGTTATAAATTAATTTGTTAATTAATTCTGTAGAGTAATGGTTCATTTTTAGAATCTTTTTTATTCTTTCTTTATTTCGTTCATAGAATTTGGGGGAACTTAGGAGAAATGCTCGCCTTACAAGATTGTTGACTCAGTTCACTTTTATGTTGAAGGTGAGATAAGAATTAAAATGAAAGTATATAGTTGTGCAGATGTTTTTCTTGTACCAATGTATGTTAATGCTGTTGCTGGGTATTCTTATGACTAAAACTTCAAATGGAGTAATTCATTTTCATGTATCAGTTCAGTTATGAATTTTAATTTTAGGCTTTCACGGTAATCATTCAAAAATTCAAGGATCAATTATATTAATTCCTTCTTTTCAAATCCTTCAAATTCTTTGGCATGATTGCAAATATATCGTCCACATACTTTGTTAAAAATTTAATTTTGTAAGGTAGTTGGAGAACAACCCGATTGATTAAGTAGGACGTACGTATGTCTGCAACTATGTACAACAACGTATGTTACATTGGGGAAAGTATACCTCCCAATGCCATTCTATCTTTTTGTTTGTAAAAATGGTCCTCATATTTGAAATACCCATTAGTGATGACAAAATATGCCCAAATATAAATTCAAATCAACTTCTGGAAAATATATAGATATGTTTTATCAATTATTAATAATTAAATAATAAATGACGTTCATACGTATTGATCTACATAAAGAGTGTACATCAAATGATACTAAAACTTCTTCAGCATCGATATTATGTGAAATGATTTTTTCATATGATATTCATAAGAGTTGTGTTCTTGCAGTTGTTATTCTCCCAGAAATATTTTAGGGTTTCTTGTATCTATTTGGACCAATTGTTCCACGAAGCAACCATGCATGAGACTAGGTATTAAAGGTGTATTCTCGTTGTGTACCTTCGGTAGTCTATATATTTTTGGTGAATTTTCTCTTGGACCGTTGATTCTAGTTGGGCCATTCCGTTTTTCGGGCTAGTCGAAAGCGAGGAAAATCGCAACATTCCAGTTGAAGACCAGCGAAACGATCCGGCGTAAATTAGTCGCTGACTTTCTCTTTTTTTTCCTCGCATATTTCCTTCTTGTGCAATTGAATTCGAAATGAAAATTGTACCCAATCTTGTGGGGATGGCCAAGCGAGGTTCAATTTTCAACTCTCTCACTGAACTTTTTGGGTGGAAAATCTTGTATTGGGTTGCTATTTTTCGATGTTTCGCTTCTGCAAATCGGTAAAAATACCAGGGTAAACAAATGGTTAACTTTCGTATTTTATGTAAAACATTTGAGAACATAACCAAAATATTGACGTAATTCAATTTGGTCTGCGAGTTGGCGAACTTATGTTGAACCGGCACCGGGTCACTTATTGGGTCTGTATCCATTCATCGAATAACTCAAAAAACCCGCAAGTGTAAAACAGAGTCAGTAAATGACCCTGGGCCGGTTTAACATACAATTTAATGCTAATTATTAATTTTTGTAGGTTATGTTTCTCAAAATGAATCTTAAGACGTTTCATTGCTTTTAAAAATAAAAACCCTCTCCAATTCATCCATAGTCTTGTACAAAGAACAATTTTTCATGACGAATCCAATAATTTATTCTTCTAGTTATTATATATTTTGTAATTCAGCTAGAACGATCGAGTTTTGGGGCTAGGCCGGTTGTCTAAATCTCTTTTTTGTCCCTTTCTCCCATTGAACACCAGACCGGTCTTGGGGCGCGGCGTCCTGCCAAAAATTTTTAACATAATTTACTACCTCCGGCCTCAAAAGCTTTATTAGAAGCCACAATCGTTTCATAAATCTTTGTATAGTCTAAATTCTTGTTCGGAGTACACATCGTAGGTTGAAAATGTGTTGATGTAGCGATCATTATTTAAAAGAGCGATCGCAGTATTTGCAAGTGCGTTAAACCTGACTTTCTGAAATAAATGTCAGAACTTAATATTTGCCATTTCAACCTCGTTTGATTTACGCCTGGACAATTTCGACTACATTGTAAATTGTTTGTAAAAACGATAGTTTGCTTAAGGTCATATGAGAACGTCCTCGGATCTCTTCAAAGTCCATGGCACTTGTAATTAAGGAACTCCTATTAGAACCGTTTCCGCAAAATTTCCCTGGCGGTGCGAAGGACGACCTCCAACAAACCCATCACGGGAGAAAGAAAAAGACAATTTTCTTTCCTATGTATCCTTCACCAAGGTGATGTCAAACTGGCTACGACCCTAGCCCTATTTGGCATTTCTTTCATGGCTAATTCAGTTCCATCCATATGCATATGTATTAAAAGAAGAGCCGTGGGGTTTCATATTTGAAACTGGACTTTGTTTTTGTAATACACCATCCTTGAAAGGATCGATAATCGTTCGTTGGGTCTATTTCACAGTTATGCTAAAACAACCTCTAATATAAGGAAAAGTTATCAGAACCCTGCCATTGGAAAAGATCAATTTGGTCATTAGTATGTTGTGATTATAAATTAAATAAAGAACGATTTATAGTGCCAACTTATTGGATTTTTCACAATGATATGTTTTATATGTATAAACGACCCAGAATAAAATGAAAGACTTACTAAAAGCTTTTTCAGATTTCAATTAATTAATTATTCTTTCTATGTAAGGTCTTGGTTGAGCTAAAAAAGTCATTGTCAGGAGCGGGATTCGAACCCACCTACAACCGTTCAAATTTTCCCTCCTTTTGCCATTTTGAAGGTTGAGATGGAGAGTTAGTGGCCGAGAGGATCGAAGTTACAATATCTCAAGTGGTAGAGTAGCGCCGTATTTAGCCGAAGGTCTTGGGTTCGAATCCCGCTGGTGACACTGACTTTTTTATCACAACCAAGACCTTACATCGAAAGAATAATTAATTAAAGAAATTACTTGGTCAATTGACCACGAAAACGTAAATGGATTTCGTTTTCAGATTATTAATAATTACAATTAATTAAGGTTTTTAGTTGATATAAAAAAGTCAATGGCACGAGCGGGATTCGAACCCACGATCTTCGGCTTGATACGTCGCTGCTCTGCCACTTGAGCTATCGTGACCTCGATCCACTCGGACACCAACTTCCCATCTCAACCGCACCTTTTGAATTTTCCCTCCTTTTTGCCATTTCAAATGAAAAATTAAAAAATAAACAATATATTGATTGGTCAAGCGGACCACGAAATTAGTGAATTTAATTATTAATAATATGATCATGGTTCAGTGATATTCCATCTTGGGGTCTGCAGAGTGACGAACTTTGAAGTTTAGTCATTTTCGGCCTTGCTGTTTTAATTTTTATAATTTGTTTGTGTTTTGACTTATCACCATTTTCAATGGTGGGTTCCATGTTTTTATTGGAAAAACTTCACTAGATGCCAGTATCGATAATTTTTCGCCATTTGTAATGGTTGTCAGTAATATTAGCAGGGAGAGGCACCAACAAAAAACCACTACTGAAGAATGCGAGAAGCCGAAACGACGACTGATCAGAACAGCAAAGATCAAGCTAAACCATTTCTTGTTTTGTTTAAAAACGCTTCTTTCTCTTTCAAAAAGATCGCCGTCATGTTACCACGGCCATCATTTTATCTCGAAACGCATCTGGATATTTCACTTGGCGATATGTCTTATCCGGAATTTATTTTTATAAACGGCCTGTTGCAAATTTCATTTAAATTAAATTATTCGGAGATAATTTTTATCTGTCGGCTCAATTCACCGTTGTTTCGTCACGTTTTATAGTTATAATAGTCTTGTTTGTGCATGTCCTGTTTATATTATATTGCACGGACGGGAGAACACGTTGCTTTTTTCCTTCGAAAAAGTCGTTTTAAAACCGGTAAAACTAAATTTTATAAGAGGGTCAGGCTGGTTATCATCTGAGGTAGGCAATGGGCCTCGGTAGTCCTTGTAAACGCCATTTCTTGCTGAAAACACGAGCCTGTCTGCAGATAAAAGGAAACCGGAGGCTAGATGTAGATAAGCAGTCATTCGATTCGGCGTTAAAAAAAAACCTTGGCCTGAGAAACTGGAAAGTTTCTGTGAGGCAAGTTACATAAAACGATAGAAAGCCGGTAGAACAGCTGATTCTTGGCGTGAGAGTGGCTTTGTTGGGGAGTAAAAGTTTCGTGGTGAAGGGGCCTCCTCCTGATGTAACAACGCCGTCAAGTAGCAGTGAAAATAAGTGCCGGCCGGAAAGCGGTTTTTCAACCATTTCAACAAAATTATTGCTCCAGCTAGGGGAAAAATATCAAAATTAATAGCAAGGCCTTGAACTGGGTGCGTGGAGCTTTCCAGTCACTCTTACGTCATTTACTTCGTCCTGTTGTTGTCCGCGACTTCCTTGTTTTTCGTTTGTTTTTACCTTTTTTTTCGGCGGTTTAAAATGTTGCGTCATACAAGTAAATAAGAACATTTTCTGATAATGGCGAGAAATTTCGAGGTGAAAGTAAACTGAAGAGATGGTCATGATTTAATAAACAAGTTACTTGTTGGATGAAATATGCTAAACAGTATAAAAACAGGCCAAATTAAATATAAAAGTATAAATGTACAAATGGTCAAAAATAAAATTGGCTTGTGACTTTTGGTCCCTTTATCGGCCAGGACAATTGTTTCAGATACCCTCAGATAAAACAAGAATTCATTTATAAATGTCTTCTACTTTCACTAGCCTTGAAAAAATACAAACTTTCACACTCAAGTCCGGCGTAGCAGTATAAATCGTGCCATAAGTGGAATCACGGTCCGACTGTTTGGATATCCCGACAGCGGGGGTCAAGCGAAAATTTCGATAATCCCCTGTTTAATAAAACGAAATTTATCTTACGGTTTTATTTTTCTTGAAACAGGCCTTAATGTTTGACATCTTTGCCTTCAAAGACGATGAGCTCATTAGACCCACTCACATCGAATATCGTTAAAGCATATGCATAAGAACGCTCGCCTACGAATTTTAGTAAAGAGCAATCAAGGACGATGTCAAGATTTCAACATAATTTCCATATTTATAATTGAAAATGACAAAACGTCTATAATTATTATGTTCAAGAATTATTATCACATAAAATAAGACAATAGTTTTAAGTAGTTCATCACTAGTCTTTACTGTCTTTAGTCATATTGTGCTGGACATTAAAGAATCAGCCAATTATTTCAAGTTTTAATTGGACAATTCGCTTTATCCAGTGTGGAAAATTGTATAAATATTTGGCAATTTGTGATGTATGGACGAATTGTATGGAAGATCATACGGTAGATCTTAAGCCTCTAATTTTAAAAAAGGATCAAGGTCTTGTAGAGTGCTTAGGTATGTGAACTTTAACAGGTTATTACACGGTTTTTCTAAATATCAGTACTTTTAAATTAAAAATTGAGACATCACGCCGGAAGTCCGAGACTCTGCAGACAACTTGATTGAGATTGATGGTCCGCGAGTTCTCGCTGTTGCTCTGGAGTAATTTCGGCTCAATGCCATCTACCTGTTTGCCGGCCGTAGAAAATAAAATTGAGTGGGTGTGGGCCGGGTAAACAAGTCACTCTTAAAACCATCCGCTGTTATCTCTTCCAATTAATATCTAAATAAGCAATCTGGGTCCTTTAAAAATATATATAAATTATTTTCATTGTTATAAACATTTTCATTTCTCGAAAATTAAAATAGTTTTTGCATGTTCTTTATTTGATTATTTTTGTCGTAGTAATCGCACAGAAAAAATTTGGTTATCCACAAAATTGGACCATTTATTGTACTTAAATCATCTCAGTCGTGGTAAAAATACACGTGATATCTGTGGAAAAACATCTTTTTATTTTATTCTCAAGATAATTTAATAAATAAAAACAGAAATAAAATAAATATGGATTCCATAATTATTGTTTTAGCGGAAGCGTCCACTTTATTAATTTATTAGTATGTGTAGTGTATTTTTTAATCCAGCAAGTTATTACGTCAGAAATCAAAATCCATGCCAGGAGATGCTTTTCGCATACAAACTGGTTTATTTTTATTAGGTTTGTTTTTCAAATAAGGTTTAACGGCACCATGTCGTCTCGAAAAAAAATCTCCGTCCAGGATTTTAAATAACAGAAATAAATTCAAACGGTCTAAGACTATTGTGGCATAAAAATCGAGGGCGCGATTATCGCACCTCCTTCCACCAAATATATCACACTTATAAATAGGCTATCAACCCCGGTTATTTGAGATTTGGTCGACCTAGAAAACAAATTGACCCCCTGCTGGAAAAATCAAAACGATAATGGTATTTTCACAGGTGCTGATGAATTGTTAAACTCGTTGATCTCGTTGAGGCAGGCGACTTATGGGGGCGAACTTTTTCCTCTATTGTCGATTTACATGCAAATGGCCAAACTTGTTCATTCCTTTGCTTAAAAAGTGGAATCTTTATTTTAATAGGTTTTAGTTTCTTCTTCTCTACTCTTTTCAATTCAGCAGAATCGACTTGCAGATCTTTCAATTCAACATGATTGCACTTTCAAGTACTGCTTTATTTGGGGCAGGTTTATAAAGTGTTAATTTAATCTGATTTTGTATTTATAAGTTTTTATTCCTGCCTTTAAAGCCATTTAAATTCATACTTGAACATCCTTTTATAAAAAGAAGTACAAATCTCACCAAACATTAATTTAAAACCTGTTATTAATGAAGATTTTGGAGCTGACAATTTCGTAGTTGTAGTTAGGTCATTTCAGATCATTTTGATCGGTCAGACACGTTTCAGTCTTCTGCCGGTTCAGTAGTAGGTTTCTGTCAGTGCCTCACCCTGCTTAAGTCTCTGACAACCTGACAGATATCTTACTGGAGATGGCAAACTGCTAAAACGCGACCTTTTTTAAGTTTTAAGTTCCCCCGAGTGTATCTCAACTACAAGGTTACATGAACCCTCGGTGTGTCGGTGTTTAAAAAAAAGCCCATTTGTAAGATTGCGGGTTCGAAGTCAGGACTCTGGATCAAATCTTTACATTACAGTGATGAGTCGTCGAGACTCTAGCTGCTGCGACGATAAACTCTCGATGAATATTATGTATATTTTATATCTCGCTCCTTTCATTTGTAGATGATTGCCAATTAAGCTTGTTTACGAGTTGTCAAGTATAAACAGTGTAGTGAGCCGCACACAATTTGATTTATTTTTGAAAAATGATAGGCATGTTAGGTCTCCTGTCATTAAACACTAGTTAATGTTTCTGTCAGTGGGTTGCTATGTTATTTTAAAAGGGAAGAATGGCGAAATTAAAAAAACTGAAAATTGAAAAAGATGAATATCGAAAGATGATCGAAGATCACATAATTCATCACCTCAAGAGTATCTTATAACTACTATTAGTTAAAGCTATTTTTCACTGGTTATTAGGGTATAAGCAGGGTGAGGTACGGGCAATCAACTCAGTGAACAGGTAAGAACAGCTAGGATAGACATATCAAAATGATCGGAACCTACTGGTTCAACACTTTATGTCCTCAAAAAAAATCTCCCAAAATTGGTTTTGTATAAAACTTTTCGTCCATAAACTTCTTTTGCAAAATGCCAGCGTCATACATGGTTATTAACTTACGTACATAATGTCGTGTTGATACATTACCGAAACCATGTCGGTCGGTTATTGTTACCGGCATCCAGTTGCCGACACCGGCAACGAGGTTAAAGGCCTCGAAGTCCCGTACTCATCTCGATTGAGTCTGGAAAACAACTCCAGAACGGGGGAATGAACCCGGCCACATCGGCTGTGATAGCGGTCACAGCGAGGCCTTCACAGGAGCCAACATTTAAACATGTTTTTTTTTTTTTTGTTAGTACCTTTTCATGTAGTATGTTCCAAATGTTTGTTTTTTGGTGTTTTATGTAATTTAAACTTTTTTTGCATTCTTTCTCTTTTTCATCATACTGCGTTTTCCTCTTTTCTAATTGGACAGCTCACACGGTTTAAAGGGAACAAAACGTAAAATTATAAAAAGTATAAGCTGATATGATGGATAATGTACAGTTCCTTTACAGAATCTTTGCCATTTTTAAAAAGATTTGGTTTATAAGCCTTAAAAAAGTAATTCTTGTCATTCTGGAGGGCTTAACATCCAACTACCCGTCGTGTATCGCAGGCGATCAACTCACGTTACAATATTTTTTTCACATTATTGCCAGTTAAAAAGTCATGGTATGTGCCGGGATTTGAACCCAGAACCGCTAGCGTGGCATTTTTGGGTCGGACGTCCTAACCACTTATAAATGTCATTCGTGTACAACTTAATTTTCCTGTATTCAAAGTACGCAATTTTTTCATTTCTTATACGAAAAAAACTTTATCATAAAAATAAGTGAACATTTCGTAAATTCCTTGCAATTCAATCGTCCCTGATCATTCTGTCACGCGCTTTTCTTATTTCACCATGTCCTGTTTGCACAAGGCAACTCGACTTTATAGACTCATTATAAAATTAAGCTTTCAATTCAAAATTAGGTAATTATTTTTTTCAAAATTTTGGTTGAAAAACGCATTTGTAAATTCTTTAATCATTTTTGGCAGTCTTGGAGAATTAAAAAAATCATGGATGTTTTATTGCAAAAATATATGCTTAGAGAATATACGAAACTTGTTTCTACCTCAAATAATAAAGATTAAAATTAGACTTACAATTATCTAATCATCCATCACTCTTCCAACGAATACCTCAAATAAAAAGAATTAAGTATTAGACTTACAATTACCTAATCATCCTTTACTCTTCCAACGAACCACCATAATTCATATCTGCCAATACCCACATAGTGATTACAGTTTTGGCAATTAGACAATTCAAGTTGCCAAACTAAGTTGAAAAATGTAGCCTGTTTAACAGGGAAAGTTCATTTTCTAAAAATTTATTTGTCCTCTGTTCTTCTTGGTCTGTCAATTTTCGCTGACCCTGTAGACAAAATATATGAGTGACAATTTAAAATGTAAAATGCTCATATAAGGTCGAACTTTGTTTTATTTTTGAAGGTTGGTTTGTGTTTTGATTTAGGGAAATTTCTCTGTTATAATTAGTCATCTACCTTGAAAATTATAATTATCTATTAAAAAACGATCTTATTGGCCTCATTCCTGATCGTTTTTTAATACATAATTGTAATTTCTCCCGTCCGTGTGCATTTTGTAGTGGTTAGTAGTTTACTTCCTGTTTTTATCTATAGACCCAATTCAAAGTAGCACTGCTTATTAAAAGTACTTTTTTTAATGCTTCCGATCCTCTTCCAGCAGTCTATTATTGATCGACGCAGTTGTGCAAAACCGCCTACCCTAATCCCTCAACCTGTTGGATAACGGACAGTCATGACAATGTCAGATCAGGCTCAACCTTTTTTTTCATCACCGGCACCGATTTCTGCTGTGACCCCAATTTCACGGCTGCTTTCGGCCGGCTATTTTTCGCGTCCGATCCGCCGGGGGGTTATGTATTGAGCGAGCCGGGCCGGCTGCTTGTGCAATTCCTCCGCTGCTTGAACGAAGCCTGTAGAAAGCTTTTGTGGCGTCCTTCCAATGGATTCAACATCCTTGCCCAACCACCCGCTCGCTGACACACTTACCTACTTGCCACCGGCACCGCCATTGCAGCCTATATTTTTTTGAAACGAGATATTGCAATCCTTTCTCGACGATGACTCCCACCTCACAAAGGAATACTACAGCCAAAATAATAGATGTTACAATCACCATGGGCATGACATTTTATGCCTTTTAACCTTATTTCCTTTTATAGTGACTCTACGGATAAGCATTAGGAAGAAATTTTTAATAAATTACGTCAAATCACGTCTTAAAAGATACAATTAACATTAAATGTCACAGTTAGTTATCGAAAAAAGCTTAAGTTTTAACATGATATTAAATTGCACAAATCTCTTTATTCCTGGCAATAATTCTCATATCGTTCTTGTTACGAAAAGAGGTTAATAACTGATTAAAGAAGAAAACATTTTTCTGGATAGCCCATAAAAACTCCTACCATGCACATTATGCCGTATGTTTAAAAAAACTTATAGTTTTACCATGACATGTTTAAATTACCCAAATCACTTTATTCCTGGCGATATTTCTCGTATCGTTCTTATTACAAAACGAGTTAAGAACTGCTTAAAAAAGATCTAGATAGTCCATAAAAACACCTACCATGCACTTTATGCCTTATGTTTATAAAAAACCTCTCCTGGATAACGGGCATTTTGAGGTAAATTGACGTTTGGTATGGCCTTCACAGGACAGACCATTTTCCGGTAATAATTATTTACAACCCCTATCTCGTGGGTCGGTCCTATATAAAAATCTTTTTGCACCTAATTGGAACTTTGTGATTAAGAAATTCTTGAGAAGCAATCTCAAATCACTGCTCAACTGAGACCATTAGCATTAACGCAATATTTCCTCAATAGAACAGACTTATAGTTTTACCCTGACCTGTTTAAATTACACAAATCACTTTATTCCTGGCGATATTTCTCATATCGTTCTTATTAAAAGGCTTCTTATTAAGAAAGACTAAGGGCTGATTAAATTCAAAAAATATAATTTCTATGAGCTGTGGCATATCAGAACTTCACTAGTGATAAGAAGCACATTATGCCATCTCTGGTACAAATTGAAATTTAGACTAATGCTCTTGTTAAATAAATAAAGCATTACTTTCTAAATCAATATCTTTTTTAACAAGAAAAATAAAAACTATATTTGAATAGTAGGCAGAAGTCAGTTGGAGCAAGAATAAGGATGAAATAGTTGTATTTTAATTTAGTAATACATCACAGGTTTATTTATTAAGAACATTTCGAATAAAATATTTTGGTATGACCTACTGGGGGTAAAAAAAAACTCTACGCCAAATTATTTACCACCTATATCGCAAGTGACTAAAGGACACTGAAAAAATTTCGTTTTACTACAGATTGGAATTGTCAGATAAGCTTTTTAAGATATGTTTTTTTACTGCATCTAATTTACTTTGTGTGGTTGAATTAAACAGGATTATTTATACAAATATAATATAAAAAATAAGAATATGTTGTTTTTCGTGATTAATTTTGCCTATCTGAAGAAAGAAAAATCTTAAATCTTTTCATTTTTAAACTCATTTTCGAAATATAACTTATGGATTTAGATGCATTTTAAATCAGATAATCCGTCTTTTAAAATTCAGAAATTCTTTAACCTCTAACAAGTCAGGATTCTCCGCGGAATATATAAATCTGGCAACTTTTGCTCTTTGAAGACAGAATTAAAATGTGATTGTTTCAAAATGTCAAAATTATTAAATTCTATGTTACATAATATATTAATAATTGTAGATAAAAAAGTATATACTAAACAAATAATTTTTTAGGAAACATCAGACACCTGGAATCGTATGGAACACTTGGTAATTATATTACTTTTGATTAAAAATTAATGTAAACATGTTATGTCATAAATGTTGTAGGTAGTTGGATTGGACAAAAATGTATTAAAAAAAAGTATAAATGTGTTTTTTAAATGTTATTGTAGTTTAAATATCAACAAATTTCACAGCTAATATAAAAGTTATTAAGATATCGTGAGATGCGGTCGGGAGTGATGTAGGTTTCAGAAAAACATTTTCTTTATCGTGCCAACGTTTCGATCTTTTATTGAGATCATCTTCAGGGCTCAAAGTGTTTGTCTTCTGTGTAATTGTGCCATCCTTGTGTGTCGTGTTGAGAGTGCCCACACGACACACAAGGATGGCACAATTACACAGAAGACAAACACTTTGAGCCCTGAAGATGATCTCAATAAAAGATCGAAACGTTGGCACGATAAAGAAAATGTTTTTCTGAAACCTACATCACTCCCGACCGCATCTCACGATATCTGAATAACTATAGATTAACGGTCACTAATCTCTACACATCGCTAATATAAAACTTTTAACAATGTACATGTAGACGAGCTTTAGAAATTGTATAACCTCCGAGGAAATGGGTTAGGGGAGGAAATACACACAATTCTGACCTACGGATTGATAAAAAACCACAAATATGTATATTCGATTCAAATCGAAATGTTGCAATTGAAACTGTTGCAAGCAAATTGGCCGTTTAAAGATCTTATCTTGTACCCGTCTGTTACCACAATGCCAATTAACAAAACTAAGAAATTTGAAAGACCTAGATCATATAAGAAATACAGATACAAGCCAATACTGGGCCCGCAACGATTATGTAATAAGGAATTTTTATACGATTTCTAAATAAAATAAATATTTGATCAAATAAAGGAGTACTAGTGAGAAATATACCAGTATAGTGAAGAAAATAGTAGATCTTGTAATGTCTTGTATGTAGAATGTAAAATCAACAAAATAGATTGGGGCAGTCCAAAAACCAAGTTTTAAGTGCAATTATTCAGTTTAGGCCCGGCTGTGCGTACAGTGCCGTTCCACCAGGTATACGTTTGAAACGACGTGAAAGTGGGTGTGCACGCCACTGGATCCAGTGACTGGAATGTTTGGCTTGGCTAAGCCCTGATAAAATTTCGTCACGACGTAAAATAACATTTCATTTTTCTTGACGCCCAAGACCTTAAGGAGCCGGAGACTTTCACGACCGGGGGTTTTTTAATTTTTATTTTGATCGATCAGAGAATAAAAGAAAAAAGGTGACTATTTTCAATGTATCATAAATCCCTGAAAGGCCGGTGGTTGCCGATTTTCACAGACATTTCATAAATCCGAGGACATTTTGCAAAACGGATAAGCAAACAATTGTGTGAATGTCCTATTTAAAAAAGCTTCAAAGTCATCGGAATTCGACCTTCGAATATATTTCGAAAAGTGGAACAGCCGGATGATCACTGTTACTTTAAGGAAAACATGTTGGAATTAATACGATATTGCGAATGTTTTTAACGCTAGACCAGTTCAAATAGTTCAATTTATCTGTCTTGATAATTTTAAGTCAATTAATTGTCTATTTAATTTTTTCTCACGTCCGCAAAATGGTGATGTAATTGTTTGTTATCAGATGTAGTTTAGCGGTAAAACCTTGGTTTTCGATTTGCAAAAGACTTCGAATTGAATTTGTTGTCACCCTCTTATTTTTCACCCGAACAGTGTATCGCTGCGTATTGGCTTCTGTTCCGTACACATTTTATCAGGTATCTCCAATTACTAAGAGTGCAAAATAGCTTCAATCTTTGCGAAAATTTATCTCGACCAAAGTTACATCTAGGAATTTGAGAAATACCATTTCAAAATTGGACAGTTTTCTGTACTCCTTTATCTTCAGCCAAGATAAAGGTAGTTGAAACTTATCATGCAATTAATAATCGCTGTATCATAATAAAATCACTTTTTGTACTAGTAAAATTAATTCATTTGGATGTATGTTTAAAAGTTGACTGGTGTACCAACAGGTTTCTAAGCAATAATAACGAGTAGAAGGCGTTTAAATACTGTATTTCCAATGATTCTTGGGACATAGTCAATCTCGATAGTCATTGTTATTATTGTTTATCATTGTTATGTTAGGAATGATTTGATAGGTGATGAAAGGAATGATTTATTTGTTTATTGGTAGAGTTTTGAGCGAAAAATTACGTCATTTGAAGATATAAGTCATTTGTACAGTTTGATGAGTAATAAAGAAAACGTTATTTTTTAAAGTTGTTATTAATGTGATATCAATCCTCGTATTATTTATTAAAGCTGTGTAGGAGCTTGGATGAATCTTATAAATGCAAATTGAGGAAGTTTGCCTTTGTTCTCGGGTTTAAGAAATTTTTTGGATGTTTTGTAAAGTCTGGCTTTTTTTGCATTGTTTATGGCCCAATGAGAAAGAAGACAATTTGGCTTGATCTGTTATAAGCTTCGCCATAGCAGACATCTGCTGAAAATCCGCACTGTATACATGACACGCGCCGATTCCAGCCAAGCGAACATAGCAGGGGCAGATTACTTATTTCTAGACCGGTTGGCTGAATGCTTCAAAAAAATCCCTAACAGCAAATCGGCTGTGACGCAAACACATGAGAACATTATCAAACAAAAATCGACATGAAAGGGCAAACTGTTGCTAGACTACTGCCAAGAATACGTTAAATCGTGCAAATACATCCGAACTGTGTCCCTGCCACTAACTGTCGCCTGTTCTTGAGACTCTATTCACATCAAAGTAAACCGACAGAGAAAACAATCCCGACAAACACCTGGTCCGCAGTCGCCCTTCTCGTCTTTTTTTCTTCTCCAAACACCCACAAAGCGGAAATGTACAGTTAGGGAAGACGATATATCCTTTGGAAGCTTACAAAAATTTTGCCATTCTAAAGTTCATAAAAATATGAACTACCTATTGGCCTCTTATATATACAGCAAAACTAAATATTTGCATCAGAAGGACCTAGCATAGTCCTGGGCCTTTTAAAGGTAATATTTTAAAATGAAAGAGACAAAACCCACTTTCATATTATACTTGCCCGTTCCCTATTCCAAAATCAGACAGAAAATATGTTTATTACGTAATAAGATGAACAGCGTAAAAGTATATTTGTTTTTCAATAAGTGATTAGTTTACCCAACGAACCTTTCAAACTGACGAGCTGGTAGAAGTAACTTTAAAAGCTTTGTAGTCATTTGGTCGAAAACGAGGTCCAAAGGGTTTCTCCTGTAAGTTCCGGCTTTACGACTGCGGCTTATAAGACTGTCTCTCCATTAATATGTGTTGTAGAACACTTAAGGAAAATAAAATTAAGGGAAAGGATATTAGAATTTTTTCTGACAGTCAGGCTAGTCTTAGGTCGTTACAAAAAGATTGTCAACCTCAAGACTGGTGGAGGAAACAGTAGATCTTATCAATAGGATCTCTTCCAGGTTTGAGGACAAGGTAACCCTTATTTGGATACCAGCACTTAAAGGACACCATGGCAATGAAAAGGCGGATGGCCTGGCCAAAGAAGGTTCTAATACTGCGTTTGTCGGGCCACAACCGGTATTACCTCACTCTATGAGCACAGCGAAAGAGAGTATTAATAACTGGGGCATGACACAATTCCTTAAGGAGTGGAATTTATCCCCTGGACAACGGCAATCGAAAGAGTTCGTTAAGGTTATCAAACCAGCAGAATCAAATGGCTATTCTCTATCTCAAGGAAGGGAATTAGGAGGCTGATAGGTATCCTGACGGGCCACTGCCCACTGAGAAGACACCTCTCCGTAATGGGTATTCTACCAGATCCCTTTTGCAGTTTTTGCGAAATAAAAGAAGAAGTGGCAAGGCACTACCTCGCAGAGTGTGATAGGTATGCTAGGTCCAGATTTGAAATCTTTGAAGGAGCGTACATCGCCAAATCACTCCCCGAGATAAAATGGTCCAAAATCTTGGGGTTTGTGAACAAGTCCAAGAGATCTATGCAGGACACGTGAGCAGACCAAGTCCCGGACCTTTTAGGGATGGGGTACGAGTCTACCCAGGCATTTAACCCCTTTTGGTCGCCCACCTTGCATAATATATATATTAACAAACATGGGTATTTATCTTTAAATAATGAATTTTGATAAGCTTTACGATAGCGAAGATATGTTTTATCCGAAGACCTAATTCTTAGAAAGATTCATAATTTTAATTAAGATAGACGTGTGACCTATGAGAAGACTCGCCGACTGCTACCTTCATTCTGTTGGTTTGTGTCGGTGCCTCTCCCTGCTTACATCCCTGACAACAATGTTCAATAAATATTCTAATGTCTCTGCAAAGGTCAGTGAATACTCAATTTTGCCGACATACACATAATTACGTACAATTTAATATTGTAGGGTTTATCTTTAAACAATATCCATTTCGACTTACTTTACCACAATTCTGTATCTTGGTCGTTTCTGTTTAACTTGGACTGTCTATCCGCTGTTTGGGTGGATACCTCACTAAAACTAAAACTAATTTAAACCTCGAGGCTGGGCAGAAAAATCTTACAATTTGTAGTTGGCAAAAATTTGAGCTAAATCTTCTTGTTAAAAACAACAGGCCGTGAAAACAGTCAATTTCTTTTTCTTCAAATACAATACAAAACGCAGTAACAACTTTTGTCCGTTTTAAACTATCCCTTTTGAACGGCCGTGCCTAAAATGTACGTTTAAACGGCAAAAACAGCCGTGAGAGACGCAAGCAGGTGTCCCTGGCACCGGCCCTACAAACCTGATGGGTGCAGCAGGATTTTCTTTTACTATTTTCTTTGTCGATGGTAAAACGAAACGTCCTCCAAGGTTGTCGGCGGGATCGGAACCCTCTTTACCCTTCTTTTATTCAGAGGTTCAATAAACTGGAAGAGGTCGACTCCAGGTAACGTTCGCAGTCGGACTTAAGCCCTCAGTTCGACACTTTTAATGTCTACCCATTGGTCATATTTGGTCAGCGGTTTAGGCTATATTCGTAAAAAGTTTCGTTCTCAAAAACATCTCCATTGTAGAGGAAAACGATAATTACCAAAATCAAATGAATATAAATTATTTAAATACATATAAAGCCCACCTTTCTAGTTATTTTAAATATTTTTAATCTAAAAAATTCATGACTGCAGTTTATATAAACCGTGATTGTTCAAATACGAGGCGTTTTATTTATATTGCATCTCCTCGGCAATAAATTACAAACCCTTTTCCGTTTGTAGTACACTTTCTGAATGCTAAATTAATTTTTCCTATCTACGACACTCTTCTTACTCTTGTACTAATAATACTACAATTTTTGTCAAAAATTTTCTTTTCTGTAACGTTTTTTCTCCAGTTCCGATGATCAACAAGGAAAGAAAAAGATATTTGAATTGAATTATTTTTGTTAAAGCAAACATAAATTCATATTGTTCGTGCTAACTACCCGCAGTCAGTCAATTGCAATTCTCGTTCTTCATTTCAGTACGCATTACTCAGAGAATTTTGACCTCTATTCTCCCTATTCGAAATATATTTATTGACTTTATAAAAACCAAATAATCAGACAACTGTTATCTTAGATATGATTGTTAGAAATCGGGCTAAATTATAGCTTAATCCTTGATTATTTTTATTGTTGGATGTTTTTCGGATTTGTCTGGGCTAATAAGTTTAATAATAAGGATTAATAAGGCTTAATAAGTTTATACAAACCCAAACATAGCTTAATTGTTTGTATTTTGCTGTTAAGTAACGTTTTAGAAAGGGGATTTGTTTACATATTTTGATCTTTGTCGCCCGAGTGAAATATCAGCTTAATTTATTTTAGAGAGCGTTAAATTCTTGCAGTCTTTATTGATGAAACTGTCATAAAAACCTTAATAACTTGAAAACTTTTACAGACTAGTTCCGCGGCCTGTTGCAATTTTCACAAAACTTATTTATTCAGAAATCGTGAGATGCGGTCTGGCGTGATGTAGGTTTCAGACAAACATTTTCTTTATCGTGCCAACGTTTCGATCTTTATTGAGATCATCTTCAGGGCCCTACAAACATTGTTTACATTTAACAAATAATGAAAGATTGAATTAAAAAAATTTTTTTTTGCATTGTATAAATTCACTATTTTCCACATCCTACATGTATTTGTTAAATGTAAACAATGTTTGTAAATCTCAGGCCCTGAAGATGATCTCAATAAAGATCGAAACGTTGACACGATAAAGAAAATGTTTTTCTGAAACCTACATCACACCAGACCGCATCTCACGATTTCTGAATAATTATCGATTAACGGTCACTAATCACCACACACTTTTCACAAAACGCTTTTAAAAATAAATACAGTAAGTTTGTAGTAAGTAAAAAAAAATAAAATACACTTGGAGTGAGTAGAAATACTTTGAATAAACCTAAAATTTCTATATTGAGTACATCATTGTATAAATTCATTTTCACATGTTACAAGTATTTGTATAATCCAAACAATTTTAGTAAATCCCAGGCCGTAAAGATGGTTGTTATTACATTTTAATGTAATGGATGCAAAAGAAAAGTTTTTTAAACGAAAAGCGAAAGTTAATTCTTTCATTAAGTTGTTTTCTGCGAATGATTTTAAGTGGTGAAAGGCTGATACGGTTGAAAAGAAGTTAACCCGGAACCACCGCGCCGCTGCGTATTTTCCAATATAATCTGACACAATTCCTGGTCAACACTGCGCCGCAAGCCGTTCCTTCTCACACCGCCGTAAATTTCCAGAAAAGCGGGATTACATACCGAGAAAACGCAAACCGGTACGACATCGCTGTAATGCCGGTTTAGTATCCTTTCGGGTGTATTACCAAAGTTGCCCTTGGGCTGTAGCGAGCCGCGATAAACGCACGCGATACTCTGTATATATTTAAAAACTGCCTCTTCAGAAAATGGAGAATCGTGTTCCATCCTTTTTGCCGGTTGCGCATTGTTTTGAAGAGAAACAAAGCGTGTCGGGTGGATAGCCGGCCGGTTTCCGCACGTACCGACTCCCTCGGGCGGTCTCTCCCGGTGTTTGCGTAATCCCACTCATTTCTGTTACGAAATTAGTTAATCGACCTAGCTGAAATGTTAAAAAAGAATCCGGCATCGGTCTAAAATATTTTTTTCCTCTTAAAAGTAAACATTATATATATAGCGTTTCAAATCCATCTCGGCCTTTTTTCCCCTCTCTCCGTTTCTCCGAGGCGGCCTTGACGCAGCCGGGCACGTGTACGCGATTCTTTGTTGCAAGATAATTTTTAGCACAGCAACGACTATTTATATTGTGATATATCAATTGCATCATTATTTTTAAAAACGATGGCTTTTTCGCCTAGTCCTGTTACGATAATTTCCTTAATTAAGTGCAGATAATACACACACCCAGAATTAAACGGCCATTCAAACTCTAACTGTGTTAATAAAGGAAAACATTTGACAGATACGTAAATTTCAACTTCCTATTGCGCTTCTACCCTTTACGAAAAATACTATGTACGACGCACGTTCCGGTGAGGATGTTGTGATCAACATAACATAAAAAAACTACAGCCAAATTCTCTGCTACGTAGGCGCGTCAATTCAACTCTTGCTACTTTGGCACGGTTCAGTTTGAATAAACACCATAAAAAAATAAATATGTAAGTTTTGTTGATTGAATTTTAGCGATCCAATAATAATTTCTAATAGGATAACCCTTCACTAGTTAGAATTCAATTTTTAAACTTTATATACAGAAAAAAACGCCTTATAATTTTTGTAAACGTTAAACCAGGAACAACCTAAATCGATTAATCTGTTCCAAATAAAACAATATATATTTACACAAAAACAAAGCCGTTCTAAGTACATTTTCATTTTTTTCTTACAAATTCTTGATAAAATTTGTTTTCCCTCTATCACTGATTGGACTGTTATGAAATAGTTAAGACTTGTTCAGTTGATAAGCAGGTGATTAAATCAATTCAGTATTTTATTTTTTTAACATTAAATTCAATAGCTCACATATCGATTATTTTAGATTTCATTTTAAATATTTAACATTTTTTTCTAAATTATTACTGCCCGACTGGCACAAAATTTAAATATTCTTAGCTGTTTTATTGACTTTTTAAAATCTAATTTAAAATGTTTGACTGTTGCTTTCTTTAAAAAAAGTTTCGTGACAAAACGGCCAATTGCTTCTTATTTTAAACCAAATACTTTAGATTATTTTTCATTTTCATAACTTAACAACTACTCCCTTGGTTCGGTAGGCTTATGTCGTACCTCTCCCTTTCATATCCCTGACTATATTGTTAAATAACTGTGCTATTGTTTCTGTAAAGGTCAGTTAATAGTGTAACGACGATTTTTAAAATATTAAGTACGTCATAATTATTTGTTCAACTCATTACTGCCCGACTGGCACAGCTAATTGCTATTTAAATGCTACTTGATTGATATTTTATTGGCTTTTTACATCTAAAATACATCGTTTTCTGGAAAACCAGCCAATTGCTTAATTATAGCCTTCTGAAATCAATTGAAAATCCACACATAGTACGTTCATAGTATTTTGCAATTTCATAAGTTAACATTTTGTAGCAATTTCAGCAAGTCAGTACGGATTCAGATTCAAAAGGTAGACCATAAATCGTCAGTTAGGTGGAAAACGTGTCGCGAACACACGTCGGGTTGAAAGTATGCGCGTGAAGAGAAATAACTATTTTAAGCGTTAACCTTTTGAACTACTTGGGAGCTTGAAAAGGAGAGGGTACGAAGAAAACACGCTCGGAAATTCAACGTTAGCGAAACAAGTTCCTGCGCGTGTGAAAGTTGAACATTTCATCTTGTTTTCCATCTCGGAACGAGGTGGGCAAGCCTTAGATACGGTATAGTTCCAACTATTTACCATATTGCGAAACCGTCTAATATGCAATAGAAAGCCTTTATGATTTATTTATACACGATTTATAATGGCACAAAGATCTAACACGAAGACGAGGTTCCTCCTTCTAAAGAAAAAATACAGTATTTAAGTTTATTGTATTCACAATCTTAAATTTTACACCTATATATATTAAATCATTAATTGTGTTAAGGAAAATGCACAGTTGCTCCAGTTACGTTCACTTTCTTCTTTGTTCAGTCGAATATTCATAAGGACTCTCGTTCTCATTATTATCTATATTGTTATATCACGGAATGCTTCTTTTACGCCTCAAGCATTCAACAAGTTTTTTTTTAAATGTAAACGAGTACTAACTTTCCTATATGTAGTTGGCATGCAAACCAATGAAAATAATATGTGTGCGTGCGGAAAAAATTCTCTGGGGGATCATAAATTCAAAAGGCCCACACTGTGAAAGGTGACGTCTCAAAGGGTCGGATAACAAGACTTGTGGAACTCTTTCAGTCATGGTGGTGCTTTGGCGAAACTATCAGAACAAGATGGTTTGAGCGATCTTCTAATAACCAAAGAGAATACCTAATAATCATGACTTAAAAGGACTGCGTATAAACTGGGTAACCGCCTTGTTAAAAGGAGGTACACTGACCAGTCCAAAACGCAGAAGGTTCAGAGGTTGTATTTGGTCCTTAAAAAAATTAATCTCACTATTTTTAATGCAATCTGTACAGAGAGTACAAAAATATAGACAGTTATAACGTTATACAGGCAAAAAATTGTCAGCTTTGGATTGCAGAAACAAACTATGTACGTTGGAGCAAGGCTTGGTCATCCTCCACTGGGATCCAGTCATGGGGGGGGGTGTCGAAGGGAACAAACAATAGGTGCTCTTTACTGAAATGAGCTTTGGTGATCTTTTGCAATTAACAATCTCACTACTTGGAAAGGGTAAAATATCAGAATGAAAAAAAACAACAAAACATTTGAAGGTTTCTCCACAGGACACTAAAATTTAATGACAGATTGCAGAGAGATATTCATTCGCAGGACAAGACTTTACGAATGTTTAGGTTTTTAGTAAAATTCTTTATAACTATTTTTTTTAAATCGTTTTTCTATCATTAATAATCGCCTGCTTAATTCTGGGAAAAAGGTCGGTTCCGTGTTTTCCGTGTGTATTTTCCAAACCCCGCCCTCGCGCGCAGTTTGAAGCGTGTTATTTCGCCTCTGGTTCGGGATGATTATTAAGCCGCCCCCACCGGTTTCCCAACCCCCGGTTTGTCGATTTTCCGTACGAACCCACCCGGTTGCGACCCTTTTCGCGGAACTGTGGAAAAGAACTGCACTAATATCCGTCGCCGGTCACGGAATGCCGTCCGTTGACCAGGAAATTCAGATTTTCCGTAGGATTAACACCTTGTGTTTTTGAGATGATATAACGATAGTTAAAGTTTTTCATTTTTCTTAAGCATTCTTTTGTTCCAGGGCCAGCTCGAAGTGAAAAAACGTCTCGAAGACGTCCGGCTGACCGAGTGCAGGAAATCGGCGAGGCTGCAAGATCAAGATACGGATTACTCAAGACTTGCGGATATGGCCGGAGACAGGAAACGACTCTCATCTCACAACATCGACGTTCCCCCTGTATATGGGTCAGTATTTACTTTTAATTGACTTATCACTGCAAAAGTCTACTTACAAACTACCATTTAACTATTGTATTTGGAAAACATGCCAAATCTGAACCTATAAACTTTTTTTTAAAGTGATATTACCGATAGAATTATCCATTGCTTCAATCCATGTTATTTCATCTACCATATAATTTAAAATCCTATTTAAAATCGTAAATTTGTATGACTAACAGCACATTTCACTCTAGCACGGTCTGAGGCCTGCTTAAGGGTTTTCTAATCTCTTAGTTTTATAGCAGGAAATTAATGGGAATGTTCGAAAAAGAAAGACTGCAGAAAAAAGTTATATTGAGGAAAGAGGGTTAAAAAGTTGGTCAAAGTAGGATAAAATTCAATTTCATTAAACTATTCCACCATGGTACTTGAAAACAGATAATCAAGGAACTTTGCTTTTCTATTTATCTTTAATCTTTATTAATCACGATCAATAACTCTCAAAACTTGTTGGAAAACCTATGGATTAACTTTCAGAATAAGTGAGCAAGTTAGATGAAAATTTTGTCGTCAACGATATTTTATATTTAATATAATATATATTTAACAATAATATATTTTAGATAATAATATTTAATGTAATATTGTATAATTATATTTATATTTAATAATCCCATAACATCATTAAAAGGTTTCAGTTTCCTAAATAACGTAGATTTTTGGTTAATTTTTTAAAATTCATAATGTACAAAATTCAAAAATATAAAAATCTGTATTTACAATTTAAAAGTGTGGTTGGGTCGTTTTCGCTCATTTTGGCTTTCTTATCCACGTTGGTTTGATCGGTCGCCGACTTCAGCGGTTGTCAGGACTATAAGCAGGGAAAGGCACCGAAACAGACCCCAAACCGAAAATGGTGAGACCATAATGATGGAAAACGAACAAACCATTAGGTTCCTCACCCCTCAGACCCCCTAGAGAAAATCTCATAATTTAAAAACTATCAACTACCGTGTCATCTTTGATATAAATCAAATAAGTACCGACTGGTAAATATTACGGAAAATCTTTATTACGTGGACAATTGCATTTATCAGTCACACTGATTAGCCGGATTTACGGACATTCTACTGGTTCCATTAAAAAAACAACTAATCAAACCTTGCGCTGATAACAACACTTATTAGAGAAATAAAAAAAGCTAAGCTTTTAACAATGTAATGTTATAATTTCTTTAAAAAAAAAAAAAAATGCCAACGCTGAAATTTTGTTCTTAGTTTCAATCAATAATAGGTCAACCGGAAGAAATAATTATATTTTACACCTGTTGCGTCCTCCACTGATTTTAATCTTACTCCTTCCAGTTGTAACACATTTTCTTTGATTTGTTACGCTTACAAGCAGAATTTTTTCTAAATTTACAATTTTTTTGACGGGGGCGATTGACCTGTTGTATAAATTTAAATAAATTAACACCATGAGAATAAATTGAGAATAGGAGAAGCCCAAGTGTCATTAGGGCAGTTGGAATATTTAATCTTTCCAATCCCATTAGCATCGAGTTCGGATAGACCTGATATTTCGTTTTTGTTTTTCTCTGTATAAGCTTTGCGTGTAAGTTTTAAAATGAGGAATAACAAAAGAAAATAATTTGTTCCATTTGTTGGCAGTGGTAGTTCAACAAAACCCTTGGTTCTCCTTTTTATTTACATGGTTAGAAAAATATCAGGCAAGATTATATTCTTATAGTTTTTCATTCAGAGCGCGGAGTCAAATTTAAAAAAATCACTAAAAAGGTAAAATATTTTTTATTACAAACGTAAGCTGCCGTCATTCTAAAGCTTAGTTGCTAGCAGACATTTTCCAAGATTTTTTGGAAATAAGCATACATATTTCTACATTGAGATATTTCCAAATGTCAGGGCTTTTCGTTCAAAGCAAAATATTGTTTCATCAATTATCATGACGCTCGTTAGTAGGGGTCAGTTTCTTGCCTCGCCCTGCTTATAACCCTGACGTCGTGCGATCTGATTTTTCATGTCAATACCACCACAGTTCTGAAACAAAGGAACAATTTAGTATATTAACATTCATGAAAGAGTTATTGAAATAAATAAGTCATTGTTGGCCAGTTAACATAGACCCATTTGATCTCAGTGTCCGCTTATTCTCGCCTCTTCGGCCTTTTATTGAAACCCTTATCAATGTTGTTTGTATAAATTTTCTTTGATTCTTGAAAAACTCATTGTCCGATTGTTACACTACGTGTTGTTGAACCGTTATCAACGGTTCACCAAATCACGTTGTTTGTCCTTGTTCGGACGAGTTGATAGTACAGTTGCACAAACAAAAGTACACGTGTATTCTCGGCATAAAGACGTAACAGCGAAGATAATAAGTGTTTAAATTTTATTGTAATTTGAAACTTATTTTTAAAATTAAATAGGAATCATTATTATAATAACAATAAAAACCTCGTATAATTGTGACAACTATTACTTTTTTACTTGTTAATTTATTTACATATTTCATAAACTGTTCAGTAATAAAAGTGTGAGAATGGTAATTCATTTGACAACTATTTAACAAAAACAAATTTGAAACTCTTAAATTTTATTATTAGAGTAAATTTCCACAACTCCTATTAACAGCTTTAAATATTTTAATTACATTTAATTAATTCCTGCCATAATTAAAATCACATTTTCAAACCTCCTATTGTAATTGTCTTTTTTTAACTTGTATAAATTTACATGTTTTCGTTTAGAGTTTAGTCACTAAAAGGTAGATTTATGTGGGCATTCAAATTTCACCTGTTTCTTTTTTTATCTTTTAAATTAAGTTTTATATCCACAATAGTTCAATATCTGTCTTGCGTCAATCCCCAAATTATTTTGTAGACTTTCGAAACCTTTTTTTAAATTCACACATTCCGCTTTAAAGAACAATTGCATACCTGTTATTAAGCCCCACGAGAAAGCTTTGGAAGCTGATGACTCAGAATGAGCCCGTTTGCCGAATTGTAAAAGCAATTATGTTGTAACAAAATAAACGGCTCTTCGCAATTCTCTCTCTCTTTCTCTCTCTCTCTCTCTCTCTCTCTCTCTCTCTCTCTCACTCTCTCACTCTCTCACTCTCTCACACTCTCACTCTCTCTCTCACACTCTCACTCTCACTTCCCTCCCCCTCCCTCCATCTCTTTTGTATGAATTATTGATAATAAACGCTACAGAGACATTTTCATTTCCTTCTGATTTGTATTACAGTAGAACATTGATTAGAAAGGCCGAATTCGTGTAAAGGTTGTCTAGATGATTAGAATTTCCAGAAACCCAATTCATTAGTTGAAACTTTTAAGCGTAAATGTTATGTTGAGTAAATGATGGAGAAAGAGCATAGAAACACAACATCAATTCAGCCCACAAGAAGTCACATAGCTATAAACATAACCGAAAAAAACAACCACAGATAAGACAAAAATAATGCCCCTTAATCATAACAAAATAGATAACACGAAAATACTGAGTTTTTGTTAAAAATAAAATAACGAGTACGTAACAATATCTGACATAATACAGACGACAAGAAAAACAGAAAATTTGACTTTACATTAAAAAAACTACTTCCACATGAAACATACTTCCACCTACATCAATAACATACTTTTTATACAAGAAACCCCGAAGACGTAAAACGACAATACAACCTAAATACTAAAAAGATAATCCAATCAACAACCCACAAACCATTCTTCTTACGCCAAACGAAAGTTCGTGAACCTAATAAACACACATTCAACAAATACGAAACGTATTACTACGAAAAGGACTGAAACACAACATCAAATTAGGCAATACGAAACAAATCTTCGTCTAACTACAATAACCTAGAAACTATTAAAATCCCTTCTGATCATAGACATGGGCCCACATCAGCAAAATTTAAGGACACTCAATTTATCCAAAACTAACTGCCTTCTCAAATCTACATAAACAAAACATACCCATAAGACCATTCAATAAATATATACAATTTACAATACTACGACCAACAAGCTAATATGATTTGTCATAAACTGCAACATGAGCCCACATCAACTAAAACTACATTAATAAAATAGACTCAAAAGACCAGTTATGAAATACAGGCCAGCACAAAATTAATCAAACACACAAAATTAAACAAAACAGATTGGTAAGAAACTGAACAGACCAAACTAAAAGTATCAAAGACGTACAAATTACTCAATAAACAAATAAATAAACTGCATATACGACTAACCTATAAACCAGAACCTCTGACAAAAAAACATACAATACAGTATACATATCCTAGATCTAACAGTCACTCAAATTGACAAAAAACTATAATTGTACACATAACGAAATTTACATACTCAGGAAAACAGGACAAACACTGACCTAACTAAAAAAGAGTGGAAAATTTACTTGAAAACAAGAACGGCAAGAAGCCTTCGAGAGCCTAAGGAACTCCTAGGGAAAAGAAAATGTTACGTGAGTCCGGATGCCATTAGACCTGAAAAGTAGAGACACGCATTTATTTATTTATTTTTTGATCTGCCAAAACAGTTTGGTAAATGCGCAAAATAACACAAATTGAGGAGGAAAGACTTTCCCCTCTATCACTATACTATATATTTCAATTTTTGAATATTCTTTCAAAAATAGTCGTGATTATCGATCATTTTCTTTGGGCACATAATTCGCACCGCTATGCCATAAAATATAGGCAGTAAAAAATACTGATTGCCTTTGACTAAACTGTTATTGTCTTTCGGTCATCTTGGTTCCCCCGTCCTTCCCGGTTTGGTGTGTTATAGATCTTTTTTTGCCCTTACAACCTGAACTAAACAACACTATCAACTGAAGATAGCACCATGTTAAAATGCATTTAACCGACCAGATCAGTGTAGGCAGACAGGTTCAGGTTCTTCGAGTTTTTGCTCTGCTAAATGTTCTAACGACATAATGTTTATTGGTAGGTTTTCGAACATGTTTTGTATTTGTTCTGTCTTTGTTCATGAAAGTTATTTTTTTAAATACGAAAGATAAGTAAATAGGCAGAGTTGATAGATTATCTGTTTATTGTTTTGGCAACCCTTTGATGAAATAGAGTTGGATCCTGATCTGACCTCCTTTCTGACCCGTTTATGGTCTTAACAGTTTTCTCGCTTTCTGATTATTTTGTGAATATTTCCATTCTAAGAAACTAATATTTGATAAGAAGACCATTACCAAGCTGGGGTTGAGAATTAAACGAAATAGCACGCTGGCAGAACGGTTGGCTAACGCCAATGTGGAGTATTCCTCACATTTGCGTCAATACCCCGTATCTTAGAGTTTCTCAATTTGTAATTTTTGTTTTACTTCTGTTCATTTCTACCATGGCTGATATGATTTTCAAAAGCCACTGTTCAACAGCGAGGCCAAACATCCACGAGACGGCCTTAGAGATAAATCACCATTTAAACTCTGCTTTTACAGCCTTTCACCGAGAGCCCTATAAAGATTACGGGAGTTATTTTTCAGTGAGTAAAGGCCGGAGAGAGAGTACGCGAGAGAGGGAAAGATATGTATTAGGAGAGGGAACCGGAAAGACCGTTGGTTGCCTCGAGATCCTGTTAGAACGGGAATGGATGGAAAGTGGAACGCTTTGTCACTGGTTCGCAAGTGAATTTTCAAAGATCCCCAGGGCTAGCCTTAAAAAAAAGCGGCATTACGTTTTAATAAGGATTTCGGGAGTTTCTCTTTAAGGAGAAAAACGACCGGTGCCCTTTCGGCTCTTTTAATGCCAACGGGAGAAACAGGCTTATCCGGCTTGTGTGTTTTTCGCCTTTTACTAATAAATGAAAGGGACTGTTTGTTAAAACAACACTTCTTATATTACGTATAAATTAGATAACAGGCTTATCTCAAATCTTTATTACATCAAAACAAAATAAATGAGCCTTAGTTCAATTAATAAAAATCGATCGTAAAAAGATTTATCAAGTTGTTAACATTTATTTTAGCCTTTCTTGTCTGTTTTTAACAGTTAACATGGTCCCAATGGGTCAAAACCGACCAACTAAGCGTAAATTATAACTTTGATAAAGTGGTCTATTGCTATCTAGGTCATGCCATTACAGTCGGATATGAAGTAAAAAAAATTCTGTTGATTTTCAGTACGGTTTTTTAAAGGAAAAGTAAATATTCCAACAAATGACTTTCTTCTATAGGACGAGAAAGTTGAGGAGAAAACTCGGAAAATTGTCAACCGGCAATAAACACAAAATTCTATAATCGTTTATTATCGAAATAAAACGTTTTATTAGAAATATTAAGAGAAACCCGGTGTTTCCCTGTCTAGCTCTATCCATTACTAGTCATTACTTTAACGAGATGGACCTTGATATTCCACCAGGGTCTTTAATACTTTCCATAGCGGTTTTAAACGCTTGATATTTTCGAAGAGCAATTTTTCCCAGTAGCTGTTGAAATTTTTTTTTTAATTTAGTAAGATTCATATCATTTCCTTGACGGAATATTTATGCAGACTTCTTTATACATAACTTGATGCTTTGAGGGATTGCGGTAACCGAGAGGTTGGCGCGTCAGAACGCGCGGTCGTGTTAATCGGTTCGGTTAATCTGACATAATCGAATATCGTGGTCAATAATTAATCAACTTCGTTAAAAAAAATCTCTAGGTTTATCAGATCAGAAATACATTTGATTAAATTAGTTGGCAGTCAGGGATATAAGCAGGGAGAGGTGCCGACACAAACCTTGAACATGGCGAAATTTCTGATAGGCGAAATTATGGGAAAACCAAAGGTTCATCATCCCGCAGACCGCAAGAAGAAATAGAACAGTTTTATCGCTTATTTTTCGGTATAAATTAAACTTACAAACTTTCAGACCCCGTCGATGTTTTTTTTTCTATCTTAATCGGATGAACTACAAACTTTTAAGCATTTTCTCAAAACCCGCATTTTTGGAACATCGCCCGACGAGATACACGGAAAAAAGTCTTTACTATCTCAGTAAGACAATGGACCTGTTTGCTTTGTTTCGATCCCTCGGCCTTGGTTTATATGCGTATTTTATCAGAGATCGACGTTTTATCCCAGATCTTATTTGAAGGTTCTGTTCAATTTGATGAAATCGTGGAGAAAATATATCCGAAGTGCTAGTTCTTCGTGGGTTTTTTGGGTCACAATCTTGAGAAAAATAATTTCTTATTATTATTCTGTTGTATTGTCAAATCTTCTTTGTCCTGTATAAGAAAGTTTCCTTCTTCGGGTAAAGTTTAAAGCTTAGTGAATTTTGTTTATTTTAGCGAACAGTGTTATAAAAGCTGTACAAAAGTGTGCAGTTTGGTCATTTCCGTTCATTTTAGTCTGCCTATTCTCGCTATTTTGGACTGTCAGACGACCAAACTAGTGGTTCATCACCCAGCAGACCCTATACAAATAAGCATTAGAAAAATGGGAAAATATTTTTTTTAAGTACACGAAAGTAAATAGGTTAAATTTGGTGCTACAAATCAGTTACAATAACGTTCAACATATCAACGGTCGTAAATGTCAATTTTTGCCAGTTAGGCTGCCCTGTCGTTCGGTATTTATAAAAAAACTGAAAGTAGGCTGTAAACGTTGGTCTGCAACTTGCTGCTGGAAGTGGATCGCACAAAGGAATGGAAAGTGTTCCTCCGGCTTTCTCGTGAAAGTTTGTTACAAGTGTGACGTGCGTTTAGATCATGAAACATTCTTTAAGAGGACCTTCACTTTCGAACCCATTATCTTGGCTTGTGGATCAATCTTGCAGATCTGACGAGCGCCTTGGCGAGACGACCTGTATAAAATTTCGAGATTCATTCGGTCTGATTTTATTGCAGAAAAGTCCAGTTCAGAGGGTTAAAACATTAAATGAAATGTGTTTCTTAGTGACCTATTGTTTCATAATTTGTTGAAGTCGTGAGGAGCGGACAAGAATGCGGTAGTTTAGAAAAAACACCTTTTTCATATTTTTGGCCGACGTTTCGACCTTTATTCGGATTATCTTCATGGCCTGGGTATATTACAAAACACGTTGAATGTGAAAAATACAATTTAAGAAGTAAGTATAAATTATAACTTATGTGAGTATGAAATACTTGGTTCAAAATTTATATTTACATCTTAAATTGTATTGTTTCCAATTAACATGTTTTGTAATTTACCCAGGCCCTGAAGATGAAAGTAAAATAAAGTTAATATTATATTTTTTATTTATTTAGAAATCGTGAGATGCGGCCTGGTGTGATGTAGGTTTCAGAAAAACATTTTCTTTATCGTGCCAACGTTTCGATCTTTATTGAGATCATCTTCAGATCCTGGGATTTACAAACATTGTTTACATAATACAATTACATTTTGGATGTGGAAAAGTGAATTTATACAATGGAAAATATATTTTATATATTCAATCAAAGTATTTCTACTCACTCAAAGTGTTTGTCTTCTGTGGAATTGTCTCATTCTTGCGTGTCGTGCCGAGAGTGCCACTGGCCATTCCCAGGCCCTGAAGATGATCTCAATAAAGATCGAAACGTTGGCACGATAAAGAAAATGTTTTTCTGAAACCTACATCACACCAGACTGCATCTCACGATTTCTAAATAAATGTCGATTAACTGTCACTAATCACCACACATTATATTTTTTCGACTGAATAAAGGTCGAAACGAAGGCAATAAAAATGAAAAAGGTGCTATTCTAAACTACCTATTTCTTGACTGCTCCTAACTACTTCAACAAATTAATAAATAAAATATTTTTCCGTAATTTGATCGAAAAGACTGATATTGATTGATTGCATTGCAGAAAAGTCCTCGCAGGTCAGAAGGTTAAAACAGTAAATAAAATATTTTCAGTAATTTGATGGAAAAGATTGATACCGTCTGATTTTATTGCAGAATAGTCCTAGGAGTTCAGAGGATTAAAAGAAGAAAAAAAATATTTTCTGTAATTTGATCTTAATTAATCTTAGTCTGCTTATCCTCGCTGGGTTGGTCTATTGTTCGGCATTTCGCCACCAGTGTGGCTGAATAATTTATTTTTCCCTTGATTTCATTATAATTATTTTAATTCCTCAGTGTCATTAAATTCTTTTTATTCAATGTCTACATATTTTATGGCGCACGATGATTAAAATTTATTTAAATAATTTTCAATACTTAATCTCTGTCTTGAACGGGAGGGTTCAAGACGTTCAAACTTCTCTCAAAACAAATCAACAAATCCTGTAAGTTTAAATACTTTTAAGTTTAACAAGTGAGTCGAAAAGTCCGCCTGAAAACTCCGTATAGCACAATTAATTAGCACTCTCAATACTGTTCCAAAATTCTAACTGAGATGTAAAAAATCAGAAATTAATGTACTTAAAGAAATTTCGATTATTTATGTGTGTTATATATGCCTTTATGATTAAAATGCTCTTGAGATTCAAAAAAAAAAAAAAAAAACTTGAAGTTACTGTAATGTGATAGTCATGATTTGCATATCCTAGCTGGGTTGGTCTGCATCGAATTTTCGCCATACACAGTGTGCCACAAATACCCATTATTGAAGTTAGCAATAAGCTGAATTTCTGATCTGTCAGGCTGTTTCTGCTTCTGGTTATTTTCTGTAGCTTCAGGGATTTGAGCAGGGAGAGTCACCGACACAAATCCTCCACCGAAGGCAGTAAAATGCTGCAATGTCTGGTAGAATAAAAACGGCAAGTCTAGGTAGAGCAAAAATAGCCGAAAAGCTGCAGAAAGATCCATTATCCCATAAACTCGATGAGGATGTCTCACAACCGATTTTCATGGTTGGTGATCTTGTGTCAGATCCAGGAAAACAACCAAAGCCGATCAGTTTAATACAAATCCACATCTGCAGAGTAAAATCGATTGTATTCCCTTCTAATTGTTCGATTTTTCCATTTATGTTTCAGATCTCGTAAAAGAAGGCCGAGTTCGAGCCAGGACGACGCGAAGGAAGACCTGATGGACGAATGTACAGCCGCTCTCGTCCTCATGCACCTCTCTTGCAGTCCACATTCGCCCTCTGGTAAAACACAAATTGCTAAATGGACACATTGATCATTCCCTCCCTGAACTTGCCAACGCTTTAACAAATTGGATTTTTTACTCATTTTAATAAGTTTAATGTGGTTTGTGATCATCCTGGCACCTCCAGTGATATGTCTTGCAAATGCCGAAACGCACTTGGCTAGACCAGGATGATCGGAAACGCCCAACTTACAAGTCCATCACTCTGATGTCAAGGAGACACCTAGCATCTATTTTTACATATTTTTTCGACAGATAGATTGGCCTTTTTTTTGTACTTCTTATAGCATCCTGACGCCCCGGGCCACGTGCTAATGGACATAGCACAAACCGATCCGATAAAGTGCAACAACAGCTCGTTATTTAGCCATCAGATTCCTATTAGTATGGCGTATCGTTAAAAGCTACATGTGCCGTTGACCGGATAATCAACTCGGAAAAACAATATTCGATCCGCGAGGGCGACGACGTCCAAATTTGCCCCGATAGAGGCGTGAGGATCATTTTGATTTTAAACTGTCAGTGGGGATATATAACGGTTGTTTTGATGGGAAATGTGACGGTGATTTGTTTCCATTCTGATCGTCAAGAAGGAAAACGCAAAAACGGATTACATTTTCTGTTTTGTTATTTTAAAAACAAAATTGTAAAATATCCCAGGAACTAATCTAACCAGGGCCCGGATCGAACTTCTCTAGAATGAAAAAGAATCCCCTTACAAAAGTCGTTTATAAAAAAGATTTAGGTTACTTACACTTAATTTTTTTGGCGATTAAAGGCTCATAAAGTTTCTGAAAGCATTCTCGTTAAAAAAAAAAAAAAAGGAAGATTGATATAAATATTCTATTGTTTTTTCCTCAAGAAGCATTTTGCCGAGAAAATTTATTCGCGGAAGATGTTATCTGTTTTCTAATAGTTCAGATTGTTTTCTTTTAATACGTTATCAGATTTACATAAAATTTTTGAATTGACTCTTAGAATCCATAATCCTCTGCCTTATTCAAATATTTTGGTCGTTATCAAATTATTTGACAAAAGTATTTATTTTTCTTTACTACTTCACCACCACGGGATGATTCATTTTATGCGTACCGTTCGAAATCCTTTATTGGCGTCCAGCTGTGTGAATCATTCGAGCAATGTACAATAATTCATTTTTAGACGTTCCACTATTGTTTTATTCATAATAACAATGAACGTATTAATTACAAAGCGAAAATATCTGTATTTGCATTTTTTTTTAAATTCGGGTCAAAAGAGTTAATCATTCCCTTCTCTTCGCGCATGTGCCTATTTTGAAGAAAAATGATCTTCATCTTATTTTTAATCAACAAAAAAATCCCTTATTTCGTTACATGGAAATGTTTAAATAATAGTGTAATTAAATATAATTTTTAGTGGAATCATCCCGATTTGTTTTCGCTGAAGTGTGAAAATAAATAAACTAATTTAATCTTTTTCACTCCCTTTGTTCATAAATGCCTTAAAAACTAATTTTTTGTTTATCACTGCTTGGTACTCTAAGATTTTTTTTTAACCAAATTCAATGGAAATAATCCCCCGTAGTTAATGCCCGTACGAGAATTACTGTTAGGATTAACTGTAATGTATATTAGCCATGTCGTATGTCAAATTTAAGCCCGTTTCACTACGATGGCCAATTTTCCAACCGTCAACCCTGTATGTAAAGTTTCGAAGAGATTTAAACATGAAATATGACAAAGCTTCTTCCTCTTTTCGGGTAATTATTGAGAGAAACGTTATTTAATTGTATCCTATCAGAGGATGTCATCGTGATTAACATGCTATTTTCAAACTAGACTTTTCTTTTTAGCATTTTGTACCGTAGCTTTAAATTTTGGGTCGCATTCCTTGATATTGGTACTTTTGTACTTTCGATGACGTTTATTAAGTGGAAACCGTATTTTCGTAACTTCTATTATTTATGTAAAAGTTACTTTTTTTAGTATTTCTTTTTGGTGGTTTTCTTGTGCAATTATTATTTTGGTGTACATCACGTTAAATTTTGGGCGTTTTGAGGGCTATGGAGTTAAGTCGGATGTTGTAATTGTCCAAAGTAGGAGGCTGTTCGAATGCTCATTAAATTTTGAGTCGCATTCCTTGATTTAATTTTTATTTTATTGTACCATTTGTGTGGTACTTTTGTACTTTCGAAAAAAACAGATTTTCGTTACATTTGTTCCTTTTTTTAAGTATTATTTTTTTTATAGAACACGTTAAATTGCGGGCGTTTTGGGTCGCATTCCTTAATTCTTTTAACCGTTTACTTTATTTATACATACATTTATTATTTTGTGGTACTTTTCTACTTTCGACACGTTTATTAACCCTAAAAAAAGATTTTCATAACGTTTGTTTTTTAAGCAAGTTCCTTTTTTTAACTATTTCTTTTTGGTAGGTTTTTCTTATACAATTATTATTTTGTTGTACATCACGTTAAATTCCGGGCGTTCTTAGGGCTATGGAGTTAAGTCGAATGTTTTAAGTGCAAAGTAGTAAACGGCCGGCTTTGAACGAAGTATTAGAGGCCGACTTTGGCCTAGATAGCGTCAGTACTCCATCGATTACGCAGACCCTGGCATTCGCCGTAGCCCAAATCCTTCTGGCCAAACGTCCGCCCGTGATCCGATGTTCCGGGTCCATATGTCACTGCAAATTGGCCTGAGGCATCCGTCAGAAGCCTACCCCGGATTTGGACAAGATCGAAATTTATCCGGCCTTGGCCATGGCCAAAGGCGAGGTGGGGCCAACTTCCTTGAAATTCTTGCACCTCGGCAACTCCGAAACCGTTGGCCTAGGCCGCGTTTTCCCGCTTCGTAACAATCAATACTTAACAATAAAAAAGGAAAATAAAAAACAGATATATTTCAAGTTTTTTCTTTATTTTCCAATTTTGATTATGGAATGAGACCATGACCCACCCCACCCCCCTTACCCCTATAAGCGCGTAAATTGACAGGAGCGAGACCAGTAAAATTTATTGGGTATGATGACAGTTTAATCAAGTCGGGTATTACTTGAATTACCTAAATTTCCCGTGAGAAGAAAGTTTTTCTAAAATTTTCCATCTCGAAAGCCGAGTTTCTAAAATTTTCGAAGGTAAACTGCTATTCGAGAGCCTTGATAAAAACAGTCCTTCTCAATATCAAAACAGGATTAGTTATTAATTAACGAAAAATTAACAAAGATATACTTCATTTCATTAACAATTTAAATTAATGATTATTTAGAGATCGTGAGATGCGGTCTGGTGTGATGTAGGTTTAGAAAAACATTTTCTTTATCGTGCCATCGTTTCGAGCTTCATTGAGAACATCTTCAGGGCCTGGGATTTAGCCTCAACACGACACACAATAATGACACATCTACACAGAAAACAAACTCTTTGAGCCCTGAAGATGATCTCAGTGAAGCTCGAAACGTGGCACGATAAAGTATGTTTTTCTAAACCTACATCGAACAGATCGCATCTCACGATCTCTAACGAATCATATATCATAATATTCTAAATTTTTCTTTCTTCAGATTTGCGATCTGTTTCCAATTCTGTGAATTGTTTCTTTATATCATTGTGATGTCTGTCAGAAGTGTTTGAGTAATTTGCTATGTTCAGTGTCAGGGATATAAGCTGGGAAAGGCAGGCACAGTTAAGAGTCATATATTATTTGCCTTTGATTACTCGTGAAAAATTGTTATTTGTAAGACGTTTATTTGATCAAATCAAATCCAGGTAATATTGTGTATACTGTGACGTCTTAAAGTTTGTCAAAACCAAATACGTTATCCGTGAGATTGTGAACTCTTCCCCGCTGGACCTTGACATATTCTGCGGTAGCCTCGGTGCCGCACGCATGTGGGCTTACCTGGAGAGATGCAGGAAGCGATGTAAGGCTGTTTGGCAACAACAGCCTTGGTCGTGCCTTTTAAAAAACAAGGCTGTCTCTCCTATCTTTTGAACCTCACCCTATCCCCACTCGGGCGATAGCGGGCTCATTAAACCGGCCAGACAAACAAAGCTGTATATCAACATTTCCTTTGAATTACGTTTTAATAATTTATGCCGTTGATAATTGTCCAAGTATGACCCGGAGGGTGAGAAGTCATTAGAGGAGGGGAATCGCAGCGCGACCCCTGTAAAAAAAATTTAGCCTAGTTTTAAAAAGCTCTTGTTAGTTGAATTAAAAACAGAAATGTAACTTTCCCTTTTTTTTACCGGTTCTGTACCGTGTAGAGTACGTGCGCCCGGCTCACACGGTCAACTGATCACACAGTAGGCCAAAGATCTACGGGGCGTTGAGCAACTTCCGGTCAATTCCCGTCAGCAGTGATCAACTTCTGCGCAACAGCTCTTAACAATGGGCGCGGGCGAATGGGTCCGCTCGGTCTGGTCGAGGCAAACCTTCAATGTCCTTTGACATTGAAAATGTTTTCGAACTTGAATATTCATTCATTTGCCCTTCTATTATTCATATGCTTATGCCCCGTATTAATTATCATTTGAACAGTTACGCCCTCACGGATATAAATCATTAAAACAAAACAAAAAGCATACTACTGAACTAAAAATTGACCAAGTTTATTTAAGTTTTATTCATAATTCTCTGTCTATAGCTGCCATTTAATCTCTTTTATCTCCAAACACAAATTAACAGTAATTAATAAATTCTCCGATTCGATCACCATCTATATAATATATTAAGATACTAAAAAGAAAAACAAAACGTGAGGTATCAATGGTATTGTCCCCCGCACGCTCTACATAAGGAGCCATGTCGACACAGCTTAAAATGGGGCACGGCATTCGAGCAAAACCTGCCCCTATGATAAAGATTTCCAAGCTATCTGTCGTTTAATCCCTTAAATTATAAATAACTTTTAAAAACCTGTATGTATTTAATGTTTTTCAGTTTTAACAAATATAATCTTAGATTTTAGATATGATTTAAACGGATTTGCAAACAAAATACTTTTTACTCAATTAGTATTTTCTGTTTGCGGGGAGTGGAGATAGTTTTACTTTCTAATTTTTAATTGCCTTGTTAAATAACTGCAAAGTAATGGGGATTATAACTTGTTTGACACTGTTATCAGATAAGTCCGCAAGGAAAATTTTAAATATGTCTGTGTAAATCCAGACGATTTAAGCAAAAAAAAAACCTTGACAATTTGTTTATAGTGTTCTTGTTTGAAATTAATTTAAAACGTCTTACATATCTGTAATCAATCATTTGTGGTTGAAATTTTGCTAACCTGTTATTCAATCTGAACATCACGCAAAGTTGTAACAAAATGGAGGCAAATTGATTCAAGATACGTGACCGATTGACAATAAATGTCTAAGGTAGTTAAGCTTTACTTTTAGGTTTAAAGTTCTCTTTGTCTTCTATTTTTCCATTTAAAAAAAATTGTCAGGATAAACAAACCATCAGGGTGATGGATTACATATTAACTGGAATTGAAGCAACGCATTATGATCAAGGAAGTGATGGGCGGTTGGTTAAGGGGCATCCATCTGCCACGAATACATTAATAACCTGGACCTGTTGATCTCAACCCTGGTGAACAATCTTAATTTTAAAGACGTCCATACTGTCTCGGGGGTCTAAATATAAGCAAACTTTAGGGGTATTCATGCAAACTGTGCTGACAGTGTTAAAGACGAGAGGTTTTGTAACACAGAGTTCAAACGACTTGTTTTCTGTTAAACATTATGCTATTTTGTAAGCTCTTTTAATGTTAGGCTTTGTTTTATTGCTTAAGCATTTTACATTTAGACAAAATAATCTAAAAAGAAAGAAACCAGTTAGATTAAGAAAGGAAAGATCAGAAAGATAATTAAAGTAGATTTTCATCTTGGGTTTTTAAACAGATAATGTAGCAACTCTTTCTTTTTACTTCTCTTTATTATTAAAAAAAAATCAGTAATAAATTAACACCATTATATTTCGTAGTCTGATTGACAAATAATTTCTTTCAATTAATTAATCTTTATGTAAAGTATTGGTTGAAATGAAAAAGCTAGTGTCACGAGCGGGATTCGAACCCAGGACCTTCGTCTCATACGCCGCTGCTTTAACCACTTGAGCTAGGGTGACTTCGATCCACTCGGACACCAACTCCCCACTTCAACCTACCTTTCGAATTTTTCTCCTTTTTTGTCATTTTTCAATTGTCGTGTAATCAGGATTCGATTCTCGGCGACAAATGAAATGGCTTCGGAGAGCTCTTAGTATACTTCGATTTACTTATTAAATCCATTATATTTCGTGGCCAAATAACTTCTTTCAATTAATTAATCTTTAGGTAAGGTATTTGTTGAAATGAAAAATGGCAAAAAGGAGAACAAAATTCGAAAATTGGTCGAAATAGGTAGTTGGTGTCCGAGTGGATCGAAGTCACGATAGCTCAAGTGGTTAGCGCAGCGGCGTATTGAGCCGAAGGTCGTGGGTTCGAATCCCGCTCATGACACTATCTTTTTCATTTCAACCAATACCTTACATAAAGATTAATTAATTGAAAGAATAAATTAACAGCTCGTAAGACCTATGAATAATCTCCCTGAGCACGTTAGCACACTTAGCAGATGAAAATTTCGAAAGGTCGTTCATGTATATTCGGACTAGTCAATACATCAATAGTAAAATTTAACACAATACCCTAATTGTTGTTAGCTTAGACTGTTAGGCCACTGTTTACAGTAGTTTGATGTTGTGAGATGTCTTAAGGGCAGTGAGATGGCCTTCAGCTTGATACTCTAATTATTTTCGTTCAGTCTATCCTCGTTGTTTTGATCTGTCAGTCTTACCACATCTTATAGCTCAGTAACACATTTAACATGATACAACGGTTGATTGATGAATACTCTAATTGGCAATGTTCATTTAGACTGACACTATTGACAGCAGTTTAATCAAGTGAGATTTTCTTTCCGATCATTTTCACTCTGCCTAGCGCTGTTTTTCGTCTTTCAGACTTACAGATTTTACCAGCACAATAACGCTTTTAACACAACGGTTAATATCCTAAGTATCTGGGAAACGTGGTGGTTATTTTTTTCTTCAAAAATCGTCTCATTTCTTCCTCATCAGTTAGAGTGGTTCAGTACGTATCCGCGTTCTTTTACAGTCCATTTTTGAAGCAAAGCGTTGGCATTTTCAGACACCTGTGGATATGACCTCTACCCTAATCAGTACCCTCTGTTGACAATAACCTTTTTGCGAGAATTCTTTTGAACTGTATTGACAAAAATTGTTCAAATAATCTGTATATTGAAGAAAAGCTTGATTAAAATCCCTACTAACTGTACAGTACAGTAACAGTACTGTACAGCACTCTCTGTTGACAATAACCTTTTTTGCGAGAATTCTTCTGAATTGTATTGACAAAAATTGTTTAAATAATCTGTAAATTGAAGAAAAGCTTGATTAAAATCCCTACTAACTTTATTTAGGTTCTTTCATACTACTTACGTCGATAACACGAACCTTATCGTTTTTAACTTGCTCGACCTTATTTCTTAACCTTGCAACTTGACCCTGTTTATTTATTTATTACTATATAAACTTAAAACTTTGGCATTTTCAGAGAAAAAGGGTTGTGAGAAGGTCGTTGAAGAAGTAGAAAGACACTCGTTTGTCGACGTGTCGGTCTTTTTGCCGAAAGCTCGTCCGACCGAAGCCCTCATCGAAATTAATAAGTTGAGCGTCATGTTTCGGTCGGCTCGACAAACACTGAGTAGTGATTATGGTTAATGGTTTTGCCATGTATGCCAACACAATGAAACGTTAGTAACCAATGTCATAAGTTTCATTACTATTATTTTTCTTTAACCTTCTTTCCTTGTAGTCTTTATAATTAATCTTAGAAAACGTAGAAAAATAGTTCTCTTTTCTTGAATTCTTTATTATTTATTTTATTTATGAACTCAATTCGGGGTCTATTTTACTAATTTGAAACTTGTAACTGTACGTTTTCAGAGAAAAAAATTTGTATAGGAGGGATCGAAAGGTTGCTTGGGTCGCAGAAAATATCATTGAATGACTCGGCAACAATTTATCCCGAATTGTCCGCGTGTCTTCATGATGTACTTTCTGCCGCAGGCTGGGTGGAGCAGCTGTCGCCCTCCGCCTCCCTGTCGGACGCCTGTTCCTGGAGGTCCGGCACTCCTTCGCCTCCCCTCAGCGAGTCCGCCCCCAACTGGTTTTCCGCCTCCGACGAGGGCATCGGCCTCGACGACGATTACGACGAACTGCCGAAGAAAAAAAAAGCGGTAAGTACAAGCAAGCAGTCCTTGAACCTTAAATCAGTCAGATTCTAAACAATAAACACAAAAACAAAACAAAAAAAATTATCTACGCTTTTTTTTATATTTCTCACAAAAACATACGCGTAGATGATCTCTCGTAATTGTCAAAACAAGCGAAACCGATCTTATCTTGAAAGTAAACACCTGCAGACAGGAAACAGAAAGAATTTAAAATGTAAATCTGTATCGTTGTAAGGTTTCTTTTTCATGAACACTAATACAATAATATTATATTAGTTAATATTATATAAAGACAAACGGACACATTTATGAACAAAATTAAACAATAGAATTTAGTACTGATATTTATCTTCAATTTGTCATCGAAATTAATTATTTCACACTTCAACACGGCATTGTTTCATGGATATTGTCTAGATTACTGTATAAATCAGGACATCGCAGAATGAAACACACATACACATGCACAGCAGACAATCAGATGCACTTAAAATGAGTAATGGAGGTATCGTTTTATGGAGGGAAAGCTCTCGCTCTCTCTCTCTCTCTCTCTCTCTCTCTCTCTCTCTCTCCTTCTCCTCTCTCTCCCTCTCTATCTCTCCTCTCTCTATCTCTCCTCTCTCTATCTCTCGTCTCTCTCCCCTCCTTGTCTTTTAATCTTTCTTTGTTTATCTTCACCTCTCCATTTTTTCTACCTGTCCCCCTCTCCAAATCCACATTACTACATAAATTACATATATTTCTCACTTTCTCATTCTCCATCAATTTCTCAATTCCTACCGATTTTTTCTTTCTGTTCGTTCTTTCTTTATTACTGCCTTATTTTTTCTTCCTTATTCGCTTTCTATCTCCTCCCCCTCTCACTCTCTCCCCATTTACATACTTCATTTGACATAAGTGAACTATACTAAGTAAGTAGAATGGCAAATGAACAAGCTGAATTAAAAATGGTCGATAACCAAATCTATCGATTTAGGGGAACTTGGAAAAATGATTTTCTCACATAAAGCATAAATTAGGACATAATACATAACATACATTTACAAGCATCCAGCCACAATGTGTACGTTTTTTAAGTGTAAAAAGTTGTGGTTAAGGTGTAACGAATTTTCTTTCCTTTCCTTCCCCCATGTCTTAGCGATCACCGATAAGCCTAGTTGTTACAGACTTATCCTAAAGTTAATTATTCCGGGATTGAAATGGTAGGTTATTCAAAGTTGTAAAACTTTCATGATGCCGGCGTTACTTTATAAACTAAATTTGACTTGAATGAAGTAACTGTAAGTAAGTGGGATTGAAAACGGCCAAGTTTTCTTCGGATTTTTTTGTGATTAAAAAATCAATCGATAAATCCGATTAGACGCCTCCTGTATACAATTTTCCTACATTTCATCCATTAAATTCAAAGGGGGGACATTTAATGAAAGAAACATTTTTTTACTGACCTTATTGTCAGAATGATAATTTTAAAGTACGTATGAGTAATGTAACGACATTAGTGGAATAACTGAGAAAAAACGACATTTCTATGAGCTTCTAAATTGCCTTAACGTTTAATGATGAAATTTTCTAAGCTTAATTAGTGGACAAAATCGTAGAGTGCGATATCGAGAATTTTTTGGGAATAGATTTTTTTGCTTAGTAATCCCCTTAAAGATCAGAAATCAGACAGCAAGAGGAAAGAACCTGGCGATATTTCTTCGATAACCCCTAGGTCGTCAGAACGGATTATAAACAATTTAATACGGAGGATCAGCGATGATGAAACCATGTTGGTGAAAGTTTTTTTAATATATGTTCATTCGGCGCGATATTCTTCCTAGGTTCTCTGCGTTAAGCCGTTATAATTCGTATATTTTCTAGATACAATTAGAGATAACTTTTTTTAATCTTTAATCATTCAAATTTGTGGGATTTTTATTCATTACTACATAGTTGGTTTTAATTTTTTTGCAAAGTATGGTTGAGTTGAAAAATTAGCGTCACGAGCGGGACTCGAACCCACGACCTCCGTATCGGTAATTTTTCAACACAACAATCCTATGCATAATAATTAAGGCTTTGGTCATTAGGACCAACTAAAACATATGGTAGGTTAATAATATATACACCTAAGTAATCGTATTATTTTCCCATACATGGTTTTGTATAATAAAAAATATGTTTAAGAAACATTAAGTTGCATACATCTACATGTATGTTACATAGGTGAATTTTTATTTGATCAATGGCTTGTCCGTTCCCGAAAAACAATGTTTGGGCAGGTTGGTAACGGAAACGCGAGTTCGTTATCCTTTGCGTCAAGTCGCCCAACGTATTCTGAACCCGATGGCAATGACCTGCAAGCACGGTAGCCGTGACTCTAAATTGTGTACCACTCGAGGTAAAAAAGAGAAAAAAGAAAAGAAAAGCCGATTCCTAGAATTACCTCGTCCCCTCCGCCTAATCGATTCCCAGGGGCAATTTGAATTCGATTTAGTTAATTTTTCCCCATTGCTATAGTTCATAGCCGGGCCGGGAAAACTCGCGGTGCTTTGCTCCCGCTTTGAATATATAGTTTTGAGTATTGAAAAGTTTCGATCACTTCCGGTCCGCACAATCTTGCTGTTCATTACGTTGAAAGATGCCTTTAAACGCCATCTTTAGAGGAAAGAACGCGAGGAAACGCTAACCAGAGATGTGTCAGACACATTACATCAAGTTACTTATAACTATAACTTTTAATTACTTTATAACTAAAATCACGTTTGATGGATTTGCTGAATTCACATTTATTGCAGTCCAGCATAAATTAATAAATAAATAAAAAGTTCTTTTTTAATATGAAAAAATATAAGTAATTATAGTTTTATTATCAAGCATGCATTAATTTTATGTTACATAATTAAAATAAAGCATAATTTAAACAAAGTGTCTTTCTGTTTCGTTCTTGCTTTCTTTCTCACTCATTCTCTTTCTCTATATTTCTACTCTCTTTCTCATTCATTTCTTATCGCCATCTTTACCTCAATCTAACCATCAATCTTTTTTTATCTATCTCGCATTCTTGTTCTCTACCTCTACCTATGTTATGTTTTTTTGTAGTTACGTTTTTTTCGTTATCACTCTCCTTGTCTTTTAATCTTTCTTTGTTTATCTTTACCTCTCCATTTTTTGTACCTCTCTCCCTCCCCAAATCTACATTACTACATTAATTACATATATTTCTCACTTTCTCATTCTCCATCAATTTCTCAATTCCTACCGATTTTTTCTTTCTGTTCGTTCTTTCTTTATTAATGCCTTATTTTTTCTTCCTTATTCACTTTCGATCTCCCCCCCTCTCTCTTTATTTTTGTATATTTTTTACCCTTTCTCATCAATCTAAATATGTCCATCCAGTTTCTCAATTTCTACCGATTTTCTTGTTCTTTTTTTTCTCTCTCAATTATTCACCTTTCCTTGTATCTCTATCTATATATTTTGTGACAAAAGAGATGGTTGAATTGAAATCTCTTCCTTACTTAACAGTCTCTCTTTCTCTCTCTCTCTCTCTCTCTCTCTCTCTCTCTCTCACACTCATCTCCCTATTTTCTATCTTTTTCTCTCTTCATTCTCACCCTGAATAGACTGTTCCACCCCTAACTGTTCCACCCTGCATTTTTAATTGAATTGGGGAATCAATTTAATTCAAATGGAGGACTTTTTGGGTGAAACACATAGTAGGAAATTTTAGCTAAGTTTTGATCATACAGTATCACTAATGTATATAATTAATTATAAAAAATGTTATTTACCACAATAGAATATTGGATTGGATAATTTTTAATTTTATTGTTTCGTGGTCCGCTTGACCAAATAAATTATTTTCAATTAATTTAGGTTTTGGTCGAGATAAAAGTCACGATAGCTCAAGTGGTAGAGTAGCGGCGTATCTAGCCAAAGATCGTGTGTTCGAATCCCGCTCGTGACACTGACTTTTTTATCTCAACCAATACCTTAATAAATTGAAAATAATTGTTAATGTTTATTTTTGGTATGATAAACGCCTAGTTATTTAATTGTGCATTGAACCCCTTTAACTTAGGTTACAAAAAAGAAATAAAAAGTTTGAGCTTGTCTCACTCGTAAGAGATCAGTGTTTAATAAATATGCAATTTGAATAAACCCCTCTGATCACGTCTGGGTCCTCCTAGTCACGCTTTTTCTTCTCCATAATTTCCTCAAGACATTTGTGAATTTAATACTAACGGTTTACCATTTAAATTTTAAATCCATCGTATCCGCCCATCTTTTATGGCAAACAAGAATTAAAACCACTCTGTACGTTGAACGAAATAAACTGTAAAATCCAGGAAATTTTAATTTCGATCCTTACAAAAGCGGTTTACATTGCCTGGCGTTATTTAAATTAGATCCACCGTTAATTTACATCCAATTTAATGAAGTGTTGTGTTTAATTTGCATTATTCTGGTCTTAACATTGTTAACCAAAATTGTTACTGTATATTCAATCCCGCGATCACTGCTACAAGATCTGTTACAATTTCTCCTGGTAATAAGAAAAATAATAAATAATAAAAAAGATATTTCCGGTTTATGACAAACACATAATCTTCCTTTAGTACATAAAGTTTTTACGGCTTTCGTCTACAAAGAGAGGTGTAAGTTACAGCTCATTTATGATCAAATCTAGTCTTTTATATCAGAAACACGGATCTGTGAGTCTTGTTTGGTTTAAAATCCGGCAGCTTTGTTTGTTTTGTAAAAGCTGTAGTTTACTTTCGAATTGATTTTGACATTTAAAACACTTTATTTTACGACAAACCTACTTTTTACGTTACGGTCATTAAATAGTTCTAAAAAAAACTTTTTCGTAGTATTTTGATGGTTTGATAAATCCTCAATCATAAAAATTGAAATGACGTTCAATTACAATTATATTAGGAAGAAAAACCACATAGCCTTTGAATAGATCCAGGTTATTTGTCCGAAGGAAAATACAGTTTTTGTTGTTTTTTTTATTAAAGGAAGAAAATCTAATAAATCTCTAGGAACAAACATGATGTCGGAAAACGGATTTCACGCTTTCCCCCGTGACAATTGCAAAACAATTGAAGTTTTGTATCGGACTACTTTCCTTTCCGTTTTACAGGGGAAAAAATAAAATCTTCCTCATTTTAAAGAAAAAGGTTTATTTTTGTTATAAATTTATAATGTAGTTCCTGTTCAGTACCAAGGTGTAAACATAACGAGGAAAAACGAGCCAAATAAAGCGCAATAAAACGCTTTTGATCGCTGTCCATGGAATACTCTCAGATGGACAAATTGCTATTTCTGTGGACCATAAACTATGTATCGGACATGTTTTATCATTAATAATTAAATTTTCACGTTTTATATGTCTGTTCATGAACTTCCTTCTGTTCTGTTTACTTTATTTATTATATTTTTATTTCAAAATTATACAATGGTTTATACATGGCAGTCGGTATTACTGTCGAGTTTGACAGTTCTCCGTTGGTTGTCTTTTTCGAATAAAACGTTGAGAGAAATTTTGTTATTGCTTATTCACACTTGAAGCAATTTGTTGTTTATTCGAGTTTATCGACTTTGCGATTCGGTGCGTAGGCGAGTTGTTATTTGGCAATAAAATTTAATTTTTATTCGACTGTTTTTCGTGTTAACTTGTTTTTCCCCTCGGGTAATTTTCCAGGTGCCGTTCTTGTTTTACGGTGGCGTAGAACGCTCGACCGGTACGCTTCGTATGCATCGTATATATAATTAATCGCAAAGCGACGGGAAGAGGAAACGGAAGCGGACGGTCTAAAACCGGAGGGTGGGACGCAGCTCATGTAGAAAAATCAAAATTTCAATATTAAATTCTCTGTGTATGGTTAATCCTCTGAAAAAAAAAGCATTTTGATCTAGAAAATCCGGATCAAGTTAAAAAAACGGTCGTTTTGGTACATCACGTTACATCTGACAATTGGGCTCTCATTTCATGAATTACTCTTCTTTTTTCTTTTCTCTTCAATCAATTTTCAACCTGACGAAAATGGATCCGTTTATTTCGCTGTTTCTGTCCTAATTTTGATATCTTCTTTTCTCCACATTAAATACTTAACACACCTGGTTCAACAATCGGCCATAATTTTAAGAATTACTCCCTCTCTTTTAATGTCAATTCAGCATTCTGTCAGAAATATGTCTATATTTTGCTCTTTGTTCTCACATTTCCGAAAGGTTTTTTCACTTACTATAATTAAGTTTTAGTATGTATTGTTAGTGACTTAATGCTTTTGACATTTCTGGGCTTTATAGTAATATATCTGATTTTCTTTGTTATCCGCTCATTTTTTTCTGTAAGAGATTTTTTTTAAATTTCTGTTTATCATGTTTATCCTGTTACTGTTTTTCTTCTTCGACACTATTTTTAACTTTATTTCTTTATAATTTTATTTGGAGATCGTGAGATGCGGTCTGGTGTGACGTAGGTTTTAGAAAAACATTTTCTTTATCGTCCCAACGTTTCGATCTTTATTGAGATCATCTTCAGGGCTCAAAGTGATTGTTTTCCGTGAGATGTGTCATTCTTGTGTGTCGTGTTGATAGTGCCGACGACACCCAAGAATATGACACATCTCACGGAAAACAATCACTTTGAGCCCTGAAGATGATCTCAATAAAGATCGAAACGGTGGGACGATAAATAAAATGTTTTTCTAAAACCTACGTCACACCAGACCGCATCTCACGATCTCCAAATAATTATTAACTAACGGTCACTAAACACCACACGTTTATAAAATTGCTTAATTTTTTAAAAATGGTGTTGACACTGGGTTTGTTTCGCTGTATAGCGGCTTTTCCAGGATCCCCTAGAGGTTTGTACTCTTGTTTTTAGTTTTCGAGGTGAAAGTTAATTTCCGTGAAGCTTCACCGTCGGCTTTCCAGGGAGGACGAGCGGCGGGCCAAAGATCGATTCACTACCATTCACAACCCGAGCTTTTATCCGTTCCGAGTCCCATTTCTTATTTATATAATTACGCCCAAGTTGAAAGATGGCGTGTTAAAGATAAAGTGCTTTGTTATAGCTCTTCTATGATTATGTTATTAACTTAGTTAAGTTTTTAAAGAAAATACCACGTGACAAATGTATGCCGTAGAATGGACTCCTTTGTTCGATCCAACCGGGAATAAACCAAGGACGTACGAGAAATCGTACCAAAGGGGCTTCGAAAGCCCGTTTAGAGGCTTTAGTGATCTGATCGAAAGCTTAAAACACCGTACGAATAAATAATTTCTTCCTTGATTATTTAACAATCCTTCAATTTTGGCTTCTTTTCGAGGGAAGAAATATTAAGATTGATGTTCTGTGTACATTTTAGAAAGTGAAGTTTTTTGAAAAAAGCTTTTAAAATAATTCCAATTTTAGCATTTACACCGAGGTGAGGCCGTCTGTCAGGAAAATATTTTCTTATAGAGGTTTAACGAGGTAGAAATTAACAAAATTTTCTTTCGAATGATTCTAAACGCATCAAAGAAAACCTTGAACGGTTTTAAACCATTAGATAATTAAATTGTCGAGAAAACAAAATTGTTAAGACTTTTCTTTGGTAATTTAAGTTCCTCCTAGGAATGCCTTTCTTCATTTTACCCATTTATTGTAATATATGCTTATAGGGTTAAGCACTTCTTATTGTGCACTGTGAGTTTATGGGCACTTATAAATCTTTGAAACAACTGCGGCTTGAAAAATTCGTAGAATTTTTTATGCCTTATGGAATACCGTTGAGAAAATTTTATAACAGAACGTAATCGGCTTTATCAGGCCTTGCCGTTTTTTCTCGTACAATTTTAAATCAACAATATTACTTTACTTATTAATTATATTATTCTTAATTATATAATTACTCAATTAATTATACGCAATTTTGTCGAAATGAAAAAATATGTGTCACAGGCGGGATTCGAACCCAAAGCCATGTGTTGGCATCCCATCCCGCCTGTGACACAAATTTTTCATTTCGAGAAAATTGTATATAATTAATTGAGTAATTATATAATTAAGAATAGGCTGATTAAATTAACAAAAAATTTATTACTTATTATATAAAAATACCATTTGAAAGCGCATTGTGAGAAGTCACCAACGAATAGATTTCTACTTTTTTAAAATATTAATTTCTTTTAAATGGACTTTATTTGTATTTTGTAAACCTTGCAGAGTAACTTACGAATCAGCATGACTAGTAACATGTGAGAACACCAGCTAGTAACCTAGTCTCTAAGATAAATAACCTAGTCTATAAGATCTTTTCATGTCCTTAGATTTATTTTCTTCGTTCTTCTCAATAATAGATTATTTTTCTTATTAGCGCTCAAAATATACACATTTTTATCACTGTCTTTTTATCAGAGCTGGCTTAAGTTGTCTAGGGGGTGCCTGCTAATAAAGGGGTTGATTTTGTCGTCCGCAGATCCTTTAATAACTGTTGGCACGTCAGGGTTTTCCGCATTTCCAACATACCAAGGAAAAACCTGTTGTGAACTTTTAATTTTTGACCTAGATATAGGTACATCCTTTTTTAAACGCAGAGTTTAAAGCTTGTTAATGATATTTTTCATAAAATTTTCCGAGTTTATTTTTGCATAGGTTTGAATAATCTTTTTCGTAGTAATTAATCGTATGGGAGAAGTGGTGTATGGTCAGTCATACGTGCTGGAACAACGGTTTACAGGTTTTAAAAAAACAGTCACTAGATATTCCTTTTCCGCCTATTTATTTCTTAGGAGACTTGTATTATCCAACACAGGTGGAAATGTGTGAGAATAGAATTTAAAGGTGGCAGTTACGTAAGTTGACGTTCGGGTCGGTTGTTCTGGAGATCGATAGTTGAAAGATTCCAGTGTGTGATAGGTCCGTGGCCAACAAAAATAAGATATACATGCGAAGATCCGACTTTCCATTCCAGTTTTTGTTTATATAACTCGTACATTATATTTCGCTGCGTCCCCTTTGGTTGAGAAATCGTGTGGGCGACTTTTATCGGTTTGGCAATTCGTTTGCTATCGACGGACGAACCTTGACCCTTCGCCGGTTTTGAACACCGAATTCTCGCCGTCGTCGAGTTGAAGTGTTAAAAACAAAACGTAAGGGCGAGGTTTCGTGTATTTCTGGGTTTGTGACCGTTTAAGGTTTGAAATCGATACGCGGAAGAGTGTGAGAACGTGGAAATACGGTCCTGAGGGAAACCCGGAAACGTGCGAAGCCGTTTTCACCGGGTGAGGAGGAACGGTGCCGGTTTTTGTTGTATTTCTGTGGGCGTGGTTATGGATCTATTGTCAAATATCAAGTTGCTCAAGAGCCGGAGCTGGCCGTGCCGGTTGTTGTTGGTGGGGGCGTTGGTAGAAGGGGTCGAGCGTGACCCAGTTTTAGCAACTCCAACGTTGCTGGTGGGGGTTTAACCCAATTCGGAGGGACCCTATTTCGGCCAGGGTCCGTTGGAGGGGGTTAAAGCGGTGCGTGTACACCTATATTTAGCGGGTCGGAAGTTGCACACTTCCTTTTGGCCCAGGTAAACCAAATTTGGTCGACGAGAGTTTTTCTTTCACCGACGTCTCCGTCAATCTCGCATAGTTGTGACTCATGGATGAGTACCGGCGGATCCACGTCTGCCCTACTTTTGCCCTCTCCCTCGCCAATCGTTAAGCAATATGAATGAACGTAAAGGTCACAATTGGCCCGATGAACACTGCCGGAGTATTGGATTCCAGTTTGGACATGGCCCACTCACATAACCCAGCATCTCTTATTTATAAAAAGAACAAAAGATTGTAGCCAAAAGCGAAACACTATAACTGAACTTGGGAACTAAGCCTAGTATCATTTCGCGGGTTTAATATCAATAAACTGCTAATTAAAGCTAAAAAGTCTCAAAAATGTTACTAAAACAACTAAACCCAATTGTTTTACGACCGAAAATTGAAACTATGATTGCACATTGAGAATACAAAACCTGGACAGTTGATATAATTCATCGACTTTGAACGGGAAAGTCTTGTACAACTGGTAAAGTTTAAAAACATATGCCGCGAATCAGCTCTTCAAAACGTGTTTTTAATATCAAACATTTTACGTTGATTTCTATTGATAAACATGCTTGCTCAGAAATAATATGTTTGATGTATTGGAAAAAAATCGTTGATGTACAACGTTCAAAGAGCAGGATAGTAAATGTTTTTACGTTTGTTGTTTTCTCCCCTGGGTTTTCTTTCTTTTGTTTATGAAATCCTTGGTCATCAACGCCATTTTGCGCGTGTGAGCAAATAGTAAACACGGTTAAGCAAGCTGTTCAACCTCGATCTTGTAAATGCTGAAATTATTTGCAGAGGTGAAGCGGAAGCCTAGCCTTGAAACGCGCCAACAAAAATGGAAGGTGATCCGCTAACGACGAAATAATGTCACGTAGTGGTAATCCGCTGACTCGTCGATATTTATCAATTTTGAAGCTTTACCGATTTTCATTTAGGAACAGTCCATGACTACGTTTTCTTTAGGTCGCACAGTAGGCCGTCTATTTTTAAAAGTAAACAACGTTTTCATCTTCCCCTCCGCGAGAAAGTGGCCTAATCACGAGGGGAGCACGTTTGGTCTTCTTCAGTATACAAAGATCTCATACTGAATTAAGGCACAATGCGGGACATTATTTAGTAGAAGTTGCCAAGAAAAACAACCCGAGCACCCTTTTAGGCCTGAGTTTTGAAACTGAAGTATACGCCAATGTCTAAAATTGGATGGCGGAACTAATGAAAATATTTTTATTTGGATCCTTGATAAACTTCTGTTATTTTGCATTTGTTTGATAAATATTTATAAGAAATCAGGCCCGATATCTTTGTTTTATTGGTCGTTGTGATATTTGCCAAAACACTTTATGTACCGAAAAAAAGACTTCACAAATATCACCCGAACAGTGAAGATGACGAAATGCCGAAACGTGTTCAAAAATCAACGAGGATAGGCAGATCAGGATGACACGACTCTAACCATCAAACAATAGGCTTATCATTCACGACAGAAGAAAATCTGAACAAAATAACTGTTCATCGAGAATCATAGAATCAGTGAAATCATCCTTGGTCTGTTACAAATAACAGTCAACATATTGAAGAAATTAGGCGAATAATTTCAATTGCTTCGACTCTCGTTTAATTTTTATCTCTTGTACGATTCCGTTGTTTTCCCCTCGTTGTTCGGTCGTTGAATCGGAAGACCATGCCTCCTTATGAATTTTATAAGCCCAAGCCCAATTTATAAGGCTTTTAAAGCCTAAATACTCCGAGCGAGGTGATGTGTAAAATTGTAAAACTCTGATGTGTTAACTTGAGCCCCAGGCTAAATTTGTTAAAATGAAAGTTGAATACAAACTTTTAAAGACCCAACCCCCATTATTACAAAAAACAATTCTGATTTTTATTACCAGCGTGCCACTAATGAATGGACAAAAGTCCGAACACAGATACGATAAAACTCAGGACTTTCCCAACTAAAAAAAGTGTGATGATGGCGTACTATAGTTGATTTTTCCAATGTTAGTTGTATTATGCAACAGCTTAGTTGTTTGCTCAGTTATGTGTATGCTATTTCGCAATGTTCAATTTTGGCTCAGCTAAAAAAAAAATCAAAGGTTTTAAAACTTTCGCCGCTGTTACGCAATTCCATTCTTTATAATAATAATAATAATCCTGAAATAGTGAAGTTTTCGTACGGTCTGTGCATTGTTAAAATAATGATTCCGTATCGGCATTTCGAAACACCAACATAGAGCGAGGACCCGAGAAGTTTTTCTGTTATTATTTTAAATCTGAAGGCAGGTAATCATTTAGGTTAAAAACTAGAAATTAATTGATCAAGTACCGCCATTCTTCCTTCTAAAATCAAGTAAATTTTTATGAATTTATAACGGCAGCTATTTAAAAAAAGTTATATATAATTAAGGGAAAATCTAACATGTTCGTTTTTTATTACATTCCAAAGATTACTGCTTAGTTTAATCTGATTCTCCCTATGATGAGTAAAATTCTTAACAAATTTGAAAATTGTCTGCATTGTAAGAAATAATGACTGATTTCTTTATCAACAATTTTTAAAATCGTACACTGGGGCCCCAAGTTCAATTCTTGATCAGTATCGCAAAGGAATTATACGGTATATTTAAAATCGAATGGTTCCCCTGAGAAAACACGATAAAACAAAATTTTCCTAAGTCATACAAGAACGATGAAGGAACATAACCGGGTTCTTAAATTATTGCAGCTCGGTATCGGTCGAACGTATTTTCCCGATTTGCCAACTTAGATGGGTCGATGCCTTTCCCTGCTTCCTGACAACCGCTGAAGATTTGGGCAAGCCAAAACGCATTGGCTGGCCGAAACAGCGAGGATAGGTAGACCAACATGTTCAGACCAAAAATGACCAAAAAACATGTACAACAAACCTCAGCCAACTTCACAGGTAGCACGGTTTGGCACTAACAGTAGCCAAACGCCAGAGCTGGAATGCTGAAAAACGTCCGACAAAAACGAAAATAGCTTGAAAAAAGATGAAATTGTATAAATTGAAATATGGTTTTGTACGGAACTAATGCTGCAATATACTTATTTTCTAAATAACGAAACCAAGTTTAACAAGTACGTAAAGTGGGAAGGTGATAAGGCTCTGCTGCTTTGTAGTTTCATCGTTTTTTTTTCCTCACCCCGAGGGTTCGCAACAGCAGAGGTTATATCAACCCTCGAGTTGCCGGTGTTTTTGAAAAAAAAAAAAACATTTGTAAGTATGTCGGGTTCGAATGCAGGGCCGCTGGATTCGAACCCGGGACCTTTACCTTCAGTGATGAGCGCCGTGACAACGCCTAAACCGTTGCGGCCACCGACGCCCCCCACTGTGAATTTGAAAAGGGATCAAATAGCGAGAATGAACGGATCCAAATCAGCTTAACTGTATGCTTAAAGCTTGTTGCAGGTGGACATGAGAATTCGTGACAGGAAAGTAAAGCACTTTAATAACTCGTGTCGTCCATATAGGAAATGTTCCAAGATCGTTATTTAGTGTAGCTTAAAGAATCGTAAGTAAGCGTTATTCGGCCGACTTCCGGACTTGCGAATGAAAGTTTTCGCTCGACACATCGCATAGTCAAGGTCGTTCTGAGATAGACAAGTTCGTTAGAGACTTTTGCTCGAATTCCTAGATCGTATATCCTAGAAAGCCTGACGGCCTTGTTAGAAGATTGTCTTTTCAAGCCACAAATGGGCCGTGAGTCTTTTTCTCTTTTGTTTCACAGGAAAAGATTAATCGACGTTTCCCATGGTTCAGTAACTCCGGCAATCCCGTGTCAAAAGCCGATGGCGAGTTTGTCCACCCCTGAAAACACGATCGATTTACCGAACGTGTAGGTCAGGCGATAATGAACTTCCCGCGGTCGTAGTTGATCAAGGTAGAGTTCAAAAACATTAAACAACGGGCTGGCAAAAGGTTTCCTTTCCTTCGTTTTTCGCAATTGTACAAATCTCAACCTTTTTTCTCGATTGGGCAGCAGTTGAAGAAACTCCTGGGAGGAGGAAAACACGTTTTAAATGGTAGCGAAGACAAGGAGCCTTGTCGGACTTGAGCAGGAGGTCTCGCCCCAATTACGTGAATTTTGCATCACCCTTTCCGCAAATTTATCACTACGGGATTTGTGCAATTTTCTCCGCTTAAATTCCATCTTCGGTTTGGAAAGTGACACGCGGCTCCGTTACGTAAAGCTGTTTAAGTGCCACTCGTGCCGGTTCATATGGTACAAAAAAATGCACGAATTCCGTAAAGGTCCTTTTCACAAGACCCAAGTTGTATTTGTACTGAATTTACATTTTCAGTATTCACGTCAATTTTTCTCTTTCGACAGCTTATTAATATTTACAATAAAAAGGCAAACTGACAATGGGCCGGCGAAGATCTCTTGAATTAAAAGATATCTCTCTAAGAAAAAACAGTCTTTCGTATTGTATATTTGAGAAAATAAGTAGTGTGCACAAACATGAGACAAATTTCATAACATTACGATATGCTAAACGTGCTAAGGCGTCCAGAAAGGAAGGTTATTCACAGTTTTTGAATAAGAATGTTCACATGAGACAGACATCATGTTATATCATTAATATTACGACATGTCTTAGCTATTTTCCGTAAAATTAACTCTTTTTAATTTCAAATTAATCCTTTCTTTAAACCACTAAAAAGGCTTAGGAGATGGTATGAGATATAAACATGAAAAGTAAAATTTTGAAAATATTTTTATCAATTGGAAATAATTTGACACTCAGAAGACAATATGAAATTCACTTATAATTAAAATTAAATGTAAAAACAAATGATAGTTCTTTTTTTAATTCTCTCTCTCTCTCTCTCTCTCTCTCTCTCTCTCTCTCTCTCTCTCTCTCTCTCTCTCTCTCTTCGTCTCTTTCACTTTCTCTTTCTCTCTCTCTTCCTCTTTCTCTCTTTCCTTGTCGTGCACTTAAAAACCCTATGAAAATTAATTTACATTAAAATTATATAATGGTGGTTTTTAGACGACCCGGCTGAATTTCTCTTGAACCAATGACGCTATTTAAAAAAGTATTTAATATTTTTTAGTCTAGTTTCAAGCCCAGTTCAACTCCAAAATTTCAATTACGATCCTATTCATCCTGTCACATCATTTTAAAGGAATTTTTACGCTGAAAACAACGGTGCAATCGAATTTTAAATTGGTCAAAAATTACAAAGTTATGACGAAAGGTTTGGGGGAAAACAGTCATTTGTTTTGGTGTTTATTAATAACATTTCATGTTCGACCTGCCTGCCTTGCGTAAAGATGCAAAGATTTGCTCTTTTTAACCACCCTTCACCGGTGCTCAGAGCGATGCAGGCAGGGGAAATGGATTGACAAGCATTTTCTCACCTTTACCGCGTTCTTTAACTGAGGTTGGTGGGTTATGATAGGCGTAGACTCTGTTTTTAAATGGCCCCACAGAAAATAGTCAAGTGGGTTAAACGGGTGACCGAGGAAGCCAACAGTCGGGACATGAGGTCCTATCCACCTATCCCGGAAGTGACGATTCAAATAACGTCTCACTTGCAAAAAAATGTGTGGGGCATCCATCAAGCTGGAGAAACGTTCTTTGTTGCAGAGGAACATCATCTAATAGGGTCACCTCTGATGAGGACAAGAGTACGAAATTCTATTTTCCTCTGCCCACATTCGAAAATTCCAACGGTTTATTATGCCATTAGAGGTGAACTTGGATTTATCAGTCCATTGGATGTATTGAAGAACATTTTCTTCAACCTCCCACATCGACTTTTGTGTAAGGAACATTACAAGCCTGTCACAATCATAGTCCCATGTCCAAGATGAGAACGATACGGCTTAAAATTGTAAGTCCGGTGAAATGTCAATTTTTTTTTTTTAAATCTAAAACTTTTTCAACGTTCGGAGAGAGAAATTAGGATTTTCGCGAACATGCAGTAAAATATTCAGCACTTTGTCGAACTTAAGCTACCGGTTTCTTTTTGACATAACTTTGTCATTTTTTGACCAATTTATAATCCGATGGGGGGGGGCGGAAGCCGCAACGGTTTAGGCGTTGACACGACGCTCTTCACTGTAAGGTAAAGGTCCCGGGTTCGAATCCAGCGGCCCTGCATTCGAACTCTACATACTTACAAATGGGCTTTTTTTTCAAAAACACTGGCACCCTGAGGGTTGGTATTGCGCCGTGGTTTTTAGCGTAAAAAATCCTTTAAAATAATGTGTCGGGATGTACAGGGTCGTATATGAGATTTTGAAGTTGAACTAGCCCTAAGGCACCCTGTATAATTTTTTTACAAAAAACATAAAAATTTCAAACTAAACTAAAAAATATTGAACTTTTTTTATAGCGTCATTGGTTCAAGAGAAATTCAGCTGGACCATCTAAAAAGATCACCCTTTATAATGAAATATAAAACTAAAGGATTCTTATTTTCATTCCAGAAGTAGCGTAAAAATTGTGGTCTTTAAGAGCCTAAGTATTTTATATTTAAAAAAATCTCAAATGTAAGAAGAATTACATATTTATTTTAATTATTATATTAATTTTTTTAATTTTAATCGTTATTAATTTTCATGTAGTTTTCAATTATTTTATATTGAATTTGTTTCATGCAGGAATTTGACTAAGATTTCATTTATGACCATCTCCTAGGTCATAAATTCATCTGAAAGTACAAAAAGGTAATTTGAAGTTAAAAATATTAATTACACGCAAAACATGTGCTCAATTCTCTATAAAGGTTTTTCACAATTTTTGTATAAGAATATTCACTTAACGTGATTACTAAAGATGATTTTGGATTTTTCGTTTCTCGATTTAGAGCACTTCCAACACTTGGCATTTATACGTTATGTCACTTTATGTAGATTTATGTAAACTCGGTGGGTTTTACTAATTTTAATGCGTCTGTATGGATGACCAGGTTTTGAAATAGAAAATATGATTTATCAGTTTAAATTGTTTTTTATGTGAATAGAATTATCTTCTTGGATGATAGGCCTTTCGTTTTCAAATAATTTTCGAACGCTGTCTCCGAGTGGATCGTTGTAAATTATTTGTTTTATCTCTTCTCTTAATATTGACAGCTGGCGATATCGGGAATATTTAAATGCAGTTTATTTTATTTTTTCTAATCTCCCTGAATCGTTTTTATAAACAACGGCCGAGAGACGTCAAATATTGGACTTGCTCGTAAACATTGAACGCTTTTGCAAATATAAATTGCGCGAATAAAGGCCGCCTTGTTGCGACTCGGATTTGATTGTTTTACATTTTTAAAAAAAATTTCTATCTCCGAGATAAACAACTTTCTTTGTTAGACACGATTGTCCTTTTTTTCTTATGTTTTTCTTTTTAATTATCACACGTATATTTACCAAACACTTATAATTGTTTATCAGCGAATTAATACAGCCTTGAGGGGGAATAACCCGTGTGGATTTTTTTTTCTTGTAGAATTTATATCGTTAGACTCGCAATCTGCGGTTAAAAGCGGTCTGAACGGCTTTAATATTCAACTTATTGTCAGTCAGAACTCTACTGGCAAAGTTCGACGTTGAACTGTAATTTAATGTGAAATCCGTAACGAGGAACGGCCGGGTCGATATCCATGAAACATTGCTTATAATTGCTCTGCGATCGTATCTACTCTCCCACTGCTATTTAGAATTCAAAAAGCTAGTTGGTATCGTTATCGTGTCGCTAACAAACTGATTACGAATAGTTTCGCTTTTTCACTTTCAAATACCCTCCCCAAAATGTTAATTTTTATTAAAACTAGATCTGTATGATTATTCGGATATCGTGAGATGCGGTCTGGTGTGACGTGGGTTTTAGAAAAACATTTACTTTATCGTGCCAACGTTTCGATCTTTATTGAGATCATCTTCAGGGCTCAACGTGTTTTTTTTCCGTGTAGATGTATCATTATACTGTTGTGAGACACGACACAATAGAATGACACATCTAAACGGAAAACAAACCCTTTGAGCCCTGAAGAGGATCTCAATAAAGATCGAAACGTTGGCACGATAAAGTAAATGTCTTTCTAAAACCCACGTCACACCAGACCGCATCTCACGATCAACAAATAATCGTTAACTAACGGTCCCTACTAAACACCACACTAATTCTGTATGTTGTAATTATAAAAGTCTCAACAGATCTATGATCTTTGATCTTGAAATTGTTAAGCACACTGGATACGAAAAGAAAGGTTCTCTTTTCCTAATATATTACTTTAATTTACATAAGCCTTAACAGACGATAAGTTGATTAAATTATCTTGGAAAAACTAGCGGAAAAATTACTGAAATTAATATGTTCTTACATCGTACAGGTGTATTTTATACATTTAAAATTTTAATTATATATGCTTGCCTTGAAACTATGACAGGTCCTTTTCGTCGAAAGGAGGGAAAATCTATTTAATTTGTAATGGTGATAGTAAATGCCTGGGACAAAAGGGACATCAGATAACCGTAATCGATCTTTCAAATCAAACGAAGACTGAATTTTGACGAGCTTTACGATAGAGAAAATATTTTTTTACAAAAACTTAATTCCAATATTCTGAAGACGGTTTTGGCCTTACATTAAGTCTGTTAAGACTTATTCCATAAGAATTCGGAAATATAGACTTTCTATTTTGTCGTTGGTGTGTTGGATTTGTGCCGATCCCTTCTTATACCCTGACACAAAATGAAACGTAACTGATATACAGATAACCAGGTCTCAAGAATTAATCTCTCAATTCTGTTTCTTCCTAAATAATAATAATAATAAAGTGGGAAGTTTTATGGGCCGTCAAAGAGCTGAGGTCATCGCTGGCCCTCTGCGTGTTTTCCTTCTTTTTCTCATCTTTCCCGAGTTTTAACTGCAGCCATTTGAGCGTCTCTCGTTTGTACCTCAAGTTGTCAAATACAGAATAGAAACAAAACATACAAGGACTCGATATTCCTCGGGGTTATAACCAGCCCCTTCCTTTCACGCTAATAAATTACTTTTACTCACCTGACTTCATACACTCACTCCAGAGTTTTCTTCCTTAATATCTATTAAATTAATCCATATTTGCTTAGTGGTCATAATTGACCATATTAATTATTCATTTTATCTTAGGCTTTTGGTTGAGATGAAAAATTAATGTCACTAGCGGGATTCGAACCCACGACCTTCTGCCCAATACGCCGCTGCTTTCTATTTTCACCATCCCCAATGTTACAAAAAGGAAAAAGAAACACAACGTGGTGTATTTTATTGGACGATGATTTCAGTTGACCTGTTGCCTTGGATTCACAATTTTTTTTAATAACTAGGTGATAGTAAACCTTAAGCGTGAACCGTGAGTTATATTTACGAGTATAACTTTATAAAAAAAATTCCTATTTTTCACAGATGAAAACCCCAACTCTTTCCATAAGAAGCATATCAAAAAATAACACAAACAACATAGGAACCAACACAAATAGATATAGAAGTAAAAAAAAACTATTTTTCATTAACCATCAAACTCCATCCGATAAATCCAGCCAAAATATTTTTAATAAACTCCCTTATTCTTAATCTTAAATAGATGGACAAATGTAATTCAAAATGAATAATAAATACTGGGTAGATTTATTCTCACTGTATGCCATTGGGCAAATTTGTTTTGGCTTTAAGCAATCATCGTTTCGTGTCTTTTTGCGTCCGTACACATTCTATCCTTTGACGTTATAGGCTGAAGATGGACTAGGGCAAACGACGAGAACGTGCGGACCAAGTAACTTTTACAAATGTAGTTCAATCGGTCAAACTTTTATTAACTTTTACTTTAGGTGAACCCTACTTTGTCCAATTTTTCCCTTTCTTTTTTGTGTGATAAATCAATTTCAAAATGAGTCACATGGATACAGAGACAAATAGAAACTGAAAAATTGCTGTGAAGTTAAAGCAGTAAAAAGAAGTCTTCGGTGTACAAGCCGAAATCAATCTACTTTGATCCAAATAGATCTGCGGTCCGATTACTCTCGCTCTTTTTTGAGTCAGGGTCAAAAACAATATTGGTATTTTCTTTGTTAAATATATTTTTAAAAGTAATGAGAGGAAATTTCACTGAAGTGTTATAATCATCATTTTTTGTACCTTCCTACCCTCCCGTTTCATTCTAGCGAATTTGTTTAAAAAACCCTGTCCTTTCCTTGTTTTTTGGGTCAAGAAAGCACTTCAAAAGTGTATGTGGTTTTTCTTTCCTCCGCCCCTTTTTCTCCGATGCCGAAAAATGCTTTCCCCACATGGAAAACCGTCGAAACTGGCGAAATTTGGCCAAAATAAAACCAAGGCCGTGTCGGCACTCAAGGCTACTGGCGTTGGGTAAGGTCAGGATACAGGTTCAATGGGAATATTACATTTCCTCATCCCCGCCTCCCCTCAAAATTTCAACCCCCCCGAGTCGCTTTTCGTTTCTGTGACTTTTCCGACGATGCGGACATAAATTGACATCGATTTTAATAAGATATTATAATAGAATAATACGTATTTAAGTAAGAAAATTAATTGTACATTCACTAGTTTTCGAGGTCCGCTTGACCAATTGATATCTTTCAATTAATTAAGGTTTTTAGTTGAGATAAAAAAATCAGTGTCACGAGCGGGATTCGAACCCACGACCTTCGGCTAGATACGCCGCTGCTCTACCACTTCAGCTATCGTGACCTCGACCCACTCGGACACTAACTTCCCATCTCAATCCCCCCTTTTGAATTTTCCCTCCTTTTTGCCATTTTTCAAATGTGCAATCTATTTGATTCTCGGCGACAAATGAAATGGCCACGGAGAGCTTTAGTGAAGGTATACTTCATTTTAACTTATTAAATTCACTAGTTTTCGTGGTCCGCTTGACCAATTGATATCTTTCAATTAATTAAGGTTTTTAGTTGAAATAAAAAAGTCAGTGTCACGAGCGGGATTCGAATCTTCGGCTAGATACGCCGCTGCTCTACCGCTTGAGCTATTGCAGCTATTGAAAAATGGCAAAAAGGAAGGAAAATTCAAAAGGTGGGGTTGAGATGGAAAGTTAGTGTCCAAATGGATCGAGGTCACGATATCTCAAGTGGCAGAGCAGCGGTGTATCTAGCCGAAGATCGTGGATTCGAATCCCGCTCGAGACACTGACTTTTTTATCTCAACTAAAACCCTTAAATAATTGAAAAATATTAATTGGTCAAGCGGACCACAAAAACTAGCGAATGTATGAATTGAAATTAATTGTACAATTGAAAATAATAAATACTATATTTCGAATGATTTAAAGGAGTTACTAGGCCCCCAGTGTTTGTTTAGAAGAGGACTTTTCAGCTTTTATTAAATTTATTGGAATTTATAATGAGATTTGGGCCTTTTCCCTTTTCCTTTTCTTCCTTTTCTTTTACTTTTGAATATTTATCTGCTAGTGTTTGAATGAGAGTTCTGCGTGCAAGATTTCTTTATTTTTTCAGGAATTTTTGAGGCTGCCGGTGCGGAGAAGAAATAAAAGAAAATACAAATTGAGGGGTAATAAATTACAAAGCCCAAAATGGCCCAAAATTTAAATAAGGAAAGATACCTCCGAAAAGATTTAATTTTTTTTTTTTTTTTTTTAACGAGGGTTCGCAATTGTAGAGGTTATATCAACCCTCGGGGTGCCGGTGTTTTTAAAAAAACGTATTTGTAAGTATGTCGGGTTCGAATGCAGGGCCGCTGGATTCGAACCCGGGACCTTTACCTTCCAGTGATGGGCGCCGTGTCAACGCCTAAACCGTTTCGACACCGACGCCACCCATTGTCATACAAGCCTATTGAAAACGTTTAAATTATGGAACGAAAATTTTAATTAAAGAACAGGAATAAATTTTATAATTTAAAATGGTTTTTTTGCACACATTTGGCCTAGTTTTTGGATGAATGTTTGGAATCAGAGCTTTATACCACTCAGAAGGAATATAGCTAGCCTACGATAGAAGGTTTAAATGTCAGGGCGTGAAATGACCTTAGCCGTTAAAATGCCCTTAAAAATTAATAATAATAAAAATAAATAGTATCTATTTGAATTGTCCAACGTCAGCTAGAGGGAGAAATCGGTAAATAAGTTCTACCTTTTAACTTGGCTTCCAACCCAAATTTCAACCAATTTTCTTTTACACCAGAAAAATTTATTTTCTGTAATATTTAATAGATTATAGATAGACTTCTAAATAGTGGACTAACGCACGAAGTAGTACCCAAATTGGTCAAGCGGACCACGAAAACTAGTGAAAGTGGTAAACAAAGTTTACATTTTTTTAACTTGTGAGAAAAAAAAATAAAAACTGTCTTCATCAGCAAGTTGCAAAGCAATTGGTCCTTGGGAATTTCAACCCGTTTTCCATTTTTTTTTTATTGATAAGAGTAGTTTTACGACGTAATTACCTTATTTTTTAATGTGGCGTAAGTACTTTTTAAAATGACTCACCGGGCAAAATAGAATTGTTTTTATTTCGTGATGAGCAGAGGATTATCGTGTGACGTCTTTGAGGGACCCACTTTCATATTAATCACTCTCTCGCCACGCAGTGCACTACTTAATTTATCTTTTTTTTCTCTTCTCCCCTACTTTTGATTCATTTTGAATTTTGTGAAGCGGATTAATTAATTTGTAGCTCGGTTGTTTTCGATTTGATTTGTCCGTTTTGACTTTTCATATTCAATGGATATCAGGGATATAAGCCTGTAAAACCCGGTAAACTGAAGAAACTCGACTTTTCGAAACGAAATTTCACAACGATTTTCCTTCTTAAAATCATTTTTCGCTATCGTCACGGCTGTTTGTCAAAAAAGCAAAACGGCGATATATTGGATGTAGGATAAGGCAGACTAAAATTATCGAAAAGGACCGGGCCTCAAATTTGGGATATGGTACAATAAAGGAATTCTAATCATCTGTCTCGTGCAATCACGTTTCTGTTGGATTCGATTAGCAAAGCTACTTTCCCGTTCAAAGGTTTCTCCCCGGGCAAATATTTGCACGTCCCGTCTCATTCCAATTGTGATACGGAAAGGGAACAAACAGCTGAACAGAGAATCTAAAATAAAATAAAATCGTACATAAAGGGAAAGCAGTTTGTCATTTTAATATATTTTCATGGCGGTATTTTAATATTCCCCTCCCCTCCCAGATTTAACTGTCTGTAGAGACAATCGGCCGCTCATCCCAGACACTTTAATACCTGTCCTGATTCTCACATTTACCATATTTCCACAATTTATGCTCGGTATGATTAAATGTTCTATACCTTTCGCAACTACTAATTTCTAAAGATAATAAAAGATTTATATTTAAAAAAAAAACCTCCATACCATTATCTTTTAAAATCAATTATCAATGAAAAATTATTTCTGTTTATATCAGCCTGATCGCCCTTAGTTTGCCTAATTTAAACACAAAGACCAGCGGGCCTGAGTTTATAAATAGAGTGAAAAACCGCCATCATTGTCGCCGCGATTTGTTTTTAGGCTTTCGTTCTTGGGTGAAAATTTCCGCGTTGACTGAAAAAGCATATTTTCGAGTTGGGACTTTAGCCCAAATGCTAAAATCGTGACCTGTCCGAGGAACAGACCTTCGACAAAACGCGAAACCCAATAAAAACGCCCCAATTGAGTGTTTATCGGGAATTTTCCCTCCGTCACAATCTTTCATTGATCGTTGGAAGTATTTTAACATTACATAATGCTAGTTTTGTAAGTGGTCTTTTATTTTCGTTGATTATTCTGGTTTTTCTTTTGGTCCGCTTAATCTTGCTCTTGACAATTTAATTCCTTTTGTACGAATATTTTCCTTGTCCGTCCCGCATCTCTCTACAGGTCCAGTGATAATAGTGCTTCATATTATAATTAGAGAGAGAGTGGGAGAGTGCGGGAGAGGAAGAAGGAGAGGTATGCATAATGAAATTGGATAGATGGAGAGAGATAAAGCAAGAAGATTAATAGATTAGTAGAGAAATAGAAAGCGAGTGAGAAAGACAGAAAGATAGGAATACAAATCGATTAGATAGAGAAATAGATTGATAGAGAGTGGGCGAGAAAGGAAAAATAAAGGGCTAATAAAGAAAGAAAAACGATTTTGTACAGAGAGAAAGGGAGAAAGAGGGACTTAAGATTGATGAGTGATAAATACCTATATGGTGAGCGATAAAAACATGAATGTAGAAACAGAGGGAGTGGATAGATAGGAGATGAGAGAGAGAGAGAGAGTGAGAGAGAGAGACTTTATTTTTCCCTCTCTCATTTTCCCCATCAACTTTCTCTGCTTCTAATTTATGTTTTCTCTCACTCACAATCTAACACTCCACATATCTCCCTTTCTCTCTGTACAAATTTTTTCTTCTTTTCTTTATGAGCCCTTCTTTTACTCTTTCTCGCATACTTTCTACCAATCTATTTCTCTATCTAATGGATGTACATTCCTATGTGACTGTCTTTCTATATATCTACATATATTTACATACTCCCAGTGTGTCAAAGCTATATCTGTTAAACTTTCAAACAATAATTTATATTCATGTTCCTAGGATTTTCAATGCTTATGCTCACTCTTTTATAAAAAAAAACAGCAAATAAGTGTTTCTGGACCCTGAGGTGACAAACTTGCCGCATGTGGCGTCGTACTGTTTCAGTTTGACGGTGACCGGTCGAAATAGTCGTAAACAACCCGGTCCGCAGATCATGCGCCTCACTAGTGGTAAAATTTATCATTAAAAAAAATACGGGCAGTAAAAAAAATAAACGCCCATGGCCTCCAGCAGGCCTTGGGATGGTCGCCTAGAGCCGGGGAGCCGGATTTCGGCGTTGCCCGTTATAATCGGCAGTCCCTGGAAACCGAAAAGTGTGTCTTCACTCTATCCGAGATCCGGTTGCCGATCCCCGAATGCATCGATACGCCTCGGACCTTCTGAGATTTTGTTTTCAGCTCCCCCGTGCCGATATGAAGCGAAAACCTTGGATTTGGACGTCGGAATGGCTCCCAAGGTTTCGCTAAGCAAGGACATCTACGTCACTTCATATACCGACTTGAAACCCTTCTTTATTATGTAACATCGCCCCTTCCCCACCACTTGTTTACTATGCCTTCAAAATATATTTAATTGCCTATTTTGGCCTGTTTTAGTGGGATTTCGGTGTGGATACAGATTCCCTCTTTAAATCGTTAACGTTATTACGTTTTAAAAGAAATCCCTAATGGCGTTTCTTGCTCCTTAAATGAGTTTTATTTCCGATCCGAACAGCTGGCGACGCCGGCCGGCCGGCCGGCCGGCTTCCCACCGGGGGAAATCGAAAGGCCGAACGGCCCTGTTTTCAGCTGTAAATCCCAAGGTGAGCCCGTGGAAATAATGAGGTAACTCTCTGTGTCGAAACGAGCCCGTGTCGTTCGAAAGTGCGCCTCTCCCTCGGGGGGGGGGGGGACATTTAAACGATATAATTCAAAGGCTATTTATAAAAAGGCGACTGTGCTAAGACCAAATCAGGCCAAGTGGATTTGCAATAGCGCAAGGTGGTGCCCTTCATCAAAAAAACTTTAAAATCACGGCCTGTCGAGAGAGAAACGGAGGAACACATAAACAACTAAATATTCAAGGATTCAAGGGCGTCGGTGGTTTTGTAGGACAAAAAAATTGTCGACATTCCAAGGATCATAAATGCAACGCAATTCCTGCATGCAACGGGGCCAAATTACAGTCTTAATTGTACATATAATATATTTCACAGCTCCTTGTATTTTTTTTCCTATCACGTTGTTACATTCATAACTTAATAAACATAATAAAGATAATTTATACAGTGAGATTTCTTATTGATTTGTGCGGAGTAATAACATGTAAGTAAAGATTTCTCATCAATTTGGTATGCCTTTCTTCGCTGTTCTTAGAGTTTAGGCTTTTCGTCATCATCAGTGGCGAATTGTCGTTTGGTATCCATACTTATACCACGTACAACTAAAAGGAATAGATGAGAATGATGAGTAATGTTCAAAATTAGTTGCTTCAAGCAAACCAATTAACACCACCAACCATGTTAATCATTTGCCTTGCCATATTTTCAGTTCCATATTTATGTTTGTTGAGTGATAAACCAGTAGTATGGTTGATCATTTTTGGTCTGCCTCTCTTCGTTGTTCTTAGAGTTTAGACTTCCCGTCATCATCAGGGGCGGTTTGAGGTTTCTTATCCATGTTTATACCACAGACAACAAAAAAGGGTAGGCGAGAATGGATGAGTAATGTTCAAAATGAGTTCGTCCAAGCAAACCAACCAACGTTAATCATTTGCCAGATTTTGAGTCCCATATTTGTATTTCCTGAATGATAAACTGGTAATTTGGTCGAAACTTTTGGGTCAAGCTTTTTTCGATGTTCTTAGAGTTTAGGTTTCTCGTCATCATCAGGGGCAGTATGTCGTTTCGTATCTCTACTTAGACCACAAACAACCAAAATAGGATAGGCGAGGATAGATGAGTAATGTTCAAAATGGGTTCATCCAAGCAAACCAACCAATACCTCCAACCATGTTAATCATTTGCCAGATTTGGAGTTCTATATTTGCGTTTGCTGAATGATAAACCAGTAATTTGGCCGATGCTATTTGGTATGCCTATCTTAGAGTTCAGGCTTCTCGTCATCATCAGGGGCGGTTTGTCGTTTCGTATCCATACTTATGCCACATACAACTAAAAAGAATAGGCGAGAATGATGAGTAATTTCAAAGTTAGTTGGTTCAAGCAAATCAACCAACACCAGTAACCATGTTAATCATTTGCCAGATTCTCAGTTCCATTTTTGTGTTTGCTGAGTGAAAATCCAGTAGTTTGGTCGGTTCTTTTTGGTCTGCCTATCTGTTTCGATCTGTCAGGCGTGTTTCGGCTTTTTCACACCATCAACGGTGGCTTTCTATCAGTGATTCTTCCTTCTTATATCCCTGACAAAGTAGGATAGACGGACCCGGCTAAGTTAAACGTAAGTTCACCCAAAAAACTAACCACTACCAACCATGATATTCAGTTTGAAATTGCTTTTTCTTGGGGGGAGGGGCGTGAAAAACCAGTTATTTTGTCGTTTACTATCATTTTGAACTTTTTCGCAACCGTTACTGTTGGTGCCTTTTACCTATTTTAAATCCAGACAACCACCTGAGGTAGAAACATGCCAAAACGAGTCTCACAGACCAAAACATCGAGAAGCAGTGCTACATAATTGATAGTGTTTCAACCATATGACATACGGTTTTATAATACCCTGTCCTCCCTGTATGATTCTCACCTTTATCCTGATGAAAGTCAAATGAAAAGAAGAAAGGATCAAGATTAAATCTGGGTTTGACTGTTATTCTTAAGAAAGAAAATGACTTTGATATTGTATTGGGCTTTGAATTAGCTAATAACATTTCAAAAAAGACATCAGATGAGTGTTTCACTTTCTATAACCAATATCGTTGACATACATAAAATGAATATACTGAAACGTGTCTAGCAGAAAAATATTGATTATCGACTACCAAACAGATAAAATATCAGAATATTCGTACGGTCTTGACGACAAAATGAAATAACAGTACCTACGTTTTAATAAAACAATCCGGACTATTTAAAATAAATTATTTCCCAGTGTTAAATATAACATTGAACTTATATAAGATGGTGCTCGTAACCTGATCGACTCTCCTTCTTACAAATCACGCCAAATTAAACTCCCGATCGTTAAAGCCAAATAATTCAAGGGCGATGTGATTTTCCGGTTTAAAAATTTTTATCGAGATTCCAAGGATGGTAACGCCACGCAGGTGGGTACATGCAACTCGGTCGTGTTATGGTTCCCAGGACGAAACGTTCACTTTCCCCTTCCTTTTACCTATCCATAATTTCATGCACTTGCCTTTCGAATTGTTGGACAAAACTATTTTCCTTGAACGGAAAGGTAAGAGCTTAAAGGCACAATTAATATGGTAATAATAAACATATAATTCTAAACGTAGCATTAATATAAATAGCCAAGCTGTAATGTTCAAAACATAGCTTATATTTGTATACATGGTGATTCACTTGTCACTAAGGCAAAGTTCGTCAGGTGCTTCTACACCTCAAATGCAACAAAAAAGTTCTCATGAAACATGCTCCGATTCTCAACCCTTTCGCAGATATTTTCTGTTTTTTCAACTATCTACAGTTTTCATTATAAATCTACTCGTAGCTCTTGAACTATTCATTTTTGGTGAAATCCAAAAACAGCATAGAAAAGAAAGTTAAATTTTCTTCAACAAGGCTCCAATTTTCGACCACCAACTTTCAATTGAATTTTTGGTTAAAAAAAAGAAACAATAAATCTTTCAAAAACTGCTAAATTTAAAATTTCTAAAAAATAAATAAATTTGCAATCTTATTGGAAAAATTCACGGTAGAACTGGCAAATTTCATAACCACTTCTTGTTTAATGATGAAACGAAACGTAACGAACTATGCTAACAAGTACCGAGTTGTACTTGTTATATTGAATCAATGGTCTTTATTTGTTTGTTAAAATAAACTAACAATAATTTTGAGTATGGTCGTTTTTGATCAGTTTGGGTTGTTTATCCTCTCTACGTCGTTCTGTCAGACGCATTTGGGATTTTGCTATCTTCATAGGGTTTTTGTAGTGCCTCACCCTACTTATGTACCTGACTACGAACAGACCCAAACAGCGAGAATATCCGACCAAAATGACGAACTATAGATTTGTAACAACGTAGCCATTTTCAATTGTGAGATTTTTGTCGACACCTCTCCGTCCTTTTGACCCTAACTACCACTGAAGATGGCGCAAAGCCCAAACGCGTTTAACAGACTGAAACGGCAAGACTAACGTACCGAAGTGATTGGAAATGTCCAGGATACATCCTCCAATCATTACCAGTAGTATATTTTTGTCGGTGCCTCTCCTTGCTTTTTTCCCCCTACCACTGAAGATGGCACAAATTGTAAAACTTTTTTGACAGGCCAACAGAGCATGATAGGGAGGCAGGCTAGTATGATCGATAACGAACAAATTACATGAATGAATTACATGAACAATGTTTTAATAAAAAAATTGTTGCACTTTAATTTCAGATATTCAAACGTGATTTATAAACATAGTTACAAATTGTCCTGTCAATAATGAAAGCTAAATTTCAACGTAATGATTTTCAAAAACAAACGAAAAACCCTTTTTCTTTGATACGTTCGGAATGGTCTTTTTCATTTTCTTAAGTGTATTGTGTAATCAACATTTCCAGTGCTGTTAATTCCAAAAACAAAATTGCAATCAAATTACCACAATGTCGCTGGTAAAATATGCACAATGCCTTAATAATTTCGATGTTCAGGTACTCCACGATCATGATCAAACGCACGCACGCGCCCGCCCACGTGGCGCAGCACAGGCACGCGCAGGAACAAAGGAAAATTGACGTTTTTTATTTTTGTTGTAGATATTATGCCCATCCGGCCCATTCTGATCGGAATATCGTTGAACATTAATATCTGCTCGTAATTGAGATTTTCTACCTCATGGTCTCTCATATTGTGTGTAACTTACCACACGGTCGAACCCTTTAAAAGAAATGTAACTCATTTCCGAGCGGATCGTTCAATTTGAACCACGTTCACTCCCGTTCGACAACAGGTTCTTCGTAGTTCTCGGACTTTTCGTACGGATTTTGCTGTACCGTTGAAGTTCAACAACGGGCTCCAACTTCAATACCTGTAGTCCCTCGCACCGACAAAAACTCACCCCTCCTCACATGATGGACGATCCCGGGCTAAACGCGCAGTTAAGACTGAAGATGTGGCACAGAACCTTCAAATAAAAAGTACTTCATTACTACGATAAAATATAAAAGATAATTGTTGGACTTAATTATCGGGGAGATTATCCCCGAGTTTAATCGTCAGATTAATGTTTGCAGATTTTGAAAGCAAGAAAAATATTTCAAACTCAATTTGTACAAAGAAACAAGGTTATTTATTAAGGATAAAATGGTTGATTAATCACCTAATCGACAAAAATGCTTTCTTGTTCATTTTTTTAAATCTAAATGTTAACATGGCCTAAAAGTAGGTCTTTTTGCTCTCCCTTCTTGGAGTAACGGTGAATGTCAAGGGCGGCGAACTCCCGGAACACCGATTCCTCGTGTTAAGATTCCATGATAATGATAGATGGCTGTACAATCGCCAGCCGATGAGAAAGTTATACGTTATGACCGGACGATTTCATAGTGTAACAAAAGGCAAACAGCGAGGCTGCGCGGGCCCTGGTCGGTCCTGGTCTACAGCTCAGCCTTCAGCTTTTACTTTCTTTTTGTTTGGTTAATAATACTTTTGAAAAAGTAAAATCCGGTAAGATTTACCCTTCTATCCGGCATGAAACAGCCTTGGACTTTATCCGGAAATTGTGAAAAAATAACCTTTCTTGACGGTCTCAGGTTAGGGTAACGACTGTTATTATCATTCCTGACTGGAAGATCCGTCGTTTTATCTTGAAAATCTTCTAGGACAATCTTTGATCGTTTAATTTTCCGTGAGTGCATGCGGAACGGGCGTTTCATTATTTCCATTAGGTTTAATGGCGAAAATTACAATTAATTATTCCAATGCTACCGCTTAATCACATACACGGACAATGAATAACAATCTGGAGGCGGAATGTTAATGACAAACTGGTGATACGTGGTGATACACTTTCTCTATCTCTACACACGGGCTCACTCGATAGATAGATATATAGACATATATAGAGACAAAGAGAGAGAGAGGGAGAGAGAGAGAGAGAGAGACAGAGAGACAGAGAACCTAACTTACTTTCAAGATAAAATGATAGTACTGTTCCTTTTTATAAGATTAACTATGGTATACAATTTTAGAAATTTCAGCACGTTTTATTTGAATAATTATTTTTATCACTTTAGCTCTAATCCGCCCATATGACAGGAGAACGAGACGGTTGACAAATAGCGAGTGTAGACGGACCAGATAAGATCACGGACAAGTTTTGATGGTTGATCTCGTCGGGTTGTTGCACAAGTCGTCGGATTGTGGAACCAGGCGTGAAAATTTTGGTTGAAAGTTCCATAAAGAAAAGTCGATCTAAGAACTTTTTTTTCGATTTTGAGCTCTTGTAAACTTGCGGGTCGCCTCGCTTCCACATCTGGCTTTGCAACAGTTGCAAATCATGCGTATCGAAGGAAGGTTTTTTTTGCCTCGATAAAAGTGCACCATAACGATAAAAAAAAAGATTAGACGTCCAAGGAGATTTAATTGAACAGAATTCCTGTAGTTAGAACGTCCGATCCTCGCTGTTCTGACCCGTTTCTGATTCTCGTCATCTTCAGTGGCAGGTCAAACCATAAGACAAACTCCAGGTTGTTCCTATACCCCAATATGGTAACTCGCAATTTTTTAGCCTTGTTTGTATTTTGTCAGAGGATTTCTGTCTGTTGATGCCTGAGGTGATCTACGATGACCCTGATGATAAACTTCAAATTTCTATCGCCTGGTTCTTACTATCTGTACGATAGCGCTAAATAAGAATAGTGCTTCTTGAAATAAAATTGAAATAAATTTCATCGAAGACTTCGACAATGGGCAGGCCGGCCGGTTTTTGTGTACAATTCATTGTAATTGATGGCATTGAACTTTGAACTTGGCAACCCTCACGTGGGGACGTTGCTCCACATGGGTCCGGTCGTCCCCACCGCACTTCGATAAATAAAACAATCGGTCCGCAGGCGAAACTTATCGACCCCAGGGCGCCGCTCGGTGCTGCACGGCGTCTCGCGGGGGCCCGCCCCGTTTCGCCTCTTCCACCGTTTTATTTGAGAAAAGGGCAAGAGGAGGCCTAACCCTTTCCCCCTTCCTTCGTGACAACACCCGGACGACCTTGGGAGTGCAATGGCCTCTCATTCAACCTTTCAGGGCGTCTTGGTAACCCGAGCGGAGGAAGAGTCAGAACCAGAAATCATGGGGAAAATAACATTTCGCGAACTTTGGCCTGTCGGATTGTTTCAAAAACCCTTCCAGATTAGTTTTATATCGAGCTGACTTGCTTTTTTAAACTTCTCAATTGTTTGGTAAGACACTGAGCATATATTGAAAAAAATTGCACTTAGTAAATCTGACCAAATACTAAACCCGCATGACTTCTGTGCGATGCTTTGTCCTTTTCATGCCATCCTTTCCATGATTAATCCGCACTAAGTGGCTTTAAAAAAATATAATTTCCCTATTTATCCCAATTTGTTTAATGAGCCTGAACAACCAGACTAATTACAAAAAAACAGCCAATTTCATTCCCTAATGAAGCAGGTTCAAATTAAACGTTGGTACATCAAAATTAATTTTCTTATCCTCAGAACAGTGGTTTCGATGTAATTTCATTATTTAAAGATATCGAAAAAGAAGGAACAGTCAAACACAGTCATGGTTGGAAACAACCAGGAAAATCGAAAATAAGTGTAACCATGACTTTCAAAAAAAGCCTATGTTTGATAGTCACCGATCTTTGTGTGCTGTGTGATGATGATACTGATGAATCTGCGATGGAGGATTCTAAATTTGTTTTTATTATCCCAAGTATAGGTTCGGGGCCTATGTATGGTCTTGCAGATACAACACTGGCCAGTGTGTCTGCTTTTTCGTTACCCAAAATTCCTTTGTGCCCTGGCACCCAGATGTAATCAGGTTGTTGTGTTTCCCCAGGTTTTGGAGATTTTGGATGCATTCACTGACTAATTTTGATGTGATTCTTTACATGCTAATGCTTTAATAGCTGCTTGGCTATCAGATCTTACGAGTTTTTTTTTTTTTTTTTGCCAGTGAAGCCTGTTTTAATATTTTCTAGGGCAGAAGCGGTGATGGCATGTATTTCTGCTTAAAAGATCGAAGTGTACTTCCCTAATGAGTTTGATTGGCTTGTACAAAAAACACCCGATCCGGTTCCTTCGTTTGTTTTTGACCATCTGTAGACCATATCATCGCATCTGATGCTTCCCTTAGTTCTTCCTCTCCTTTATAGTCTGTTGAGACTTTATACGATGTTGTAAAGAATGTTTCCAGGAACGTCCCAATTTCTAATAATGGGTGTTTGATTTTATTAATTATGGTTGTGTCCGAATTGTTTAGTTATTATCCAATTTGAGTGTTTGGGGAGCCTAAATGGAACCTTAGCAGTTTCTAGTGACTAAGTGAACCTTAGTAGGTATTGTTCTCATTGCCCTTGTGATACATAAGTTTGCTAATCTTCGTATGCTGCCTAATGATTTGCTACTTTTTATTGAGCTTTGGTCCACCAGATTATTACTGCAGTGCATAGCCAATGTTCCATTTTCGGTTTTAATTCCCAAGCAGTGTGATTTTGACGGAACCATTACACAAAAATCATCCAAACACTGAAGATGGCGAAATGCCAAAACGCGTCTGAACCAACAAAAATCAGCAAGGGCAGGCAAACCAAAATAAAACGATAGGTGATTATCAAACAATAGGTTTATCAACCGGCAAACCACAAGAGGAAATCTCACAACAAATAATTAGACTCAGGGTTTAAATTTGCTAGAAATGCTTAAATAAAGAAAGAAAACTACTAAAGATTTGATTACAAAAGTACCAAGCATGATTTTGTACCAAATTAACTTGAGCTTTTTTTTTAATGTAAGGTACAAATTAACAGAAGTTCGATAAATATACTAAATACACCAATCATGGTTCCGAATTGTAACTTCCTCTGAAGATACACAATTGATGTGGACAATTTTTCCATTATTTCTAAAGACGTTGACGGACAAAAAGAGTTATTTTGCAATTCAATGGTAATTAGGAGACCTTATTTAACGAAAGTCGAACAAACTTAATGTTTTCATGTATTCCTGAATTTTATACTGATTCATTATTGTATAAGTGCGCAAGGTAGAAGTACCAATCTTTTTGATGTAAATTACTGATGTTAACAATTTTTAGTACGTTTACGATTGCGTCAAGTTACGTAATTTTGCCCAAACCGATTGAAGTTAATTACGAAATCGCATATAAGGAAATAAACGTCGATTCTGCTCGTTTGCGCTCGTACAAACAACCGGTTCCTAATATCCTGAAAACGTTTTAGGAAATTGGCAGAGGATTTGGAAATTTCGTCTTTCTCGAGGATTTGGCCATTCCTGGATAGGCGAGAGAATCTAACGTCTTGAGTCACTGATGACAAACGCTGGATGTTAATACACATCAAGTATTCTTTATGGTATGGGAGAACAATGATCTTCCGACCCGAGGGTTTATTCCTTCTCATTGTTGCCCGAAGTAGACGGAAGCCAACTCCGAAAACCGCCTATAAACAATCTTTCTGATTTGTGACAACTGTCACCGGCTGTCTTTCCGGTAGCAACGGGAAAACCGAGATATGCTGAAAATAATCTATAAACCTTTAACACTCTTCTTCTTTTTTAATCCGTCTATTGTTTACGTTTTTAAAGAGAATCGTTGAGAGCGAACAATCATGAAATAAAATGTACTTTGATGATTATAGGCTGGCGGTTACCTGTAGGGTCGACGAACCTATGAAAACCAACGAGAAAACTGACCTTTCGGTATTAAAATGGAAGTATTTCCGCTGTAAAATTGACCGTGCTAAGGTAGTAAGAAGTCTAGTTTAAATCTGAATTAGCATAAAAATACTAAATTATGTTATTAATGTAAAACCTTTTATTTACTGTTTGGTATGGGTTCACATAGTTAAAACTAGAGTTACACGGTAATAAATTGCGTGTTTCTCTTCATACGGTTTTTATGGTATCCTCTTAAAGCATATCTTGACCTTTTGAACCGAGATATGATAGCAAGCGCGCCTTGGGAGCATAATTCTGAAGCCGTTTTAAGTTTCTTAAAAAGTTGGAAAAAAGTCCGGAAAATCGGCATTAGACGATCCATGACAGCGTCCGCAGTTCTTCTTTTATCGACCTTCCGTTGTCAGAATTCTGTACCACTTGCCCGACGGCCGCAAAGGGCAACGAACCTTCCCTCCGAGTACGTTCTTTTTTTTATTCGTTCTGACTCAGAACTTTCCGGAAAGTGTTATTTCTCCGATTATGCGGTTTCTCCAGATCGTCCGCATAATTACAATGATATCTCCACGGAGTGGTTCAATTCCACGCGTTGATGACATTTCCTTTCACGGCGTCGAACTTTGTGGGAAATGAAAAAAAAAGGGTTTTATTAAATCTCCCCTTACAAAATAAAAAGATTACACCAATTAACAACTAAACGAACCGTAATTGTACAAAATTGTCCCGGTTTTTAAAAGTCGCATGTATGTTTATCGCTACTTTTCGATCGGTACTGACTCAATTGTTCTCACAGTCCAAACATGAAATAATCAGTGGTGATCAAACTGTCAACACTTTATCAATATGCAAGCCACTCAGGAAAATTTCACAATTTGAAATTTTATTTTATTTCAACGGTCAGAAATTTCTTTTTGAGTGATGAAACTGTAGCTGCCCTGAGGATTTTGGTCGGTCACGAGTCTGACCTGTTGAGACATGAGATGAAAAATTGGATTCCTTGGCGTCGCAGTGACTTTTGGGTGATAAAATTTCAACATGATCTCACTCTTTTATCATAATTTCTACAAAACTACACGGAATCGATTTTTTTTATTACGATCAAGAACCCAATTACAGAACTAAAATCATCATTATTCGGAAATCGCGAGATGCGGTCTGGTGTGATATAGGTTTCAGAAAAACATTTTCTTTATCGTGTCAACGTTTCGATCTTTATTGAGATCATCTTCAGGACCTTAAATATAAAAAATATTTTTTGCATTGTATAAATTCACTTTTTTCCACATCCTACATGTATTTGTTCAATTTAAACAATGTTTGTAAATCTCAGGCCCTGAAGAAGATCTCCATAAAGATCGAAACGTTGGCACGATAAAGAAAATGTTTATCTGACACCTATATCACACCAGACCGCATCTCACGATTTCCGAATAATCATCGACTAACGGTCACTAATCACCACATACTACTAAAATCATCTTATTTTGCCTACCATATTAAGTAAAAAATATACATACATCAGCTAGTATTCTACAAAAAATAACAAGTATAATAAGAAATTATTTACAATTTTGCAGTCCTAAATTACTTCAAATTGTTAGTTGTGAGTGAAAGTAGCACGTAATATCTCACAATAGCTCGTGGTAGAGCAGCGGCGGATTTAGCCGAAGGTCGTGGGTTCGAATCCCGCTCGTGACACTAACTTTTTCATTTCGACCAGTACCTTAGATAAAGATTAATAAATTGAAATAATTTATTTGGTCAATCGGACCATGAAATATAATGGATTTAGTAACACAATTTTCCAACATCAGAATATTATTAGTTGATTTGTTAAGATGAAAACTAATATCACAGACCTAAGATTCCAAAATTTTAGCATATGTGACGCATTGATATCAATATCATTGATTATTTCGTAAAAAAGAAACCTAGCAAGGATTTCGTGGTCCGGTAGGTTAATAATAAATACTCTGGTAGATTCTACAATTTGGCAAAAGAAATTATTTACGTCGGTTAATTTCATTCTAGTTTTGGGTATGTAAGTACGAAGAGTACGGTAAAACCTGGAAACATAATTTTAATGAAAATAAAGTGGAAATGTTCAAGGAAAAACCAAGGTTCATTAGGTTTTCTCCGCTAAAATTTGACCCGGCTGTAAAGACAGTTTTATTTTATTTTTTTTTTTTAAATCAAACGTGGGTGTTTTTATACAAGAGAAATAGTGAGTAGAAATTCCGTTCGCTACAATTTTTCTTTTATTGGTGGGGAAAGGGCATTGGGCTTGAGATCAGCTCTGGTCATTCCAGCTTGGGTTAGCGACCTTAAACCTTGTAATTTTCTGCCGACCATTTAAAATGGTAATTCACATTAGGATAGAAAAGTTTGTCATCCTGTGCGTTGAGAATGGTCGCGTTTTACAATTTAAACGTATTTAAAAACACGTCTTCTTGGACAGTAAATCGCTGTTTTTCAACAATAAAATCGGTTCATCGAAACAAGCCAAGCTATTCGAAATTGCGTAGTTTTTCCGTCCGGGTCGAAGATTTTCCCATTTGTTTTCGTTTTAAAGGGGTCACGTGGTCGTCACCTGTTCCGGCACGTGTCCCCTTGCCTGTTGGGGTATCTACGTAGGTTGCGAGCCGGCTCGGCCCCCCTCTATCCAGGGGTAAACGACCTCTTGTAAACAGTGGTGAGCCCCCCTTCAAGCCCTGATCGAGATCTCTGAGCAACCGAAGTAAAAACCAAACAAATATCAAATATCCCACGGTGGCGCGGGATGGACTGTGGAATCGGGAAATCGATCCGTTTTTCGCGAAAATCGCCCGCAGTCGGTGCATTATTCGGGGTCTTGACGTTTTGTTATGCCGTCCGTTGGGGGGAGAGTCACCATGACAATGGGAGGAACGCTCCTTCGACACGTTCACCGGGAAAATCGTTTTGACGAGGGTTGCCCACTCTCGCGCCTACCCTCTCGGCTGTCGGCACTTATTTACAAACATCAAAGACCGCAAGGGCGATCAACTAAAACATAACTTACACAGAAATTCCGGGGATAATACGAACAATACCTTTTTTCACCTTAACAAAATTTGGAGGGGGTGTGGGGGTGGCCGCAGAGGTTTAGGCGTTGACACGACGCTCATCACTGTAAGGTAAAGGTCACGGGTTCGAATCTAGCGGCCCTGCATTCGGACCCGACATACTTACAAATGGGCTTTTTTTTCAAAAACACCGGCACCCTGAGGGTTTATATGACCTCTGCTGTTGCGAACACTCAAAAAAAAAAATGATTAAATTGAATCTATTGTAAGAGGACGAAGCTCAACGTTGTATGAAAGTTCTTTCCCTCTGACAGTTCCGACGGATATTCTAAGAAAATTGTCTATATTTGACCAAAAGTAAAAAGAAAATGTTTGAAATGCAAAATTATCGAAGCGTTCCTATTTTTTGTGATATTTTCTCCGAAGCTTGAACATTTTCCTCATGAGACGAACATGAATTACATAAGACTTTCCCATAAATAATTAGAATATTCCATGACAGTGGATTTCGACACGACAAACACAAGCGGAAATCGATTGTATAAATGTCAATCGATATAAACATAAGTCTAGCCGTAAAACAAGCCGAAAAATGTAAAAAATTATAAATTGTCAAATCCCATGATATGATGGAATCTGTAATTTGATCTGTCATACTGGTTTTTGAATTTGATTTGTTCCAGGCCTCACCCTGAAATAACACTGAAAATGGCGAGAAGCCGAAACACATCTGACAGAACAAAATAGTGAAAATACCCAACTACATGCTTACAATATTATTACAAATTAACAAGTCAAACTTCCATATAGTGGAAGAAGTGCGAAAAGACAATCAAACAAACATGAAATGATTAAAAATTAACATTGTGAAATAATCGTTAGTTATTGAAAAACTACACCAAATCGAAGCACATAGTAAAATTTTGAGGTTGGACAGCTTATCAGCACAATGAAACATTGCTCATCGTCCATTTCTGGGTGCTTCCAATCTCTCTTCTTGTCATGACCAGCTATCTCCACTTTTCTCTTTGCATTAAAGCTTTTATATTTTTTAATATTTACACAGTAAAGGAGTATTGTTTTGCGTAAATAATAATTGTTTGCTTGGTCAGCGTGCCTTGGCCATGTTTAATAAACAAGTTATTTGAAAAATAATTAATTACTAAACAGAAAGAGCGTTTTCTTATTTTTAAAAATTATTTATAAGGATGTACATTATACTTTCTCCAGTATCTCAGTGTAACGGGAAACAGTTGTAAAAGTTTTACTATTAGGTGATCAGCAATTAGCGAAATAAAAGCTCTATTAATTGAGATGTTATATGAGGTGCATATACACCTGAAACAATTTTTTTATATAAATGGTTTGAAAACCCATCTCTCTCGAACGCGCGCGCCCGCCCACACACACATACACACACACACACACACACCAGAGAGAGAGAGAGAGAGAGAGAGAGAGAGAGAGAGAGAGAGAGAGAGAGAGAAAAGAGAAAGGAAAGGAGAAAAAATCAAGAAAGATCCAAGGAGATGGATATGTTGAAGGAGAAAGAGAGAAAGAGGGGAAAAAATACAAACACATACAGATACAGATAATAGGAAAGGGGGAAATGGAGAAAGGACGAAGGAAAAATTGAATAAAAATAAAGGACATGGATATGTTGAAGGAGAAAAAGAAAGAGTTTTGTACTTATCTCTTCTTTCTCTCTCTCTCTCTCTCTCTCTCTCTCTCTCTCTCTTTTTCTCTCTCTCTCCCTCTCTCTCTCTCCCTCCTTTCTTACTATCTGTATCTGTATATGTTTGTATATTTTTACTCATCTCTCTCTCCCTCCCCCCTCCATCTCTCCTCTTTATCTCTCCCTTATATATATGTCCATCCAATTTCTCAATTTCTACCGATTTTCTTGTACTTTTTTCTCTCTCTTTCTCTCTCTCTCTATTATTCACCTTTCCTTGTATCTCTATCTATATATTTTGTGACAAAAGAGATGGATGAATTGAAATCTCTTCCTTACTTAACAGTCTCTCTCTCTCTCTCTCTCTCTCTCTCTCTCTCTTTNTCTATCTCTCCCTCTTCCCTCTCTCCCTCTCTCCCTCTCCCTCTTTCTCTCCCTCTCTCTCTTTCTCTCCCTCTCTCTCTTTCTCTCCCTCTCTCTCGTTTTCCCTCTCTATTTACCCATCTCAAAAATGGCCTAGATACATAATTTATATTGTTGTCAATCATCATCAGTCGTTTTATGATCTGTTCTCCCTTTATAATTTTGTCGTTTATACTGATGAAAGTGAAATGGAAAGAAGAAAGAATAAGGTATAACCTTGCATTGGCTATTGTTCTTAGGAACGATAATGACTTCTGTCCTTATCTACCTCCCCACTATCACTGAGTGTGTGTGGTTGTTAATGTTGGTTTGTTTGTTTTATATTAACTTTATTCCCTCTTTTGCTCTTTCGCGCGCATGCACTGTATCTGTTGGGTGATAGAATGAGTGTGTGTGTGTGTGTGTTTCCGGGAGGGGGTTGTACCCCGAGTGAATAACATAAAGATTCTTTATTGAATTTGGTGCTGACATGCATTTACTCCGTTATCTTTTCAGGTCAGTTGTTTCCTACCAAACAGATAAACTTAATTGTTTGAAAGCTTTCAAAAAGTAACACGCTGAATAATATACAACAAAAAGCTTGTTTAGCCTATATTTTTTGTGAATGATGCGTTTCTGGGAAGTGGCGGGATATTTATTTTATTTCCTGTTGCAAACCTCATGCCGTGATGGTGATAAGAGATTGGATGACGCGAGCGCGATGCGGCGTTGCCAGGTCTCGCTTTGTTTACATCCGTAGGACGAGGGTGGTGCGCCTGATTGGAGAAGTGGCCGTGACGAATCCCGGCTCCCTAGTCCCTTATTGATCCAACGGCAGCCCGGGGGGTTGGCGATGGCGATGGGCATGGGGTTGGGGTCCTCCCTAGGCTGTCTCACCCCCGGTGGGTTGCTATCGATCAGCTGTGCCCCGACTCTCGCCTTTGCCCCAGTTCCATTTTACCCCAGCTGGCCTACCAAAACAATAACAAACCTACGCCGTTCTTCGTCGTTGGACTCTTCCGAGCTGCCCGGATGCTCCCGGCAACCTCGCTGAAGACCAACCGCACCTCACCAACCAAATCTACCTGTTATTTTACAAAGCAGCTCTTTTTTTTTTCCTTTTCTTACAAATGCGCATTTACAATCGACTGACAGTTGAAATTCGACGCATATCCATGTAATAAATACATTGTACAATAGTTCTGTACCTAACTTATTTAACGACCTTGTAAGAAATTCCGAGCTTCCTCCCTTAGATAAATAGGAAAAGAAACTTACCAAAATCACCTTTTACCTTATATTTATCCAAGATGGCACCTAAACATACTTTTACCGAAGAAACTAGATATACATATGTTTATTATACGTTCAACCTTATGTGGAACCTTTTCCGCTTGAGCTTATCGAACTTTCTGAGGGTTGTATTAACATAAAGTCTCATAAGCATTTTTATACTTATGTAAATACGGGAAAAATTTTTTTTTGCCTATAACAAAGGCATAGACGGTTTCTTTGAAGAACCTATAGGATTTTTGGACAAATAGATTTTACGTTGAATTATTAGTTTATAATATGGTTTTTCGTGTTTAAAAATATTAGTGGAAATATGTTTTTTGTTGAAGCAAATGGGGAATTTTTTTTTCGACTTTCAATAGACAGTTTCATTGAAGAACGTGTAGGTTTTTTGGACAACTAGATCTTACGTTGAATTATTAGTTTATAATTTGGTTTTTCGTGTTTAAAAATATTCGCGGAAATATATTTTGTTGAAATAAATACAGAAAAAAAATTTTCGTCCTAGAATACTTCCTTTGAAGGACCTGTAGGTTTTTTGGACAACTAGATTTGACGTTGAATTATTAGTTTATAATTTGGTTTTTTGTGTTTAAAAATATTCGTGGAAATATGTTTTTTGTTGAAATAAATACGGAAAAAAATTTCGGTCTAGAGTAGACAGTTTCTTTGAAGGACTTGTAGCCTGTAGGTTTTTTGAACTACTAAATTTTACTTTGAATTTTTGGTTTTTCGTGTTTTTGAGTTTAAAAATATTTGTGGAAATATGTTTTTTGTTGATTTGGTTTTACCAATCTTATTTGGTGGTTTCACGTTCACCAACGTTTTTCGGCTTTGTAAATGGTGCATGGAGTGATCATCATGATAGCTGGGGAACTTTAATGCGCTTGAGCTTAGCGCCCCTCTGACCATTCCTTACCATTCCGACTCTGTTAAATTTGTACTTGTATTTTTTTTTTTTTAATGATTCTTGCTTAATTGTAATTTTTAAAGATCTTTCATTGGTAACGGAAGCCGTGCGAAGGCTGTCAAATTACCCTCTCAGGGAACTCATTACTGGTAAAAAAAAACCCCACTTCTGAAGACAATCTACAATGAAACAACGTCCAATTTCGACCTTAGACAATGGGATGGAAAATTATCCGATCTGAGGGATACGAATTTGTATTGTTAAGTGTAAATCGCTAGTTAAAGAAAAAAAAAATCACCAGCTGAATGTGTAACGAGTTGAGGTTGTTAAGTGCTCGGAAAAAAAAGGACCTGAGAAAAATTTGGCGAAATTGTGTTTTCGGGGGAATAACCTTTGAAAAACATTAAATTATGATTAAGCTGTGTCAATAGCCTTACATTTTTTATTTGATCCAACAAACTCAGTACATCGAGTAAAAAAAATAGTCAAAGTAGAGGAACCTTTTTTGCCAAAATCAGCTGTAGTAAATCCAAAATTATATCTTTCAACAGAATATTATTATAAAAACATTAAACTAGTGATTAAGCTATATTATTCACCAGATATTACATTGTCCAGCAATCATATTTTTCCAAAATATAAAATTGGAATGAAAATCGTGGCAAAGGAACGTTTTTAAATACAGCTATCGTCGACCCAAAATTGTATTTTCTCCAGGAATAATAAAAAAAATCAAATAACGATTAAACTATGATATTATCCAAATATTAATTTGATTCAACCATAATATTCGTTCAAAACAAAATTTGGGAGAAAATCGCGGTGGAGGAACTTTTGGTTGCAGAAAGAGCTTTAGACCATAGTAACAGTTACCAACTTCAGTCGTATAACAGAAAAATTGTAAAAAAATCATTAAGCTGTCTCATTAATCAGATATTACTTTGATCTAACCATAAAAACAACATCAAAAGCCTAAAATTTGAAGAAGAAAAAATCGTGGTGGAGGAACTTTTTTTTACTGAAAGTAGTTTTAGTCGGCCAAAGAAGCTAAGAACCATAGTTTAACTTTAATAGTTACCAAAAAGCCTAAAATTTGAAGAAGAAAAAATCGTTGTGAAGGAAATTTTTTTACTGGAAGTAGTTTTAGTCGACCTAAGATGCTAAGAACCATAGTTTAACTTTAATAGTTACCAAAAAGTCTAAAATTTGAAGAAGAAAAAGTCGTTATGGAGGAACTATGTTTTCTGAAAACTGGTTAAGTCTACCCAATTTTTTTTATGTATGGATAATCATAGAAAAGCGCTAAAATAATGATTAGTCTATGGTATTAACCAGATATTACTTTCATCCAACCTCTAAATAAAAGTAAAAGTCTAAAATTGAGAAAAAATCCCTTTTATTGAAAGCAGCTTTGGTCGACCCAAGATTATGTTTCCTGCGGAAAAACATGGGAAAATGCTAAGATAATGATTAAGCTTCTATTCATCCGATTTTAACCATAAAATCATAAAAAGCCTAAAATTTGTTTCGCGAAAGGGGTCATCCAAAATTATCCTTTATAGCAAGAACAACCTTAGAAAAGCGTGAAAATAAATAGTTAACAACGAGACTTTTCTTCCATTTATCCAATGAATACGATTAAAATTCAAAACATCCAACGGTCAATGGTGGAAAAAAATTACTTATGCGTACTTCGTACATGTGCGACAATCTTCACTGTTCGTTTATCAAAGTGTATGGTATTTTTTTCAAATTTTTTTATCTGCCTGGCTAAATCAATTTAGAGATTTTTTAGCCTGGAAGGACGAAGAAAACCTTAAAAATGGAAGGATTAGCGGTCCTGTTTTTCGAGAAGGAGCGGTGCAAGTTGCAGCCCAAACCCACAGGTTCGCTTGTATACCAGCTGCATTAAATCAATCGGGTGCAGGGAACTATCTGTAGTATAATGCGCAAGGGCGCATTCGCTTTTCTTTTATTCGTAGAATTTTTTTTATTGGGTCGTAAATCTTTTGAACTTTTTTATTACAGCTCAATGGTATGATCATCAAGCGGTCACAATAGCCTTCCGTTTATTGTCCTAATTAAATAGTAATTCACTACTTTTTTATTATTATTCCTCTTGATGTTTCAGGCTGGTGCTCAAAAAATATAAATTGAATAAATTAAAACCCTTAGATCTTTCAGTGTATATTTCCCTGGTTTATTCCATAAATTAAATTTCTTAGGGTTTGTATAATTTTACAACGTGCCAGCGGATTTGCAATAAAGACGCTCTTATCTTCTTAGGGTGGAACGTTTGGGTTAATTGACTTGTTGCACAATGAAATTAGGTCCAATTAATTTTAATCCAGATAGAATGGCTCTTTTGACTCATATGATGAAAGTAGATGATCAATTTTCCACTCCCAACTTATTTGGCCCGCGAATAGATTTATGAAACGTCGAATCGCCCTGGTCATTTTGAACTAGTTTTTGGTAGATTTGTAAAATTGTTTATTTAAACTTTAACGAATTACAGTTAGCTCTTGTTCTTTAAGTTGGGCTTCATCAAACAGCGAAGGCATGACGGTTTCCTCTTCTTTTTTTTCCGTTCTTTTTGCTAGGAAACGCCCCGTCATCGTCGTTATCGGAAAATAGACCGGTTTTTGCACCTGACGTCTGGGGGTCCGCCTACTTTCGCTATAATCTTTAAGATTAATACCTTTGTAAAACAATTTATAAACGAAAAACCTTAGACGGACAAATTTGCAAATATGTAAAATTTGAACACAGCTAAATATGCCGATTTTTCCTACAAACAACGGAAATAAATCAAGGAGTATACTTTTTAACGGGAAATCTTGATTTTCTTTCTGAAAACTATTTTCTTTTTTAACGATACTGATTTCTCTAATAATCCTCTTTTCCGAGCAAGTCCAAGACTTAACCAGTTAAGTTTTCACCCTCGAAGGCAAGAAAGAAATATCACCTGTGTCCTTATTGGTTGAAAAATCCTCCGGCCCACTAATCAATCAAAGTCGACTTCCTGCCAAGAGAACAAATGTTGACACATGGGTCCAGGTAGACGTACAAAAGGATTTAAAAAGAATAAAACCAAAAAAAGTAATGACCTTTTCTTTTTAATTATCTCTGCAATAAAAAAATAAAATGAAAAAAGTAAAACGTTTATTGGTATTAGACAGTTTATGAATAATTTTGGGAAAATTGATCCTTATTTGTTATTTGAGACATTGATGAAGCTCCAAACGCTAAAATTGTCTACCAAATTAGCAGTGAGAAATTTTAGACAGATCGGTCTTTATTTGTTATTTGAGACATTGAAGAAACTTCAAATGCTAAATAGCAATGAGAACCGATAAAAGCTTTCCTTCGTAATAAAATAATTGTGAGCGGAGTATCTATCAGAAAATCTTTCATAATCCAGAATGTACAAAAAGGATGAACGAGGGAGACACGACACAGACAAAACCAACAAATTCTATGATATTCTTTAACAAATCTGATCAAACTGTCAATAAATGTAAAAAAGAAGCAACAAATAGATTTCAATTTTTCTTTGCTAGTTCTTTTTATAAAATATAAGCCTTAGGAAGAATTGGCTTCTATATATGAGACTATTTTATATATTATAATATATTTTTGTCATTGAGGTAGCTAAGTTTATTAACAAATAAAACTAAAATTTTAATTGTTACAAAAACAGAAAAAATTGAATAATACACATAATTACAAAGAAGATAATAGATAATGATCATAAAATATTCTAATAATTTTAATTTTTTTAATTTTTCAGCTGTGTAATATGTTATTTTTTTGTTTTAGGCAACTAGAACTGTTTATCAGTGTTCGTGGCCAGGTTGTCACGTAATGAGAGAAACTTGCAACTCAATCGAGACGCATGTCAGAAAAACCCATTTGGGGTAAGTCTTTCCTCGTTGTGTCGTTTTTATTTTTAACACCCGGCTATAAAATTGCATTTTAAACTAGGCCAAGAAACGAAAGAGAAGGCGATGAAGACATGGAAGGCGATGACCACGAAGAAGAGTTCTACTATACGGAGGTGGAAATCGGACTCACCTCACCTACCCCGACTCTGTCACACCGAGACATGGCGAGGCCACCTCATGAAGGTAAATTTCCAATTGAAACTGGTTTAATTTGTATAAAACTCGATTTATATCGCGCAGATCCAGAATATCAGAGGGCCATGAGTGTTGGAAACTCTGTTGCTGGCGCGATCTCAATTCCTAAGACAAACTTCAGCTGGCCAGTCACAGCTACAGTTTCACCGGTAAGAGCTATAAACATTTTTTAAGCATTTATTAAAATTATTTTTATATTTCTTTATTATGTTGATTAATAATCATTCGTACTGAGTTGTAAGTGAAACATATGAAAAAGTTTACAAGATTAGAAAGAGAATTTAATTATCTTATTTTTTTAACATTTAGGATTATTAATTATTTGAGAAGGGAATTTAACAAAATTGACTTATTAAATGATTTTTGGTTTCGGTATTGCTGGGTTGTCCCATTTTCATTCAATGCCAATTGAATCAAACATCTGTTTCTGGTTAAAAATAAAAAACAAAAAACAAAACCAAAAACATGTAAACAAATTTATTTATCTTAAGTCAGACATGAAACTTTGATATTAAAATTATTTCTATATGACTTCTTTATTATCAAATTGATTTTTTTTAAGTAAATAAAGTCACAAATCTGTAATTGATTATGTATTTTTCAGAGAAAATTATATGCTTTTATGCTTACAAGTATGGTTCAGTAATCATTATACAAAATTGATAATTTTCTGTTTGATTTCTGAAACTCGTTATTTAGTTCAATCAGAGTTTATTAATTTGTTTTTTGTAAAATGCATTTTAAGAACATTATGAGTCGATATTTTATAATTATATTTCCCATTTAGAATCAGAAGCAGATCAAACTTTCGATGTCTGCTCCGCTGAACAAAGTGCCCGGTAGCCCCAGCAGGCGAATAAGGGGCGACACGAAAAAGTGCCGCAAAGTGTACGGCATGGAACATCGTGAACTCTGGTGCACTCAATGTAAGTGGAAGAAGGCTTGCTCAAGATTTGGAGATTAGAAAAGACGAAGAACGAGGAGAAAAGAAGAGCACAGAACATTATATTATATATATAAGGAAAAAAAAGATACTGAAGAAAATTAATCGAACCCTCTCTCCGTCCAGCACAGACTGACGGAATTGACATAAAAATTGGCTAGATCATTGAATAAATGTGTTGTTTTCATTACTCCTAAAGCCAACCAGTTACCTTAAAATCGAAAATTTTGTTCATTCATATTGTCTTTAAAGTTCATTACGATCGAATGTAAGAATGAAAATAGTTACCGTATTATAATTTAAAAGACTTTCTATTTTTATGCTCTCTTCTTTTGTCATTTTAACTATATCATTCGTTCATTTATTATTTCGTTTTTTTGTATTTACTCAAAAATACAAATAAAAGTGTCAAAAATTTCTTTAATTTAAAAGCTGCTCCAATATTTTGTCATTCGAATACAAATAAATTAAAAATGGCATTCACTAAATTTGTGGTTTGTTTGTAAAATAATTTAATATAGTGCATATCATACTTCAATTTCTATTTTGCAAAACAAAAATTATATTCAGATTTGATTAGAGGTCACTTTTTGACAGAAGAGGAATTTTAAATTTGCTCAAAACAGCAATAGTTTACTTTGTGAATTAGGTTTTTATTTATTATTGTAAACTTTTGTTTTCTTTTAATTTCAAGTGTACCGTCAAAAAGTCAACGGTTCATTAGCAGTCATCCTTTGACTGAATATTGGCGAGAACTGTGATCTTGAAATATAAGCTTTTATACGCCGATTGGCAAATGATTTTTTCCTCATTGATATTCCATTGTACAGCACAAGAAACATTTATTTAAAAAGAGGACTATACTGTGTTATCCATAAAATTAAAAGATTTGAAATACGAAATTTGCCAATTTATGATCTCAAAAATCAAAGGTAGAAAGAAAGAAAATATTGTTTTGCCGTTTCATAGGCCTAACTCCAGGCTATGACTGAAAAAGATGTACATTTTTATTTTGCTGATAGAAATCACTGTCATTTTAATACTCATCAACACACAAAAAAGTGGATTAGGTGATTGTATCTTTAACTAAAACTGTTGTTATTTTGTGTTCAACTTAAGTTTTTTTGTAGTGTTAGGTGGGGGAGCCTCGTGTGCCTTGTACAATAAATTTTACGACTGATTACAATTTTGATTTATGTAGTAAGTAAATAAAATTTGAAAAGATATAAATTTTCTGATTTCAATATAAAATTTACAATTTTTTTTAAAAACGAATTACAAGGTACAAGATGCCTCATCCCACAATGTTAATGTTTAATTTGTTTATATTAAAATCTGAAAATTTAGCCTTAGGTTAAAAAAAAAATTCAATACAAAACATGAACGTCATTTTTTTAGGTACAAACACAAGAAAAATTTAGTTGATTTTTTTATCTACCTATTTATTAGCTTTAATTGTGTGAAATTTGCAATCCTTTGCTTTATATAACAAATATATATATTAAAAGATGTGAAAAAATATATCTATATATATTTTTTTTAGTGATCTGTAAATATTTTAATAAATTTGTTGTGCTATGTTTTTATATTGTATATTTTTATTGAACAAATGTTTAAAGAAATTATTAAATATTATTACTAAAATTTTAAGAGCTATTAAGAGACAATATCATATACATATTATTGAGAGGGGAATAATAATAAAGGTAAATTGTTAAGCGAGGCGGGCATAGGCACAAAATGCCCTGCTGCGCTTTAGCGATGATTATACATGGATTTGACATGAAGAAAAAGTTAGGAGAGGAAAAGAAAAAAAAAACATAAAAACAAGAATGACGTCAAGAAATATTTAAAAAAATGTGTGTATACAATATATTCTTTGGTATAAAGGCAAAATATATATTCAACCAAAAGAAAGAGTATATTATTTGACAAAGGAAAAAAATACTTGATAAATTACTTTAAAGGAAAGTAATATAAAATAGGTTAATATTGAAGATATTTCTTTTCAGATTCAATGTAGGGCTTAAAGATGTGTGCTTAATTAATTGTTTGTGATTTACAAAAAGAAAGTTTTTCAATGTACTCTGTACACGATGTTAAGGTAAGATAGGAATGGTTGGTCAGTAGATTGTTAGCTTTGTTTGCACTTAAAATCTATGAATGGTGTAAAGTTTACCTTTATCTATGGCATAATAATCATCATTATAAAAAAAAAAGAAATATATGTGTCAAGAATAGTTGTGAGAAAAACGTAATAATTATTATCATTGTTATTATAAAATTATATATTTGAATATTTATATGATAATCGTACATTAATATTTAAGTATTTATCTCATAGACTATAAAAAGGTATTATTTTTAAATTGTTAACCATTTTTGAAAGCTTTCAGATTTGTTGGATTATTGTTTTTGAACTTTATTCTCCAGTGTAGTGAAAATTTCCCCAAAACAGCTTGGGTAAAGTGCAATAAACCAATATTTACATATAATGGAAATATTTTTCATACATCATAATTGATACAATTTGCATTTTGTTGTATAATTGAGTTTTTTTCTTCATTAAAGTTTGTTTTCTATTATCATTAAAGAAAAAAAAAGTTTTAAATGTTTAAAAAGTTATTTGTACTTGTTAAGTTAAATTTGTATCCCATTGTATTAATTAATTATCAGCTTAAATTGTTATAGTTTCCCCCCAATTTATTTTTAAAAGATTACATATTTTGTTTTTATTCATGTTAGATATCTTGTGAACAAACAAGGTAGTGAAATTTTTTTTTTTTTTTTTTTTTTGAAAGTCAAATTCAGTTTTACAACTATCAATGTCTGCTTGCTTTTCCATACACAGCTGCTGTGTTCAAATTCATTTTATACGCATTGCCATTCTGCTGATTTGTAACAGTTTCTAAGGTTGTAGTACTGCATTTTTTTTCTCGCAAATTTGAATTTTCACGATTAATTGTGCTTGTATACATTAGCCTAACATTTAAAAATAGTACAATATACAATTAAAAAGTGCAACATTGTAAAGTAGAAGGCTTCCCGCTTTGTAATTTCCAGGCGGAACAAATGAAAACGTTTTTGTTTTTATTTTACGAGCTCCTCTTTATGAAAATTTGTTTTTGATCTCAAGTGTGTCAAATAGTTTTGATACAGTCTGATTATTGTTGTCGTTGTTTTTGGCTCAATTTACAAAGTGATTTGTGTTTGGCTCAATCCAAAATCAGAAAAAAATGCCCATTGTTGCTAATTACAATAAATTTTAAAAAAAATCGGATTAGCTATTTTGACTTTTTTTTTTAATTATCGCATGGTTTATTTTTAAATATTTTTTCAATTTGCTTATTGGCAGAATTTAAATAAAATTTGACATTTGCTGTGAGAGCGCTTTCTTTCAATTTTTCTGTGCTGTACATTTACCTAATTATGTATATTTTTTATTACGTATTTTATTTTTTATTTTAATTCTATTTATTTTTATGGTTCCCCTTAATGTTGAAGCGATTTTGAAAAGTTTTCGATAGTTTTGTTATTTTTTGTTTAAATTTCTGTTCACATTATTTCAATATAAAAAGAAACTTATAAAGTTTTTTACAGTATTTGAAGTTCTTTTTAAAAAAAAGTGTATTTTTTAATTGTGATAACATTTTTGACCTCTACGAAATCTCTGGAGGGTGGGGCCATAAGGAAAAGATTTTTTGACTCTTACACCGACATGTCTTTCACTTTTCCTTGGGGGCGTTTTTACTTTTTGGCCTGTAAAACTTGTTCTTAAGGGAAATGATTATGTATTATTTTTAAATAGGTTAATTTAATGACGATGTATATTAAAGTACTACCTCTTAGGAAACAAGTCATTCATTGTAAATTTTTGTGTATATAAAAGTAACGCTGTTAAAAGTAAGGCAACAGAATTGAAGAAATAACAGATTGTTTTAGAATTGTAAGTTCACTACCTTATCATTACGCCCGACTAAAAGAAAAGAAAAAAAATTCTGTATTTTTAAATTCAGATATAATGTATGATTCTTCATTTTTATTTATAACTTATATGCAGACATTTTATAACTTTAGAATTAGAAATTGCTATTTATTCTTATTGTATAATCATAGTATTTATTTTTATAATAAAAATACTGTTTAGTTTTATTCAATAAATATTTGTTGACTTTCAATTTTTTCTGCTTAATATAAATTATGTATAGAATGCAATTTTATTGTGTTTTATAAATTTAAATATAAATAAAGCATGCAATACATTACAGAATCAATATATTTATTTATTTTTTTTTTTTTTTGTCCTGAACCTTATTTCCTGATTATTTTTTCTAAAAATTAAACATTTCCTTGAGTTTACTTAAATTTTCCTGCTATCCTTTTACAATTATGTATGCATTGATATAATATGAAAGCAATTTACTGAAAGTAAGTAAAAATTGAATTTATAAATGTTTTGCTTAATTTTAGATTGTCCAAAAAATTAATTAATTAATTGAACAAGGATGAACAATATGCATTAAATATGATAAAGTACTGCAACCATGATGCATTAGCCAAAAAGACAAAGAAATACTCAAAGTAATTCCAATTATGAGCAAAGTCTTACTTAAATAATAGTAAAACCGTATATTCTTATTGCCAGCATAGTAGAAATATACAAAAATTGTATTGTATAATGTATAGTGAACATGATGGAGAAGAAGAAACAGGATGTAAATAAATAGGGGCAATTCTGTTACAGCCTAAATATATTTAAGATTGTTTTGCCCTTATGATGATGTTAAAATAGGTCAAAAGCTTGGTAATAACAACTGAATTTGCTTTTTTCTTTGCGACCATGCCTTGATCCAAAGGCCAATACATCTAACATTGAAAACAATAAATAAGGAGCAAGACAATTTGATCAATAATATTAATAAAATATGATATCTTTATTGCCAGAATAGCGAAAAGGTACAACAATTTAGGTGCCTAAATTACTAAAATTTAAAAGATCCACCAAAGTAACAGTGTATAATGTATATTGATTGTCCTTGTAGAATAAGTAAATAAATAGAGACAATTTGGAAACCCCAAGACAATATGATCAATAATAATAAAATATTGGGCATCGGTGGCCACAACATTTAGAGGCATTGGCACAGTGCTCATCTCTGTAAGGTAAAGGTCCTGGGTTCGAATCCAACACACTTGCAATTTTTTTTTTCAAAAGCACTGACACTGATGGTTGATAGCGTTTGATGTCGGGAACTCTCATTAAAAAAAGGGGGTGAACGCCAGAATAGTTGTATAATGTAAATTATGGTTGTAGAAGAAAAAAGAAGTAAATAAATAGGGAAGAGAGAGAATTTGTAAATCCCAAGAAAATTCAAAAATCTTTTTAAAAAATTGTAAACCCCCAAGCAAATTTGTAAACCCCAAGACAATTTGAAAAACTTAAAACCATTTGAGAACCTTAAAAAAATTGTAAACCCTGACAATTTGTAAACACGAAGAAAATTTGAAAACCACAAGAAAATTTGTAAACCCCTATGACAATTTGAAAACCTCAAGACATTTTGAACAACCCAGGGCAATTTTAAGCCAAAATGACTTGTAAACCCCCAAGAAAATTTGTAATCCCAAGACAATTTGAAAAACAAACCATTTGAAAAAATCAAGGCAATTTGAAAATCCCAAGACAATTTGTAAACCCCAAGACAATTTGAAAATGCCAAGAAAATTTGTAAACCCCAAGACAATTTGAAAAACCCAAAACCATTTGAAAAAATTGTAAACCTCAAGACAATTTGAAAACCCAAAGAAAATTTGTAAACCCCTATGACAATTTGAAAACCTCAAGACATTTTGAAAAACCTAGGACAATTTTAAGCCAAGACAACTTGTAAACCCTTAAGAAAATTTGTAACCCCAAGACAATTTGAAAAACATAAAACCATTTGAAAATGCAAGACTATTTGTACACCCACAAGAAAATTTGTAAATCCCAAGACAATTTGAAAAACCAAAACAATTTGAAAATCTCAAGGCAATTTGAAAATCCCAAGACAATTTGTAAACCCTCAAGAAAATTTGTAAACACCCAAGAAAATTTCTAAACCCGAAGACAATTTTAAAAAACTAAAACAATTTGAAAACCTCAAGACAATTTGAAAACCCAAAGTTTGTAAACCACAGTTCTCATAAATTATTTTAAAAGAGAAGGTATGACAGGTGGGAAAATTCATACAATGTATTCACAAGTATTCAGAAAGAAGTAGGAAGAGAAATCCTTCGCAACAATTTCATATTTGAGAACTGGCCATGGTATTTGTGGACCATATTCATACTGAATCGACAAAGACCATCATCAAATTTTGCAACTTGCAACATTGCGGAGAGTTTTGAGCATGTTGTCAGTATGTGAAGAGTATGAGCGCCAGTGTTTTTTTTTTTTTTAATTAATTTATTTTTATTTTTTTAAATTTTTTTTTTAATCCGCAGGGTTCTACAATATATAAAGAATCTGTTCAATATTTTCAGAAGGCCACGTGAAAGCGAATGTCTGAATTTATAGATCTTATACTCATAAAGATAGGCGCACGGTGTATTTTTGGTTCAATATTTATTTATTTATCTGATTATGCAATAATTTGTTAGAGCGTGTAGGTCATTGGTATGCCCAGATTTAACACAATTGACCTAAGCCTGACTATATTTAGAAAGAGAGAAAATTAATCAAACAGCATGCACCGTTGCATTGCATTTAGGTTAGTAAAAGATTAGATTGGCAAGAGTTCAGATGGCAACCCAACTCGCAGTTATTTAATTGTCAAGTCACTGGGTAAATTGACGTGCGAGCATTTGTGGGCATGTCAATGATTATATAATTAAATTTAAAGAGATATATTTTGGTTTAAACTACTTAATAGGTCAATAAATTAAATGTGAGGTTTATATTTAATTTTTTTTTTTTCCCCCCCGGGGGCTTCCAACAATAAAGTCATTTCAGCCCATCACTCACTTACAACAAACAAATAAATAAATTACTTATAAATAAATACACGACACAATAATAAAACATAACACAGATATTCACGTTTTATACACTATTTACAAGTGAGGAAACACCCCCGTTTCTCTTAAAAAGTGGAATAGAGGATCCAACATTTGACTTGCTCGCCTGAGTACCGTTTTTATGTCAGGGTTCATGCCTACTCGCTCCCTGTAAGGGGCCAAGGCACGGCACTCCTCGACAAGATGAGACACACTGAGCAACCTTTCTCTACAAGCGGGACACCTGCGCGGGTTTTGACCCAGAAGCAGATGTCCGTGTGTCAGACGGGTATGGCCAATCCTCAACCGAGTTAACACGATCCTTTCATTTCGTTTCAGATTCTCATGAGGCCATCGTTCAGTCGTGCCCTTAACTCGCAGGAGCTTCTCGGACGACCCGGCCCACTGACGCTGCCAACGCTTTCCCACAGCGTTCTTTACTGCTCGCACAGCGTCACCGGGCCGGATCGCGGTAGCTTGGTCTGGAGGGCGAGACGTCCCAGCTTTCGCTGCCTCGTCTGCACGTTCGTTGCCCTCCAGCCCGACGTGTCCGGGTACCCAGACAACTACCACCGTTTTTCCCAGGCGCTCCAGCTCAGCATATCTTTCTAGAAGGAGCACGACAAGAGGGTCCGTGGCGAATCTGTCCTGGATTGCCGATACTGCACTCAGGGAGTCCGTACAGACAAGAAAGGCAGAGCCCTCATCGTCTCGAATCACCCCGAGTGCGTGCCAGATCGCATAGAGTTCAGCCGTGTACACGGTGCAGTGCCGCGGGAGTGCCCATGAAGTGGACGAACCCCCGTTATACACAGAGCACGCCACACCTTCGCCGGTCTTGGACCCGTCCGTAAAGACGAGGCGAAAACCAGCGAAATCCGATCTGAGTTCTAAGAACCCAGCTCGGTAGAGGTGCGGCGGTGTACACGACCTGGCTAATACCGCGAGGTCGTCTCGGACGAGTACGGCTGGAAGGACCCAGGGCGGTGTCGGTCTGTTACCCAGCCCGAGTACCGACCCCAGTGTCAGTCCCGCCCTCCCGAGGGCTTCACTAAAGCAAATTCCTAGGGGTCGCGTCCGAGTTCGAAATTGCTCGTATACTTGGCTATAATCATTCTGCAAGATCGTGTCCGTCAAGGGGTTGCCCGGCTTGGCCAAAAAACTAGCCGCATAACTGAGAGTAAGCCGCTCTCTCCGGAAATCGGATGGCAGCACTCCCAGCTTGCAGCAGAGGCTGGCCAGGGGGCTAGTTCTAAATGCACCCGATACTGCTCGAAGACCCTGATAGTAGAGCCTGTCCAGCCGCAAGAGGTCTTTCGGGCCGAGGAATAGGCCATACACCCGTAAAACAATCTCGAGCAAAGCAATGCTTCAAATACTTTCAGCAAGGTCTCCCTGTCCGCTCCCCACCTGAAGTGACCAATATGCTTTAAGAGTCCGAGGATTTTTCTGCAGCGGACTTCGACATCTTCGATATGTGACTGCCACCTTAACTTTTCATCGAATATGAGGCCGAGGAACCGCACCCTCTCCACATATCGAACCGGCACGCTATGAGCCCTCCTCAGTCTGCAGAAGTGGACGCCCACGGTCTTAGACGAGGAGAAGGGAAAGCCGGCTTCCTCAGCCCTTGCAGCCACAGCGTTGATCGCCGACTGCATCACCCCGCCGACCTCCATTAGATCTTTACATCGTCGACATAGAGCATTTTTTTTATCTGCTGGGGGACCAAGTCGGCGATCCCGTTCACCGCAACTAGAAAGAGCGTGACACTCATCACCGATCCTTGAGGGATACCGTTCTCCTGAACGTAATCCCTGGATAGCACGGACCAAAGCCTGACTCGGATTCTTCGATATTCTAGGAACCCACGGATAAACCGTGGCATTTTGCCTTTTAGACCGATTTCTTGACATTTCCGCAGTATCGCATATCTCCAGGTATTGTCATATGCCTTCTCGAGGTCGAAGAATAAGGCAAGGGCGTGTTCTCTGTTCAGAAACGTGTTCTGAACAACTCCCTCGAGCTGACAAGCATGATCCACCGCAGAACGATGCTTGCGGAATCCTGCCTGATACTGGCTATAAACTCCTTCCGTCTCAAGGTACCAGGTCAAGAATTAATTAGTTGATATTAAATGTTGATCTAGTGTGGGGTAGGTCGAAGCCCTTGCACAGCAGTCTCATATATCTGGATTCCTTGGGCATGTAGTGTTCAAATTTTTTATTATTATTATTATTTTTTAATTATTCAACCATTTTATGCATCCGGTTTTTTAGATTCATAATTTAGGATTCAACTTATATAACAGACTCAATAAATTGATTGACACAACTCTTGAAAATAATTCTTCACAGAAGATGACTAAAGTCTTAGCGACAAGACAAAATGAACAAGCTGATTAACAGAAGAAAACAAAATAATTTTTTTTGTATAATTACAAAAATTTGAATAGTAAGAGAAAAAAGTAAAATTACATGATTTGGATATAATTGCAAACAGGAAATCCAAAACATAATTTGAACCAAGAATAACATTAACGACTTCGTTAATTGAAGCAGTGATAGAAAACCTGAAAAAAGATAAATATGATTTTGACTGAAATGCTAAAAATTCCTTCCATCTACTTAAAATCGCACAGTATTACATCAACTTTTGCCTTTTTTTTACTAATATTCTACAACTGCAATTAATATTCTTTATTTATAATTCTACAATACAATTTATGAAATAAGTAGGTTACAAGGAAACAACTTTTACAAATAAAATTCACCTTTTATTAATCCAACCATTTTGCAAATCAAATTCAACCTTTTGCAAATGAAATCCACTTGTTATCAAATCAAACTAACCCTTTTTGTAAATAATTTTCACTCTTTTGCTAATAATTTAAGTTTTTACACAGAACTGATCCACAAAAGATTTAGTGAAACACTAGAAAAAAAATTGACAAGATTATATGTAATTAGTGTAATTAGGTGTTTTATTTCCCAAATGCATTTTATTTATAATATTGTCTTATATGATTTGTATACTTCCAAAAACTGCATGGGTCATACTTAATATTATGTTCAATTTTAGATATAAATGTTTCATAAGCTCTTTTAAATTCCACTTTTCATTGAGCACTTAAAGATTTGAATACAATGTAATAGTTCAAAGAACCGCTGAGTTTATAAATTTTATGAGCTAGCTTTTTCTCTATGATGAGATTTATTATAATGTTCACATTATAATTTAGTTTTCTTCAAAATCCACACTTACTGTTGTTGATGTACTACAGGAACAAGATAATTAAACCAACGCTAGACAAACTCACTAATTTCGTGGTCTCAGTTCAATTATCAATTATCTCAACTAAAAATCCTTAATTAATTGTAATGTATCAATTGGTCAAGCGGACCACGAAATTAGTGAATTTAATGATCTAAAATGAAGTATACTTCACTAAAGCTCTCTGTGGTCATTTCATTTGCCGTCGAGAATCCAATCCGATTACACGACATTTGAAAAATGGCAAAAAGGAGAGAAAATTCAAAAGGTGGGGTTGAGATGGGAAGTTGGTGTCTGAGCGGATTGAGGTCACGATAGCTCAAGTGGTAGAGCAGCGGCGTATCTAGCCAAAGATCGTGGGTTCGAATCCCGCTCTTGCTAGACAAACGTTCAAACCTTATTATTCACAAGAAGAAAAAAAAACACCTCTCCTAGCTCCTCCATGTTATTACAGAACGGAACTGCAAAGGATGGCTAAAAATCAAACCTAATATTCCTAAATTCTTTGCATGAATTCTTTGTTAATAATCACACACTTCTCCTCTCAGATTTCCAAATTAATTATGTTACTTACCTATATTCTAATACCTCAAATTCCATTACAAATTTTCTCTTCATTTCAACTTCCTTATCTTTTTCAGTCTTATTCTCCTTACCAATCCCCTGCATAAGTCAATTAATTAAGGTTTTTAGTTGAGATAAAAAAGTCAGTGTCATGAGCGGGATATACCCCTGCATAAGATTGAGGTGATGCTGGCCTTGTGACCAACTGCCCACAAAGCCATCCATTGTAGGGAAGAGGCTGCCAATTGATGGTCATTGGTGGGTGGCTCATACTCATGGCTACATGATACTTATGTTGTTTCCTTATTGCATAAATTGATGCAGCTGTAGAATAATAATTAAAAAAGTCAAAAGTTGATATAATACTGTGTGGTCTGTACTGTTAATGTTACTTTCATTTTAATTTTTATCTGAAAGTGTTGCCTTCAAAAAACTAAAAAAATTAGAATTGAAATTTAACATTGGCCTAGATAATATTCACTGGGAGTTTTATGATTTACAAGAGAATTAATTTTCTTTGGGAAAGAGTAAATTCAATTTGTGCTCAAAAACGAATGAATTTGATTAGTAGACAAGTGAATTTGATTTGCAAAAGAGTAAATTTAATTAGTAAAATCTTGAATTATTAACAAAAGATTGAATATGATTTACAAAAGGGTTAATGTAGTTTGTAAAAACTTCAATTATTAGCAAAAGAGTGAATTTGATTTACAAAAGGGTGAATTTAATTTATAAAAACTTCAATTATTAGCGAAAGAGTGAATTTGATTTACAAAAGGGTTAATTTGAATTGTAAAAGAATGAATTTGCTTTGGAAATGAGTAAATTCAATTTGTAAATGACGAATTTGATTTGTAGACAAGTGAATTTGATTTGCAAAAGAGTGAATTTAATAAGTAAAATCATGAATTATTAGCGAAAGAGTGAATTTGATTTACAAAAGGGTTAATTTGAATTGGAAAAGAATGAATTTGCTTTGGAAATGAGTAAATTCAATTTGTAAATGATGAATTTGATTTGTAGACAAGTGAATTTGATTTGCAAAAGAGTGAATTTAATAAGTAAAATCATGAATTATTAGCGAAAGAGTTAATATGATTTACAAAAGGGTAAATTTGATAAGTAAAATAGTGAATTTGATTTGAAAAAGAGTCAATTTAATTTACAAAAGGTTGAAGTTGGTTTGCAAAAAAGTGAATTCAATTAGTAACAACTTGAATTATTGGCAAAAATGATTTTCAAAAGGGTAAATTTGATTCGTTATCAAGTTTAATTTGTAAAAGGTTGAATTTGATTTGCAAAAGGGTGAGCTTGATTTTCTGAGTGGATTTAATTTGCAAAAGGGTGAATTTGATTTATAAAAACTTGAATTGTAATAATAATAATATCTTTATATACGGCAAACCAATTTAAGTACATTATACAATTTACCTATTTTTCACAGCATACAATGAATTATGAAATAGATTCAACTGAACATTATTTTGTATATCTTGTTCTTTTATCAGGTATATTCAATTTAATTATTTCTAAAAGTTCTGGATAACATAGTAGGTTATTTATCAATCTGAAACAAACTGTAATGTTGCCAATTTTTCTACGCTAGTCTAGATTACATAAGTTGAACATTAGCAAAAGAGAGAATTAGATTTGAAAAAGGGTAAATTTAAAATATGAAATATGAACGAGTGAATTTAACTTGCAAAATGGTGAATTTGATTTGCAAATGAATTAATTTGATTTGTAAATGGGTTAATTTTATTTTACAAAAAGCTGTATTTGCTTTATGAAAACTTCAATGATTAGAAAAAGGGTAAATTTGAAATATGAAAAATGAACGAGTGAATTTAACTTGCAAAAGGTTGAATTTAATGCGGAAAACCTGTGTAGGAATTGTCAAATTTGGCTGTTAAGATGACAGTATTGAACTTGCACCCCATCTAAAATTATGAGTTTGATCTTTTTTGTAAACCATCTTTTTGTAATGGTTTTAGAAATATTTTTTGTAAAATTAATTTTCAATGGGATTTTTGTGTCTTTTTTAAAAATTAAATAAAAAGTAATGTTATTTTTGTAATAAATGCCGGCGTCAGAGGTTGGCGACACTGATTGAAACCTACAGCTTACCACCTAAAGCCCTTTCTAGTTTGTTTTCCTTGTTGTTTAAGGTTCTATTGTCGGCTAAATAACGTCGCTGGTCCTTGTGCAACTTTTATCGTATTTCCAGGTGGAAAAATGTCTTCAAAAGAGAGTTCGAACGCCCGCGAGGCGTCGAAAGACTTCTACATTCGTTACTACGTAGGTCACAAGGGCAAGTTCGGCCACGAGTTCCTCGAGTTCGAGTTCCGGCCTGACGGAAAACTACGCTACGCCAACAACTCAAACTACAAGAACGACACGATGATCAGGAAAGAGGCGTACGTCCACCGTTGCGTCCTCGAAGAACTTAAAAGAATCATCATCGACTCCGAAATAATGCAAGAGGACGACTCGCTATGGCCGCAACCGGACCGCGTCGGCAGGCAGGAGCTGGAGATAGTCATAGGAGACGAGCACATCGCCTTCACCACATCCAAGACGGGCACCCTCGTCGACGTCAACCATTCCAGGGACCCAGAGGGCCTCAGGTGCTTCTACTACCTCGTCCAGGACTTAAAGTGCCTCGTTTTCTCTTTGATCGGCCTTCACTTTAAAATCAAGCCCATATAAAAAGTTATCTTTTTACAATTTAAAAATATTTACCATTTAATTTTTGCCTTTTTAATGTCTCAATTTTATAAAACTTAACTTCGATATCACTTACAATAAAGTTTCTAGTGTAATTTACAAGTTATTTTTCTTCCATTTATCAATCTTCTACACCCAATATTATCCATAGTACAGAGTAAAATTCGATATAAAAATGATAATAAAACCAACTTTCACCTTCGCAGCACAAAACATTAAAAAAATTCCAAGTAATTATTCTTTTTAACTAAGGTTTTTAGTTGAGATGAAAACTTAGTGTCACAAGCGGGATTCGAATCCACGACCTTTGGTTAAATACACTACTGTCCTAACCACTTCAGCTATCGCTGGCTTCAATCACTGTGGCACTAAAACTCCTTATCTCAACCTGTTGGTGAAGTAATTACTTCTTTTACTTATTAAATTAAAGGTTGTAGGTTCACCAAGTTAGTTGGTGCCCGAGGGGATCAAAACCACGATAGCTCAAGTGGTTAGAGCAGCGGTGCTTTGAGCCGAAGGTCGTGGGTTTAATCTTACTCATGACACTAATTTTTCATCTAAACCATATTATGACCACTAAGCAAATATAAATTAATTTAATAATTAAAAGAAGTCACCACTTCATAAGATGCTGAGAATCAAATCCTGAAAATATGGCAAAATGAGGGAAAATTAGAATGGTTGTGGGTTTGAGATGGGGTGTTGGTGCCCAAGGGGATCAAAGCCACGCACGATAGCTCAAGTGGTTAGAGCAGCGGTGCTTTGAGCCGAAGGTCGTGGGTTTGAATCTCGCTCATGATAATTTTTCATAGCCAAAAACCTTAGATAAAAAGAATAATTAATTTTTATCAATTACGACCACTAAGTAAATATGGATTTAAAAAAATATTGTTTTATTTGAAAAAAATCACCACCACCATCTTTGATCTTAGTGCTCAGATGACTGACAGAATTTGTGAAATTTTTCAAGTAAAACAATATTTTTGTAGTTTTTATTTTAAGACAAATATACGTGTGTGTATTTGTCGATGCATTAAATTAATGTGGGGGGGGAAGGGTATAATGACAAAAGGAGCAGGCGCAACAGTGGGAATCGAACCACCCACACCGCCGTGGTCTACCACCCCTTAAAACGATATTCGTCTCTCTCTGCTTCACCCACTGAGAAAAGGATTGAGACAAACCCACAACCAAGTGTTAATTTGCTAGAAGTCAATCCCAAGAAATAAAAAAATTGAATTAAACATTTTTATTAAATTAAATTTTCTTTTCAATTGTTTTACAGAAATTAAGATATGAACTAAAATTGATCAAACTTACAGTAAAAGTTGATTGATGAACGAGCTGGCTTTTAATATGCAGAGCGATACGGCCCCCGCGAGTCGCAGGACTGTGCAGGAGTCCAGTCAATCACTCTTTCTTTTCTTCTCTTCTCAGTAATGCATTCATTCATTTCCTTTTTCTTTGTCTAATCTCGTTAATTGTAGACATCATTCATGGTATAAATTTGAGATTTTTCAAATAAAACGATATTCATTCTCTTTCCCCATTCCTCCCAAACTCTCTTTCTCATGCACTCACTCCCCCACCCAGTTTTCCCTCTTTGTTTCTCTCACTAATACATTCAATCATACGCTCTCTCTCTCTCTGTCTACCTCGCTATCTCTTGTTAATTGTAAGAGAGGTCGTTCACGACCTAACTTTGCAAGATTTTTCAAATAAAATGATATTCATTCTCTCCCTGAATGAACTATTTTTTTCTCGCTAATATTCTTTCGTTCTTGCTCTGCCCCTGTTGTTAATTATAAGACAGGTCGTTTTTGACATAAATTGGCGTGACTTTTCAACTAACATATTATTTATTCTCTCTATTAAGATAATTAATCGATTGCCAAAAAATATTAGAAACTTTTAATGACATTAACAATTGAAATATAAAACAAGGTTGTTTAAAATAAAACTACAAAATGATCTTATAAATATTTTTATATACAATTATTTATCTAACCTACACAATTATATTATTAATGTATATTAAATTATTTATGTACAATTATGTACACAACTTATACAATGTTTTTTGAGTTTGAAGAAAGCAATTAAAATTGTATATATATGTATATAAGTGCATATATATAATACAGTCAGTTTAACATCGGCCTCAGTTAATTTCTGGCCATACATCTTGGAATGACTAGGATTTTTTCTTATTATATAAAGCCTAAGCTACAATTTTTTTTTTTTTTTGTTAAAATATAATTACGTTTACATATGTATTTATTTGTTGACATAAAAATTAATTTTACACGAAGCAGTCAACACAACCGTTAGGTTCATGTTGACGGTACAATCACATTCTTATTTGTTCATCATTGGCTTTTGTCTGGCCAGCGGTGAAAGCGGCGTTAATAGCCAATTCCAACACCGTCTTGCACAAAAAAGAGGTTTATCACAAAAAAAACTATGAAAAAAATTCCAATAAAAATAGTCTAAATAATAAATAATCAATAGTGTACCATTTTCATATATACGTGTGCCAAGGGGGGGGGGTGGCTTTACACAAAACAAGTGTTTTTAGATTAGACTGATATAAAATTGTTTATCCAATTTAGAAATTAATAAATTAAGTACAGCATAATTTTATTCTAACTGTTTTTCTGAACAGAAACTGCTTATATTACATGCCTTTTATTTTAAGTTTTGACTAGTTATATTAGGATAAGCTTGGAACCCTTTTGAAGAATTTTCCTAAGGGGCTCAAAAATCTAAGAATGCCGAGTGAATAAAAGAACTGCTGTGGCTCAACAAAACACGATGATCACCCTTGTCAGTTTCTCTGCTATATATATTATTAATTAAAAGTTAAATTGACAACAATCGTTTATAAAGAATATATTACACTATATACTTTTATAAAAGGAGTTGGAATGTCTTAAAATTTTCATCCTTTGTACCACTATTGCATTTCAAAGCTATAATTTATATAATTTCTATATTTATCAATAAAATTGTTTATATTATAAATTATGTTTTAAACAACGAAACATGTGGGCTAAATTGGTTAAAAAATTACATTGATCTCACTTTTTTTGTGTGTGTGTAAAGATTACATATTTAAATTATTAACTAACACAAATACTCAATGTTTTCTTTTGTTTTGTACTCGAGCAACAAGGAAATAAATAAAACCCAACTTACAAGTTTTGCAAGAAACCGTTTGTTTAAAACATAAAATTGTACACGGAAGAAATAAAAAGCTTTTGACGATGATTATTTCGAGGTGCTTCTAGTGTTACGAAGTGGGCAAAAATCAGCCTTCAACTATTTAAACGGTAGTCGCTAATTTAATTTTCTAAATCCTTGCAGTGGTGGCGTTATGAATTTGATCTTCAATGCCTTTTCTACATGCAATTACGAGAAACCTGCTTATGTTTTGAATAATAATAAAAAATATAAAAAATAATTGTTTAGATAATTCATCTGAAATCATAATAAATAATATAATGGATAATGTGTGGTGATTAGTGACCGTTTGTTGATTATTCGGAAATCTATACCGAATGTGTACCTACCGCAGTAAATGTGTACTGTTAATTTTTTTTTTCTACCTCAGATCTTAAAATGACAGTATAAAATATTTCGGGAAAAATCCTGCCTATTTAACATGCTTGAACAAATATGTCTTTGGGGGAGGGGAAAAAAAAAAAAAAAAAAAAAAAAAAAAAAAAAAAAAAAAAAAAAAAAAAAAAAAAAAAAAAAAAACACCTGTTGAACCGGCACAGAGTCGCTTACTCACAGACCGAAACCCATCAACTCAAAAAACTTTGGGTTGAGATAGAAAGGTCGATGTTTCGTGGATCGATTTCACAGTGGCTCAGGTGGTTCGAACATCGGGGTACAGTTCCGAAGACGGTGGTTTCGAATCCCATCTGTGAAATTGGCTTTTTTTATCTGAAATTTCGTGTTTAAAAATTAACTTATCTATAATATAACGAATAGGACAGAAACCGATACTTAAATAGCCTTTAATAAAAATTATTTTGTTAAAGGATTTGGCATTTTTATACTTTTGAATAAATTTGTCTAATTTTTTTCTTCTATTTCCTGCAAAGCAAAGTGGGGTTTATCACAATTTACATTTTTCCAAATAGTGATAAAAACAATTAAATTATAAACAATTTAAATAAATTATGGTATATTAACTGTTAACAGCTTTTAAAAAGTTCAAACTCTGAACTGTTCAATTCATAACGAATCCACGAGAGACTAATTATTTTTAAATGTAATAGCTTATAACAATATCCGTATACAAAACCCGATCTTTTAAAGCTCTCTTTAAGGATTTATATATACATTGTTAAAAAGTTAAAATGAAAAAACTATATGTTAAAGCCGTGAAGAAAATATTGAGTATATAAGTATTAAATTCATTATTATATACGAAAAACTTTAAAAATGTTGTCAGACCCATGAATTGTTTAAAGAATGCTCAAATTGAACATTGAATGTTCATCAGGACGTTTTGACGTTAACCCATGCTTCTATCGGCATTTCACTTTAAATATTACACACAAATACTATGAGGTGAAGAAATGACAGCTAACTAAGGTAACTGTTTGAGATAAATTAAATAGTTTCCGTTTAGAAAACTGACTCTGCCGATCGGGACAGGTGGATCGGATGCGAGGGACTTCTGGCCAGGCGTTTCTTTGGCAGCTTTTCGAGGGTTTTGTGCAGGCAGAGGAAATCGGGCCGGTCGGCCGCTTTGTAAGACCAGCACATCATCAAGATCTCCTGGAAAAATTGCGAACAATCAGTTTCTTTTCCTTTTGACCGAGGTGAATTGAATTACCTTGACATCTCGTGATGCTTGAAGGTTTGCAAGAGTTTGTTTCATCCCTTTTCCAACCTGCCAGATTATGGCCTCAGGAGGTTGTCCTCTAAACGGCCATTCACCGCATAATAGTTCGTACCAGACCGTCCTATAAAACAATTATTGTTTGTAATAAAACAAAAATTTTTCCTCGGTTTAATTGCCCTTGATCACTTCAGTCTGAATACTGATGCTAATTACACTCTTTTTTAAATTTAATTTATTTATTGCTATCTATACAAAATATATATTGAGGAAATATATTTTTTTTAAAAAAGATTTTAAGCTCTTTCTGGATAATTTGATTGGTGGTGTTGAGGATACTGTGGAGAATTCTGATTGAAAAGATAGGGTACGTTGGATGTTGAAGGATTTAGCCAAGCCCCTCAGTTCGACTCTGTCAGACCAAATCGGCCAGATGCGTATTTTGTAAGTGTTTGATATGTTTTCTTGTTCAATTAATTAAGGTTTTTAGTTGAGATAAAAAAGTCGATGGCATGAGCGGGATTCGAACCCACGACCTTCGGCTTGATACGCCGTTACTGAACCACTTGAGCTATCGTGACCTCGATCCCCTCGGGCACTAACTTCCTATCTCAACCCCACCCTTTTGAATTTTCCCTCCTTTTTGCCATTTTCAAATGTCGTGTAATCTATTTGATTCTTGGTGACAAATGAAATGGCCACGGAGAGCTTTAGTGAAGATGTACTTCATTTAACTTATTAAATTCACTAGTTTTCATGGTCTGGTTGACCAATTAATACTTTTCAATTAATTAAGGTTTTTGTTGAGATAAAAAAGTCAGTGTCACGAGCGGGGTTCGAACCCATGACCTTTGGCTCAATACGCCGCTGCTCTTACCACTTGAGCTATCGTGACTTCGATCCACCCGGACACAAACTCCCCATCTCAACCTACAACTATTCGAATTTTCCCTCTTTTTGCCACTTTTCAGATGAGAGATGGGGAGTTCGTGTCTGAGTGGATTGAAGTCACGATAGCTCAAGTCGTTAAAGCAGCGGCGAATTGAGCCGAAGGTCATGGGTTCAAATCCCGCTCGCAACACTAGATTTTTCATTTCATCCAAAAAACCTCACATAAAATGATTAATTAATTGAAAGAAGTAATTTGGTCAATATATCACTAAATATGATGAATTTAAAAAGTACAAAAGGTCAAAAAGGAGGCTCCCATGTTATTAAAATTATTAAACAAGACGAAGCAAAAGGCAATAAGCACTCAACTACATTTTCTAACACTTCCTTCCAATAATAAAAAAAGTCATGAACTGCTGAGTTGTTCATTCTCTGGCCGCCACTCTGACAAATTCTCCAATCATGTAATTTGTTGGATTTTTGCCTGTCCAACCTGATCCGTCACTGATTGCACCAGTGGGTATAATAATGCTAATACAATAAAAAAAAAAAAAACTTTCTACTTTGGCTTAAAATTATACTGGTAATAAAAATAATTAATAGCAGTCACTATAGTGTTAGGTTTGGAAGTCAGAAATTTAAAAAAAAAAAAAAGTTTTACTAACCCAAAGGCATAAATATCTGTTGCCTGCGAAAAAGGTAAGTCGTCTTCTTCTGGTTTTTGATGGGCCCTCAGATTCCTTACGATCTCAGGTGCGAGGTAGCAGAGCCAGCCAGGCGGTATGCTAAGTCCATCCCCCTTCCTGAAATGTTTTGGGTTAATTTCAACGCTCATGGTATTCAGTTATAAATGATGGACTTACCTAGTGCCGAAGCAGAGTTTGGTAACGCTGAACAGGCCGAAGTCAGTTATCACGACTTTCCCGTTTTCCAGAAAGATGTTTTTCGTTTTCAGATCTTTGTGAATAATTCCCCGGGCGTGCAAGTAACCCATTCCCTACAAATAAATTCAAACTTTATCATTACTCTTTCAATGCAGAGGAGGTAAATTTACATGTTCTAGTCTTATTAGTGCTGTAGATGTCATTAATTTTGTTTTCTTATACCATTCCTTTCACTAGACCTTCAATTTGAATTTACCTACCTTGTTTGATTTTCTTAATTGGAACCGGCGTTATTGGAATTTTCCCGATTTTTTTTTTTTTTTTAGATTTCGCTATATAAGTAAGCTTAATTTTAATGTTCTAAAAATATACATTAGTAATATTTATATTTAAAAACAATAGAAAAGTACAAAAAAAAAATTACTTGAAAATTAAAAAAAAAAAATTCTTTTGCCAACTTTTTCAAAAAGTATCACGTATCAATTTTATTCCTTTTCTTTTACAGTGATTTTTATTTTATTTTATTTGTTTTGTGTGTAATATTTATTATATTATTTCTTAAGAAATAATTTTTATTAATAATATTTATTAATGTGTGGTGATTAGTGACCGTTAATCGATAATTATTCAGAAATCGTGAGACCGCATCTCACGATTTCTGAATAAATATTTATTAAAAACTTAAGAAATAAAAAGCACGTTCCAGTAGTTGAGGATATATTCTTAGCGTTTCTGGCTGTGCGTCTTAGCATTCGCCCATATTTGCTAAGTAATTAATGACTTTTTTTTTATTTTTAAATATTTTTTATTTACAAACAACAGGTAAAAATAGTAACCATCGATAGTGAGGAAACAATGTTTGTTGTGTTTTCTTTTATTGCATGCTGTTCTATAAAATTTTAGAAATAGTTATGGACTAGCAACCTGGACCCTCTGGGCAGTTGAATTTGAAATGGGTGAAAAACGACAAACTGTGAGTAGGAATTATCTTATTAAAAAGAAGGAAGACACCTGTCAAAAATATTAAAACTCAAAAACAATTTATATTAAATGAATTGTCCGATGAGGATTTATTAAAAATATTGAAGGAGGATGATAGTGAGAATGAGGAAGCAGATGACTAGACAAAAACGAAAAAATAGATTTTATTCCACTATCTAAAATAGAGGCTTGGAAGGCATAAGTCAGTACATTTTGTCCAAGTTATGATGAGGAGCCTTGGAGTATGTTTTAAAAAGTACCACAAAGATTTGAAACATCAAAAGTTGTAATTTTTTTAAAATATATATAGTTTTCAGTTTTAAATAATTAATTAATTTTCATTTCATTAAAACAATTACCCTTAAAAATAATCATTTAAAACTTAAAAGTGAACATTGTAGAAAACTCATTAAATTCACTAATTTTGTGGTCCGATTGACGAAATAATTTCTTTCAATTAATTGAGGTTTTTATTGAGATAAGTCAAGTGGACCACAAAAACTAGTGAATTTAGTAAGTTAAAATGAAGTATACCTTCACTAAAGCTCTCCGTGGCCATTTCATTTGTCGCCGAGAATTAAATAGATTACACGACATTTGAAAAATGGCAAAGGAGGAAAATTCAAAAAGTGGGGTTGAGATGGGAAGTTAGTGTCCGAGTGGATTGAGGTCACAATAGCTCAAGTGGTAGAGCAGCGGCATCTAGCCGAAGATCGTGGATTCGAATCCTGCTCGTGCCATTGACTTTTTTTATCTCAACTTAAAACCTTAATTAACTGTAGAAAACGGCACTTTTGCAAGCATGTTGTGCGGATTGCATAATTCCGATTTACTTTGTTAGTTTTTTTGAACTTTTAATGACAAATATGTTTTATACGCCTGAAAAATTGTTATTTTGTACTTTAGTAAAAATATGTTTAAAAAAATATATCCTGTAACGGGGGTTTTCAGCAAAGACAGTCCCGCAATGAAAGGGTTAAACTCCAGATTCCCATGCAATTGTATCTTTTTATCATTCCAATTGCAATGTCACCAAGACAGAAATTTGAACCATGGAAAGGACGTCCTTTCGACACTATATTTTTTTTTTACATGGAATTGCACGTTTTACTGTTCACTGCACAAAATTGCATTTTTTCATGTTATTTTTTTATGCATAAAATCAATGAAAATATATCATTTTTATGGGCTTACAATATTTAGCAAACAAATTGAGGTTAAAATCTTTTTTATAATGTGCTTCGACCAAATTTTCAACTTCCAATAACTAAAATTTTCCAAGATATTTTTTTATATTCACTATTTTTCGTGGTCCGCATGACCAATTAATTTCATCCAATTAACTAAGGTTTTAAGTTGAAATAAAAAAAGTCAGTGTCATGAGCGGGATTCGAACCCATGACCTTCAGCTTGATACGCCGCTGCTCTACCACTTGCGCTATCGTGACTTCGATCCCCTCGGGCACCAACTTCCCATCTCAACCCCACCTTTTGAATTTTCCCTCCTATTTGCCATTTTTCAAATGTCATGTAATCTATTTGATTCTCGGCTTCATGTGAAATGGCCACGGAGAGCTTTAGTGACACTGACTTTTATATCTCAACTTAAAACCTTAATTAATTGGTCAAGCGGACCACGAAAAATAGTGAATTTAATGAATTAAAATGAAGTATACTTCACTAAAGCTCTCTGTGGCCATTTCACTTGTCGCCGAGAATCAAATAGATTACATGACATTTGAAAAATGGCAAAAAGGTGGGGTTGAGATGGCAACTTAGTGCCCGAGGGGATCAAGGTCACGACAGCTCAAGTGGTCCAGTAGCGGCGTATCAAGCCGAAGGTCATGGGTTCGAATCTCACTCGTGACACTGACTTTTTATCTCAACTTAAAACGTTAATTAATTGGATGATATTTTTTTATGTTCATCATCCGCCGATCTGCTCTGTCATCCGTCAACCATCTGATATTTCTTACTTTTCATTTCTCATTCTTACTTGCAAAGCAAAACAGCTTAAAATAGAAATCCTGTTCAGATCCTAGTACTGTATGTTCAAAATGGTGGCTAGAGGACTACTCGGAACCAAAGGCCAATGGCCTAATTTTATTAACCCTCCTCGGGCAAGGATCTAAACTGTAATTACACGTGCAAGGCGTGTTGTCGATGACCGAATCAGTTTTCAATTTTATTTCGTACTCTAAAATGTTTCGAAAACAAATAAAAATTAATTTTGTTAAGGAATATGAGAACAAAATATATTTTATAAATTTCACGACATTAATTTTTTTAATTGTTGAATATTTTTAAACTTAATAACACATTGGGTTTTAAAGCGGATATAATCGACTTACTAAAATAAACAATCAATCATAAACAATATTTAAGACAATAATTAATTTTATTAGGTAAATAAATTTTACTGTTATTATTGTTTTGCACATTTCATTTTTTATTGCAAGTTCCTTTCTTTATTTATCATAAATCATAATTATAAAAAAAACAAAAAACTTATTTTTGGAGTAAGTTTAAATTATTTTATAAACCATGTTAATTTGTGTATTGACCAAAGGTAAAAATTTATTACCTGTGAAATCTGTTGAGCTAGCGAAACGTTTTTATTCATAGTAAACTTATCCTTATAAATATGTATGTGAGTATAAAGTGTGTAGCCCTTGCACATGCTTGTAACGATAGCAAGGTGAGGTGGTTTCATGCAAGCTCCCATGAAGAGGACCAGATTTTCATGCCTTGTTTTTCTAAACGTTGCCACCTGAGAAAGAAAAAAAAAATTGTTTATTTAAAGAAAGAAAAGGAGTATTGGTTTGATTTACATCTAGTCTGAACCCCTCGAGCATTTTTTCATCATCTAGGCAGGTCATTTTTAATACTTTAATTGCGACATCGCCGTGCCATTTGCCTTGGTACACAGTGCCGAAGTGGCCTGTTCCGATTGGATCTCCCATTGTCAATTCACCAAATGGTATATCCCATTCTCTCATAGAAAGCTGTTAAAACAGTAAAATTATTGATTTGACTTAAAAAAAGATTAATTAATAAAATACATACGCTATTCTGCCTTGGCCAGGGGCGATCGGCAGCTTCGCCGTCAGAAACTTGACTGTCTTGGCTATCGACTCGCACCGGCGTCCGGTCTGAGTCAGTACTCCCTGAGACGGTTCTATCGGAATCCTGTGTACAGAAATATATAAGCCAAGTGAAGCTGGTAAATTTTTAATGACTCGGTTACCTGAGATCTGTTGAGTGGGTGGGTATCCAAAGTGACCACATCGGGAAAGTCAAACTGCTGCTTGTTGATCGTGGCGACCGGCGTTTGAATCTGGATTAGAGCGGGACTCGACGGTGTGGAGCTGTTACAACTTGAAGTATTTGAACTTGAATCAGGACCGCCCTAAATTTTTTAAAAATAAATTTCATTTTTGAAAAAAATTTTTTTTTAAAGTGTTATACATTTAAAAAAATTAATATTAAACTTACAGGAAATGGAGGAACACTAATCACTGTTTTCCATGGTTCCCTTCTGTTTGAAACAGTGGCACCATGGTGACTAGGAGAAGGGCGGCCCAAACTTGGTGAATTGTTTGGCATGAATGTATTTGCTGGAGGAAAAAAGTTAAAACAATAATTCCCTATTAAACAAAAACAACTTATCTGTAACATTGGATTACTATCAGTCTGAAGAGTTTTTTTGAATTCATCCATGAACTCCCTAGGCAATCCGCAAGAAGGAGGCACTTTGCTCTCACAATCCCTGTGACATTTGTACTTGCATTCTTTGCACTTGAGACCTGTGCCGATAAACATCTGCTTATCACAGTAATCGCACGTCGTCATCATCTTGAACGTTTTTGTGAATCTGTGGGCGATTGCGTGTGCCATGCCTCGAGTGATGGTCGGGGTTCTTGGAGACTTGGGCACTTGGAGGGAACTGGCTGTTGGCACAAAAAAAAAGTTTTAGTGTTTAAATCACATTTATTTGTAACAAAAGTCATACTTTTGCATGGAGTTTCGTTTTGAGGGTCTGGAGGAGGAGATTTGATAGGGCTTGATATCTGTGGTGATGTTCTCCCTGGGCCTGGTTCAGTTGGCAGCCTGGCCCTCCTTTCTCCGGCTTTTCTGTTTAAAAATTGAACCTTTTGTTATTTCATATCAGTCTAAGATTATTTCCAAGACTCACGGTGTCGACGTGGTCGTGTTGTTATTTTCGCCGTCCACTTTATTCGCAAGCTGGCTCTCATGGGATTTGGACTTTGTGAGGGGGTGGGTGTCCGGGAGAAGAACGACCGAGTGTAGACCAGTCTGATGCTTCATCTTCGGTGGAGGAGTTGAAGGAAATTTACCTCGCTCTCCTACTGAACCAGTACTTTCTTAAAATCGCGTTTTAGTTATTTAAAGTCCAAATTTACTATTTTTATACAAATTTTATTAATCTGAGACTTCAAAATATATAATACACGTCATTTGTTTTTCTCTTTATGAGTAATTATACAATCGAACAGTAATAAAAATACCTCAAAAATGAAAAGGGAGAAAGAGAAAAGTTAGAGATGAAAGAGAGATAAATATAAAAAGTAAGAGATTCAGAGAGATGAAAATGTGAGAGGTGAAAGAAAGAGAGAGAGAGAGAAAGAGAGAGAGAGAGAGAGAGATGAAATAGAGATTGATGGAGATGAAAGTGAAGGATTAAGAGAGAATAGGAGTAAGAGAGAGATTAAAGAGAAAGATAAAAGGAAGATTGAAAGAGATGAAAGTTAGAGAGAGAATAGAATAGAAGAGAAGAGAGAGAAATGTAAGGATAAATTTTGACAAAGATTTCAGTAAATTTAACACAAAAAGAACAAGGATTGATAAAATACAGTTAACTATATAAATAACAATTGATAATTTCAAATTTCATTACACCAAATTTAAAAACAGCAGCATGTTACCTTTGGATTTGTTGACCGGTGGTGTACTGGGAGGTGACATCTGACCACCGATGACCCCTGACAAAATCCCTGGGGTCTCGTCAAGATCGGCTGGGAGCCTCGAACCCGCAATCCTGTTGACAGATCGGAGCTGGCTCCTCGGCGAGAGGACATTTGAAGCCGCAGACCTGTCCCACGAATCCCAATACAAAGGCAGCTCACAAGCTTCACATTCTCCTTTTACAAGAATTTCTGAAAGAAAACAATAAAAAATAAAAAGGAAATAATGTTTTTAATGATAGATTCATCTAATTACCTGTATATTTTTTAAGATTGTGAAGTGCACGGTTTAATCTTCTCAGCTCTTCTTGCCTAAAACTCGAATGATCACTATTCAAGAGCATTTTAAGCTCATGCTCGGATTTTTCTTGTAACACATCAATAGACCGTACTCGAACACATATCGCCTTTATATTACAAAAACAATAATTTTATTATAGGTACAATTAAATAAAAACTCGGCATTACAATAAATTCAGTGTACCTCTATCGATTCATGGCTGAGTCCGACTACCTGAAGCCATTGCTGGACGGATGGAAGCTGCCTCGTGTCTGCATTTGTATCTTTCAGCTTTGATTTTATGGTAAGTTGGCTGGAGAACAACTTGATCAGTTTACCCTGAAATAAAATGTAATATGCGCAAAAATGTTTAAATAATTTGTTTTATATTTCAATGGATAAATTGCAAGCCTAAAAAAGCGTAACGAAAATTACCCAAGATATTCAACAATCCATAATGTTATAATTGAATCAAAGTAATTTATAAACACGATAAAAAAATTGAAAAGTCCCTTCTTTCCTTTTTGTAATTACAATTTGTAACGCATTAACATATTTTAATGGCCTTCGGGGAAAACTTAAACTACAAATCCTCTTCGGCGTGAAATGACATTCATAAGAAACAAAGTTAGCGGTCTCAAAAATAACGTAAAGCTTTCATTCTTGCCCTATGAGCAAATGGGTTGAACGCACAGTTACTGGGGCATGGCTTTGTACAGTTACAACCGTTGAGTTAACTGCTATGAAACGTATCACCGTGAAAAAGACCCGCAACATAAAGAAAACACCAACAGTTTGAAATACATTGTTATATATTTACAATACAATAAATGCATAACAGTTAAATTGTTCCAAAATTGGAAATTACAATTTGCCTTGTTTTTATAAGTAACTTTTATTATGTAAATGTTTTTAACATGGAAATAGTAAAATATTGTTTACATGTTATTTAATTTATGGTTTTTATAAGAAAAATTTTCATATGGTTTTATATTTCTTTATTATACACATCTTCAGCAAAGAAAAAACAAATTTAAATAAAAACATTATCATCATGATATATTTGTTACAATCATGGTGGTAATGTATTTATTTAAAAACTGTTTTTTGGGGGAGTGGGCATTGATGACTACAATGGTTTAGGAGTTGACATGGTGCGCATCACCACGCTAAAGCTAAAGGACCCAGGTTCGAATCCAGGACCGCTGGACATACTTACAATGGGCTTTTTTCCCCAAAAACATTGACACACCGAGGGTTCATATAACCTTTAGTTGAAATGCCCTTGTTTTTATAATTGCAGGAGATGGGTATAACCCCAAAACGTCCAATTAAAACAAATAAAAAAGATATAAAACAATACGAATTGGTTTTCTTATAAAAACTTTAAATGTTATTTGAAAACTTTTCTTATAAAAGTGCTTTTGTAATTTAAATTTAATGCACCATTTTTTTTTCCAGAATGCTAATGTATTGTTCGATAAAATCTACTGAAACATGTCAAACTTTTTAAATGTTGACATCATTTTTTATAGCTTAACATTATGATGATAAAAATCGTAGACAGTTTTGCCTTAGATTAATTTAGACTTTCTATACTAGCAGATACATGAATAATAAACAGTGAGTGTACAAATTGCACTTTGGACTTATGATGACCCTGAGGCGTCAATGAACTGATTAAAATAGCAAATTTACTAACGGATAAGTGTAGAAAGAGAACACAATTTTTACACTGATTACAAACTGTAAGGAATTGCCATTTTAAATTTTCCCGAATAAATATTTGAGGACATAAACTATTGTAATTACGGATAAACGATTTGGTTTAACTAGTGTTTAAGTAATTATATACTATTAATAAGAAAGACGTAAACACTAGATTTTATATATTAATATTCCTCACCCTTCTTTGGTTGTCTTGTCTTCAATGATAGATTCGGACAAATAAATAGCAAACCACTTCAACCAATTTATTTATTGATGCCGATGCATTTTGGGGCCAATCTATGTTTGTTATTAGAGAAAGAGGGGAGCCAGATTGGCCCCAAAATGTAGCATGAATAAATTTGCTAAAATAACTTGGTTGAAAAGTTTACTATTTAGTCTGCATCTATCATCGAACAGCAGATTTTATTGCTGACACTACGGAAAACGATTTCACTTTTGTCAGCTACATGGTAATGTGTGATAATTTTAGACACAAGCAGGCTTTGGTTTAACAATCTGTAGAATTTTATTAGTTATGTTGATTTTCAGCGGCTCTAGGTATGATGGCTTTTTCGAACCCATGGCTTTTTAATATGATGATCAATTTCTAATTGATAATAGTAATTATTCAGAAATCGTGATGCAGTCTGGTGTGATGTAGGTTTCAGAAAAAACATTTTCTTTATCGTGCCAACGTTTCGATCTTTATTGAGATCATCTTCAGGGCATGGGATTTACAAACATTGTTTAAATTTAACAAATAGATGTAGAATGTGGAAAAAAGTGAATTTATACAATGCAAAAAAATATTTTTTATACTCAATCAAAGTATTTCTACTCACTCAAAGTGTTTGTCGTCTGTGTAATTGTGCCATTCTTGCGTGTCGTGTTATAAACATACAACAGCAAAATCTCACTGGCACTCTCAGCACGACACCCAAGAATGGCACAATTACACAGAAGACAAACACTTTGAGTGAGTAGAAATACTTTGATTGAATATAAAAAATATTTTTTTGGATTGTATAAATTCACTTTTTTCCACATCCTACATGTATTTGTTAAATTGAAACAATGCTTGTAAATCCCAGGCCCTGAAGATGATCTCAATAAAGTTCGAAACGTTGGCACGATAAAGAAAATATTTTTCTGAAACCTACATCACACCAGACCGCATCTAACGATTTCTGAATAATTATCGACTAACGGTCACTACCCACCACACATTGATAATAATATGGAAAATTATTGTAAAATGGTTTGACCTCTCGTGCACGACACCCAACGTGTAGTCGGGCGTTAAGCTCTACTGCATGACAAGTAGAATTGAAACAGTAGTAAACAGTTGAATTGAAAAATCATTTAATCTGTAATTCAGTAACCAAAGACTAATAAATTTGTCAATATTAGAATTTGGTAGAACTAAAGGTTTTTTTCTATTTTTGGCTTGTTTCAGATAGCAGGATATTGATTCTTATCATTATAATGAACAAATCAATAGAGGATGTGGAATTTAAAAGGCCACTTTGATAGAGAAGAAAGCGATGTTGCAACAGACAACATTCACGATTGAGAACAAATTTTGTAATGGAACATAGATGTGCTTATAACCCTGACGAGTGGGACAGTAAGAAATGACAAATGAAATTTTAATGAAATACAAAAAATAAAAGTCTTGACATGAATGTTTTTGGACGGCATTATTTTGAGGATTCTGTTTAAACAAAATTATTGTTACACTAACTTCCCATCTCAACCACACCTTTTGAATTTCCCCTCCTTTTTGCCATTTTTCAAAAGGTGCGGTTGAGATGGGAAGTTAGTGTCCGAGTGGATTGAGGTCACGATACCTCAAGTGGTAGAGCAGCGGTGTATCTAGCCGAAGATCATGGGTTCGAATCCCGCTCGTGCCATTGACTTTTTTATCTCAACTAAAAACCTTAATTAATTGTAATATATTAATTGGTCAAGCGGACCACGAAATTACTGAATTTAATGATTTAAAATGAAGTATACTTCACTAAAGCTCTCCGTGGCCATTTCACATGAAGCCGAGAATCAAATAGATTACACGACATTTGAAAAATGGCAAAAAGGAGGGAAAATTCAAAAGGTGGGGTTGAGATGGGAAGTTGGTGTCTGAGTGGATCGAGGTCACGATAGCTCAAGTGGTAGAGCAGCGGCTATCTAGCCTAAGACAGTGAGTTCGAATCCCGCTCGTGCCATTGCCTTTTTTATCTCAACTAAAAACCTTAATTAATTGTAATTAATAAAAACTTTTCATAAATATCTAAAAAAGAAAAAAAAACTTTTACTATTTGTTTATATAATAAGGAAAACAAAATGGTTTAGCATTTTAAAGATATGCTAATATAGGTATTTGGCAATAATAATAACATTTCTCTTGTGACATGAAAAAATTTTGAGCTATTTTCTTTTTGTATTTGTTATTTTAATTTAACCTAATTTTAAAACTTAAATGTCAGCAAAAGATGAATATAAATTTTGCAAAAGTTTAATGCTGTGTTGTAATTTTGAAGGAATAACCTTCAATGGATAAGGAATGAATGACAAATGGTTCTGTTTTATTTTTGTATCATTGTTGCTTCATATTAGAACCTTATTTGGACTTCATAAGCCAGATCTTGGCAATAGATATTGAATTGAATTTAACTGTGACTTCACTTGAGACTTACGGCTTTTTTCCTGCTCAAAATACGACTACTTGTTTAATTTTAGTTATTAAATTGGAAGATTTTTTTTAAATAATGAAATATTGACAGATAATGAAAGTACTGATTATTAATTTGTAGAAACATTAATACCAGGAAGACTAGTTTTATAAGATTTTCTGACAATTCACTGGTTTAAATCAGTAAAATTTAATGTAAGTTCATAGCCGATATAGTGATACAAATCAGATTTGGGAACCCATCTTTTTTGAGATGTTTGTGTCCAATTTAGGTTTTGTTTTCCATTTCTTTTCAAAATAAGTAAATATTTTAAAAAATGTAGCATATTATTTTTGAGTGCATTGCAATTTCTGAAGTCTTCTTTTGTGATTTGCTTTTACATCAAAGCACAGGTAGAATTTATATATGATGTATATAACAAAGAAATGTAATATAATGAGAGAACAAGTATTTATTAATAAGATGCTTGTTGATAAAAAAAAGCTGTTGATGCAATTATTCCGATTATAAATGAGGAAAGCTGATCTGGTGCTGAACTTTTTCATTTGTAACAAAATTTATGCTTATGTAATGATATTTAAATAAAACTTCAATCTCAAAAAATCAATTTAGTGACTATTTTCATCTCAAAATAATTGAGTTATTTAAATAATTATACTTATTTCTTGCAATTTCAGAAAAACTGAATGAACTGCTAATTTTTTTTTAACTTGAAGCAGATATTAATTTATGACAAGATTTTTAAAATTTTGAATAATGCTTGAGGGCTAGCTGGAGTAATTATTTGCAAGTTGCGTGAAAAAGCAAAGCACAGGTTGGAGGAGAATTATTTTAATTTAAGTGCACAGATAATGATAAAAAGTAAGTAAATACAGTCATGTAAGAAGTAAGTTCACTTCTTTGAAAGGAAAATTTATTGACAAGTTGTATCAAAAAGCTGACTAAAGTTAAAAATTTAACAAAGACATTGCCTTTAAATAAGAAAAAAAAGTTTCTTTAAATTCTATTGCTATAAGTTGGTTGTCTTGGCAGGAGAAATAGTAAATAAGGAAGAACAATTCTTGATGCAATTAATTTACTCTTCTGGTCAATAAATCTATGGCTGCAACTACTGGAAAGTCACAGAGTGCATGAAGTTGCATCAAAGTTGAAGGTGACTTTAATCTTAATACATTTAACAAAGAAAATGTCTTCATAAATGAGAAAATCAAAGTAAATTTTTACAATGTATTTGTTTATTATTTATTAGAATGATAGATGTGAAAAATACTGAATTTGCCTTTAAATAAGAAAAAAAAAAGTTTTTTACTTGATGTAATTAATTTAGTCGTCAGGTCAATAAATCTATGGCTGCAACTACATATTTTTACAATTACTGCGGTAGCATCAGGTTTAAGCAGACTTTTGTTTTATTTAAGCATGCAGACAACTATTCAAAATATATAAAACTATGCTAGACATAAAAATTTGCAAGCATTATTTTAGTTTTTCAGATAAACCAATTTACTAGTACTGTTGACAAGTTGTATCAAAAAGCTGGCTAAAGTTAAAGGGACAAAATTTAACAAAGACAATGCCTTTAAATAATAAAAAAAGTTTCCTTAAATGTTATTGCTTATAAGTTGCTTATCTTGGCAGGAGAAATTGTAAATAAATAAGAACAATTCTTGACGCAGTTAGTTTAGTCTTCTGGTCAATAAATCAATGGCTGCAACTACTGGAAAGTTGCAGAATGGAAGAAGTTGCATCCAAGTTGAAGATTTAGTTGAGAGAGTTTAATCCTAATACATTTAACAAAGAAAATGTCTTTATAAAAGAAGAAAACCAATCAAATTGCTATAAGTTGCTTGTCTTGGCAGGAGAAATTGTAAATAAGAACAATTCTTAGTGCAGTTAATTTAGTCTTCAGGTATAGCTGCAACTACTAGAAAGTTGCAGAATTCAAGAAGTTGTTGTCAAGAGTTCAAAGTTGAAGGTAGAGTTTGATCCTAATATGTTTAACAAACAAAACGTCTTTATAAAAGAAGAAAACCAAACTGAGTGTTCAAATTATATTTATTGTTCTATTATAACGATATATGTGAAAAATACTGATTTTTTTTTTACAATTTTTGCTGTTGTATCACCAGGTTTAAACAGAGACTTTTTTGATTTAAGCATGAAGAAGACTACACAAAGTAAGTTTATAAAAGTATGCAAGTATTATTTTAGTTTTCAAATAAACCAATTTACAGGTACTTGTTGACAAGTTGTATCAAAAAGCTGGCTGAAGTTAAACTGTGGTGACGAAATTTAACAAAGACAATGCCTTTAAATAAGAAAAAAAAGTTTTTTTCTTGACTTAATTAATTTAGACTTCAAGTTCAAGTAGGTCAATGTATGACTGAAACCACTGGAAAGTTGCATCAAAGTTGATGATTTAGTTGAGACAGTTTAATACTAACATGTTTAACAAAGAAAATGTCTATATACAAGAAGAAAACCAAACTGAGGTATACAAATTAAATTTATTTATGTATTGTTAGACGAATTCAATTTGATTAGACAGTACAAAAAGCAATTTTAGCTGTGATATCACAAGATTATTCCACAAACTACATTTTTGGTATATTTTTTTAAAATTAGACTTTTTATCGAGATAAGTAACAGTAATGTAAACAGGATGTTGTTTGGTCTTTTAAGTTCCAGCATAACCTCAAGTTATGTTTGAAGGATTTTTTTTCAAAATTGATTATCATCGATCGGTGGAAAAGTGGCGTCGGGATCGAAGAAAGAACTGTCACGTTAAGGCAAATAAAAATATATAAAAAAGAAAGAGAAAACGCAGAGTGAGTCGGGTGATTTTTTTATGCAACTATCACCCTGTCGAAAAATCAATCGCGCACATTCCATATTAAAGTTTCTCGGAAATGACAGAATGCGATTTAGAAAAGGTTCGGTAAATAGAAACGCCTGAAAGTCAGGTAAAATGGTTCGAAAATGATTGAAAGATGGTCAAAATTTTTGATTAAATTTGGGGGAGTCGGCTGCCTGGTGTCGGGCGCAGGCCTTCCTCCGGGTCGAAATATGCTCAAATGTCGGTCATACGTACTTCGAGAGTTCGAATCTCGTGTTGGGTGAGTTCGGCGCTGGTCGCGCACTTGGTCCTCAGGCCTTCGAGTCTGTCCGCCGACGTGTCTATCATGGACTGGAGGACGTCGAGAGTTCGGCGGTGCTCCGCCTCCTCTTCAGTCATTGCTAGTTGCGACGCCCCCTTCAGCTATCAAACTACATCTCAGCCAGACGGCTCTCATTCCTTTTCGAGATCCCGTTCGACTAAAAGAAGGGAGCCGGGCCGAGATCGCCTCCGGCTCCGTCGGGCGAAACTGAAACCAACTCGCGAACGGACGAGAGAGAAGCCATTACTTGCTGACTTCTAAATTCTAAACTATCAGCACCGTCCGCTGCGCTATCAGTTCAGGCTGGCCAACACATACCATCTCAATACGACCAAAATTACCCAAATTCATAATATTCAATTTACATTTTTTTAATAATTACTAACTAATAATATTATCTTCTGTGTAAATTAATTAAATTAAAAAGCAAAATGAAATATTTCTTGTTTTAAAATTTGTATTCAATTTTAGGCGGGGGATTACAGTTTTTTTTTTCAGTTTTACAGCTTTACGACAGCTTCCTTAAAAAAACAAAAAAAAATAAAAAATTAAACAAATACAAAAAAAGAAGAAAATTAATCACCGGGGGGGGGTCGTAAAGTAACAAGTTACAAGTTGGCAGGCGAATTTTTTTACAAGTTGTAAAATTAGTACATACATTTTTTTTAAAAAGAAAATTAGCAGTGATATTAATATTATGGAGTAAATTCACTAATTTCGTGGTCCGCTTGACCAATTAATATATTACAATTAATTAAGGTTTTTAGTTGAGATAAAAAAGTCAATGGCACGAGCGGGATTCGAACCCACGATCTTCGGCTTGATACGCCGCTGCTCTACCACTTGAGCTATCGTGACCTCGCCATGTAATCGGATTGGATTCTCGACGACAGATTGATTACACGTCATTTGAAAAATGGCAAAAAGTAGGGAAAAAAAAAATAGGTGCGGTTGAGATGGGAAGTTGGTGTCCGAGTGGATTGAGGTCACGATCTCTCAAGTGGTAGAGCAGTGGTGTATCAAGCCGAAGATCGTGGGTTCGAACCCCGCTTGTGCCATTGACTTTTTTGTCTCAACTAAAAACCTATTATGGAGTAAAATATAAGATAGATAATTCATGTATTTCTTTCTTCTATGCAAGTTAATATTCAGCCTAAGTGGTTAATTGACGATAATGCTATAATTTTTTAAAATCTGTTTGGTTAATAGCATTAATATTTGCTAATGATAGAAGCAATAAAATAATAATTTTATAATTTGTGTGGAATAAAATTATTCATGGGGCAATTTTTTGTCGTTATACAGAATTAGAAATCCGTTTATCCGGACTTGAAGAGAACAGGACTTGCCCGGATGATCGAAAGTCTGGGCAATCCGAAAATTTGTGATTTTATTAGTATCATGTCATTAAAAAACACACATATGAAAGTGAACACTTTTATTCATATATCAAATAACATTTAAAATAATAGATAGTTTTTATTAATTTTATTTTTGGTTAAGTACGGACATGCATTTCTCGAAAAATTTATATGTAAAAAATACCTAATAAAAATATATGTAATAAAAAAAAACCTTTTCAATGAAAGCCATTCAATGAACAACATGAAACAACAATTTCTAATATTTTAAAATAGTATACACCTTTTTTATTTATTTATTTTTTAAATTTATTTATTTATTTATTTTTAACAAAAACGTGCCCCTCTGGTCTCTTTGATCTTGTCATTAGAAGAAGGGCGATTGGGTGGCCTTCATGAATTTAGAACGATGAATTAAAGGTCCCATAGTGGAATTATGAATTTAAAAAAATATACGTACATTGAGAATTATGAAAAATTTATAATAAATGTATGGTGTTTAGTAACCATTAATTAATGATTATTTGGAGATTGTGGGACTATACCACTATACACTGCTATACCACTGCATATCACAATCTCTAAATAATTTATAAAAATATATTTTCACAAACGGGTCTGGATAATCTGGAAGTCCGGATAAACGGGTTCCCACTGTAACCATAAGGCAAGGGTATCGTTCTATTTTTTTTATTACATCTATAAACCAGTAATGAAAGGGGGTAATCCTAATTTTATTATTATTCTTATTATGATAATAATGTGGACAATATTTATTAATTTAATAATTTGTACAGGTTTGATTAAGTTAGGGAAAAGTAGTAATATGGATCTAATGGTTTGGATTACAAAATGTATTACACAGCCTTCAGATAGGGATATGTTTTTAGTAATAAATATTAAAGGGATAAAAGATATTAGATTAATTTCTAACCCTATTCAAATTCTTAATCAATTATTTGATCTTAATACTAGTAAAGAACCTAAAATTATTATGGTAAAAAATAGTATTTTATTAGAATATTTAAAAATTAAAAAGAAGAAGATTAATGCTTCTGTATTTAGGGTATGAGCCAAAAAGCTCATTTTTTAAATTGAATTTAAAAGAACAAATTTTTAACTACACTCCCCGATGAATCGTATGATGATAGAATGTAACAACATATGCAATACTGTCGATTTATTTAATACTTCTGTTTCCTCATTAAAACGTCAGTTACAGCATAATAATTTTATTTAGTAAAAAAATGTATGTAGTTATAATGCTTTATTATGTTATTTTTATATATATTTTTTTATAATTCTTAGTTATAATTATATAGACAGGGTGTTTAGTGGAATCTTTATGTAGTTTTATTTATAAGGATTTTATTGCCTTTTCCATTGATGTATATTATAGTGTTTAATTCTTTATTAATGTTGAGTTAGTTACTTTTGTATACATTTTTTTTTTTAATAAATGGGTTTTTGAACCTTAAAAAAAATTAAATAAAGTCACTTTCACACTAAGAAAATCACTTTGTTCTCCATTATTACCAACTGCTGATCCCCACACGAATCTGAAATGACAAGACATGAACCGCCATCATGTTAGACAATGAATTATCGAATTTACTTATTGTAACAAAAGTTGTAGGTGTTTTTTTTTTTTTTTTACGCACCACGCGTATATCTTTCTCACATTTTGAAAAATCTTCACTTTCTGCTGATAACTTCATTCTAATTGGCTACTCATCGGACCTTACGGTTTTTGTTGCATTTCTCTTTGTGTCCCTCCACATGTGGTAAATTGAGGTATTTGATCATTTACATACCCAAACATTCATAATACACATTTATACTAATAAACCTAGTTTCCTAATAGTACAACTAAAGTGGAGGTCGGTAAGATGGTTCTGATCCTGCCACCTCCTTCCTTTCTCGCAAATAAATACATTCAAACGGTATCTACAAATTCCACTCGTCCATAAAACTAATCCTAAGGTTTTTTGACGAGCCTGTGGAGTACTCGATATTCCTCGACAGCCATGTCCATTCACACATAACCTCTCATGCTAATAAATACAATCATTCTAGAAAAGATGTAGCATCTCGGTAGTATTACTGCAGCCAAGACGCTGTCGACCCTTCCCGCAATCATACTACAAATGTATTATCACTAACCTAAATCAGTGGGCCTGTGAGTTACAGATATTTAGTCACAGCCGCACCCATGCATGCTAAACCACTCATGTTAATAAATACGTTCGTACAATACAATGGGGGGGGGGAATCACATGTTATATGCGGCTGTAAGCGTTTATTGTTTTTAAATATGTCATAAGTCGATCTTTATGGTCGCTGTTATGCCTTGAATTTCTGAGATATCGGAAGGTAGGTAGCACTGCTCTCTGTGTCGTGCCAGCTGTTCGCATTCTTCTAAGATGTAGTTGTTAATAACAATAAATAAATTATAAAAAAAAGACATATTTATTTTTACTTATTAGTATTTATTTAATTTACAATACATTTTTTAAATTAAAGACAACAAGCAGGCTCTTTAGTTGTATTGACCATCTAAAGGAGTCTACCAATTATTTAAAATTAAAATAACAAAAAACAGTTTTTTATTTACTTGTTTTATATGTTTTATATTGAATGTACAAATAGAGCTTTAAGCCTCCATACATGTACATTTCTTAGCAATAAATTTAATTTTATAAACTTAGTCAAATAAATTTTTTTAAAAACTCCATTGTGATTTTTAACATGTTTCTACTTTTAATTTTAAGTATGAAACTATATTTTGAAATAAGAGGCAATGTCTCAGATAAGAAATGATGAGAACTGTTTTTTTTAACTATAAAACAATAAAATAATGTACACTTCAAAAACAATAATGTACAAAAAAAGTGGCGCACTTTTAAATTTGACTTTTCGCTGATATTTTTTATATTTCAGGTATTTGTTAAAATATTTGTTTATGTGAAAATAACAATACCTCTTAAAAACAAAAATTTAATACAAAAAATTTTGTAAAAATTGTAACTTTGTTGTTTGGTTTCTAATATAAGTTTGGTTTTTAATTGTGTATTATGAAAGCATTAACCACCAGTTGAGCAATTTCATTACAAATCTCAATTAACTTAACTTTCAGCTCAGATGGATCATTATCCAAATATACAAATTATGATTTATGGAGCCTAATACATTGGAAAAATCAAATAGATCATTACCAGTACACTAATTATCATCGACGCCTAGGCAGAAACTATCCATATACATATTCTTTTTTGTTTTAATTATTAAACATGAATTTGTATAACATTAATTCTCTAACAATTTAAAAAATGTTTTAAAAATGGCAAAAAGGAGGGAAAACTCATAAGGTGGGGTTGAGATAGGAAGTTGATGTCTGAGTGGATCGAGGTCACGATAGCTCAAGTGGTAGAGCAGCGGCGTATCTAGCCGACGATCGTGGGTTCGAATCCCGCTCGTGCAATTAACTTTTTTTCATCTCAACTAAAAACCTTAATTAATTGTAATGTATTAATTGGTCAAGCGGACCACAAAATTAGTGAATTTAATTAAAAATGTTAATTGCATTGCATGCATTCACTAATTATATACAATGAAAAACCAAACTTAAACTAGAAACCAAACAACAAACTTACAACTAAAAATTATACAACAAAATAATTAAAAAAAAAAATTATCTTATTTTTTCTTTACATGAGTAAATGGCTTAAATCCTAAAAATTAAAATCCATGTAGAATAACATTTGTTATTTGACTTGATAAATTATTTTGTACATCACTTATACACAAAGCTGTTATGCTTTGTCATTGATTTTTTTTTTTTTGAAAATCTTCTAAATTTTACTGTCTACTTTACAATGCCTATGTATTGTATATGTATTTAATCTGTGTTGTAAATAAATGGATTACAGTCGAACAATATAGAGAAACGAAAATTAAAAATGTGCAAGTACTTTCTAGTACCATACACCAAAATGTTGCATTGTCATTCCATCCCAAGCCCACAACATGTAAAAAAGGAAAATATTGCAAAGAACGTTAGATTTGATTAGATTAGAAGATTCGGCTCTTTATGACCGAACCATGACCAGTATTGTTCTATTGTTTCTCCATTGTTGACAAGAGCTCCTCATTAAGCCTAAGGCTTTTTACCAGATCTCGAAGCCTTATGAAGGGCTTAGTGTGTATCCTTCAGGCCCGAGCTTTTCCTCCTCCAGAAGTAGGAATCTCAGCCTGCACAAGCCTTCACCAACAGAAAACATGTTCCACTGTCTATTTTTCTTCCTGGCAATATCTTCACTGGGTTGTTTCTGCCACTGAGAGGCTATATGCCTCTAGGGTCTGCAAAGTGCAGTTAGCAGACCAACACACTGTAAATTTTTCAGTTCTGTTTCTGAGATGGACCTTGGTGATGAATTTTTCACATGCCTCTGTCCTTGGCTAATTTTCCATTGAAAGGAGGATTTGACTTTAATTCATTGTTTGATGGATCATGTTTTTGGCAGTTTGATATGCTACAAAAGTGTTCAGGGCCAATATGTCTTCATCGAACTTTCCTTGCTCAATTTATCAGCCTCTTTGTTGCCCCTCTTTGAGCTCTGGTATTCAGACAAGGGTAATTTTGTTTTTTCCCCTAATTCTGACAAAGCTGTAATTCAATCCCAAATGACAGGATTTTAGACAATTTGGCATTTTATTTGTCAAATGCAAGATGGTCATACCTTTTAAAATACAATAGGTTATTAACAATTATAAATTTAATAAATATAAGATGCTGATGATGGATGTAAATTCCCAAAATGTCCAAATAAATGTAAATAAGTAATGTATTTTCTTTCTTATTAAAAAAAACCCACATGGAAATGTTTTCTAACTAACCAGACAATTTAAATCCAACAACTTAATCTTATAAATTTCAAGTTTTAAATAAAACAACTCAAAAAATAATTATTTAGTTTTTATTAATTAATGAATTTTTAAAATTTTTTTAATTCTTCCTTCCTCTGATGAGGGTTCGCAACAGCAGAGGTCCTCGGGTGCAAGTGTTTTTGAAGAAAAAAAAGCCCATTTGTAAGTATGTCGGGTTTGAATGCAGGTCCACTGGATTCAAACCTTTACCTTATAGTAATGAGCACTGTGTCAATGCCTAGACTATTGCGGCTACTGTTGCCCCTGCCGTTCTTCTGCTAATGATTCCTAGCTTTTTAATCTCCTTGGCACAAAGTTCAACAGTCACAGTTGCCGCTTCAAAGACAATGGCATATCACCTAAGGCTAGTAATTCTAGTGCTATGTTTATTTCCATAAATACCAGCTCCTGAGTCATATTTGGTTTTGGAGTCATCTGTATACCAGATCAGGCCGGATTAACTGGAATCCCTTTCTCCCAGTCTGCTCTACCTTGTATTTTAATTTGAAATTATTAAATCTGAATTTATGAGTCATCAACATGTCTGCCTTAAGATCCTTCTGAAGCTTTAGGTGCTCCTTGTTTTGGGAGTAGGTATTGTAGCCTGTCCTTGCATTAGTCCCTATGATGTGTGACTTTGGCCTATCATGGATAAAGATATGTAGTGGTGGTTGTTTCAGAAAGACTTCCAGAACTCCATTTGGGGTTTTTCCCATTGCCACGCGATTCTCTCTGGTATCAAGGATCATGACCACACTTAGTTGCAATGTCTTTGTTCACCAAACCACACAACTATAGGCCATCATGGGTCTAACAACAGCTGTATGCCATAGGGACATCTTTGGGTTTAGAATGTTATGGGTATTAAGAAATTATGGAAAGCCAACATTGGACATGTCAATCCTTTAATTTGGCGACCTGTTTTAGACAAATTAAGATTGATGTATTAAGGTCAGCAAAGGAAGTCTTGTCCTTTGCTTAAAGTTGAAGACAAAGTTTTTAACGATATTGATTAGAACATTTATTATTAAAAAAGATTAATGTTTGTATATAATTTTCACTGTATATGCTTTATGATGTAATTATTACATATTAGATTATCTTATTACATATTAGATTATCTTTTTTTTTTCTTCAAAATTTTGTAAATCCTTATACTAAGTATTTTTAATTTGAGTTCCAGTTATTCTAGTCTGCCTATCCTTAATTATTCATCAGTTCAAAATCTTTAATGGTTGTTAGGATTATAAGTTGGGTGAGGCATAGGCCCAAACCAACAAGATGTAGATGGTGAAATGCTAATGTGCATCTGACAGACCAAACCAGCGAGGAAAGACCAAATGTAATTAATTTAGGGTAAATAAACCCTGTTTTGAAAATCATTATTCAGGATAAAATCGTTGTTCATATATCAAAACAGAAAACAAATGCATGTAAGTTTCATAATAATGGTATAAAATAATGAACTATTTGACCTATTTGGACATAAGATAAAAACAAAATCACAAATATTATATCAATATATTTTATGATGTAACTAAGGAAAATAAATAAATAAGATAAATTTCAGGTTGAAAAAATAAATAAAGCTTCCTCCTAGGAAAGAAATGCTGATTGTGTTATGTATATAAATCAATTAAATGAGAGATTTTGCCTCATGCATTAATCATTCCTCTTCTGTTTTTATCAGGATGATTGTTTTAAACTTTTAAATAAAGTAATAAAAATTAAATTGTTGCAGAAATATCACTGTTACGATGAGAAAAGGAATACTTTGTTTGGACTATCAAAGATTTTCTCTGAGCTTTTGCTCCACCATTCGGAACAGTTTGTAAGGAAGAAAAATTTGTATGATTTATTCTGTGAAAATCAGGCCAATTTCAGAAAGATATTGGATAATATTTTAAACTGTCTAATCTCATAAATCTCAAACTATGTGAAATATTTATTCAGAAATCGTGAGATGCGGTCTGATGTGATGTAGGTTTCAGAAAAACATTTTCTTTATCGTGCCAACTTTTCGATCTTTATTGAGATCATCTTCAGGGCTCAAAGTGTTTGTCTTCTGTGTAATTGTGCCATTCTTGCGTGTGCCAGGCAGGCAAGGCCTCTCAACCTCTGTTGAGGCACTCTCAACATGTCCCGGGTTCGAATCCAGCGGCCCTGTATTAATAAAAAAATGGGCTTGTTTTTCAAAAACCGGCACCCCGAGGGTTGACCTTTGCTGTTACGAACCGTCCTAAAAAACTTTTTTTTTAAGTTTATTCAGGAAGGCAGAAGAAAGAAGATCAAACGTTGACACAAAATTGCATAATATTGATAAAAATATATAAATAAAATAGAAAACAAAAATACGAAAATTCAGGGGGTGACCCTGCCACGAGAAGGGGGAGAAGGCGGTGATCAGGTGGGGGCGAGACGGATGTCGGGACGGTCAGACTGGCAGTCGCATTCTTAGTCGCCTTCCCGTTGTAATACACCGGTTGTCATTCGCCGGTTGTCATTCGTCGACTGTCATTCGTCGGCTGTTTAAGAAGCGAGCCATGGGGGCCCAGGAAGAAACGCCGCGCGTCGAGATCGAGGAGATGGTTGCTCAAAAAGGTAAATTCAGATCCACCCCCTAAAATATATAAAAACCACGTTATTAAAATTAAATTTAAAATAAATTTTGAAATAACAAAAACAAAAACATTAAAATATTATATTTGATATAAATAAAAAGTTAGCGTAAAATGAAAAATTTTCAACTTTCACTTATTGAACAAACCTTGCATCTAGCGTAAATGACACCTGGATCTAATTTTAACATATTAAAATATAACAGTTTAAATAATAAATATACATATAATAATTATTATATTATATACAAGTTGGAAAAAACAAATTTTGACCATGCTGTGCAAAATGAAGTCTAAATAGTCCAAAGTTATGCCCTTTTCATACGATAAATTGATTTTTATTTCAAAATATAGTTCACACTTATAAATAAAAGTAGAAATATGTCAAAAAATCAAAATGGGATATTAAAAAATCTATAGAAATATCGTGTTTCGTGGTTTGTTTATTCAATGAGACATTCACGTATTGAACACATTTTGCATTATTGTTTTGAGTAGAAAAATAGTTTTGACCATTTTCTGAAATACAGTCTAAATTGTTCAATATATGCTGCTCACGACTTTCCGTTTTACTAGGTTTCTTATTTTCAAATTATTTTCAAAAACTGCACTTCACTTATAATTAAATGTTTTAAACCCATCAAAATCTAATTGGTATATTAAAAAAATACTATATTAATTTAGTGTTTCGTATTTTGTTTATTCAGCCGAAGTTTCACGTATTGAACAAATTTTAATTTACACCCGGAATTGTTTATTAATATACCAGTTATAGTTTGAATGATTAAAGTATACTTTTTTATTGTTTTAGAGTTAACAAAAAAAATTACTTCTCTATAAAATATAGTCTAAATTGTTCAAAATTGTGCTGTTCACGACTTTCCGTTCTACAAGGTTTCTTACTTTCAAATAATTTTCAAAAATCTGTTCTTCACTTCAAAAAACAATATAGAAATTTGGTGTTTCGTATTTTGCTTATTCAACAGGGCTTTCACATATTGAACAAATTTTGTATTTAACGTCACTTACACATGGAATTGTTTATTAAACGTACCAATTATAGTTGGAATGATTAAAATATACATTTTTTCATTATAACATAGTTTGAAAAACATCATTTTTGAACGATTTCTGTAAAACATAGTCTAAATTGTCCAAAATTACTCACGATTTTCTGTTCTACAAGGTTTTTTATTTTCAAATAATTTTCTAACACTTGCACTTCATTTATAATTAAATAATGAAAAACCATAAAAAAACTTAGATTTGAAAAAAAAATACTACGCAAATTTGGCGTTTCGTATTTTGTTTATACACCATTACCAGGACTATATACCAGGACTTTCACCTGTAGAACAAATTTTATATTTAACGTAATTTACGCCCGGAATTTTTTATTAACACTAGTTATAGTTTGAATGAATAAAGTATACATTTTTATTGTTCTATAGTTTGAAAAAAAAGAAACAGAAAACAGTTTTTACCATTCTCTACAAAATATAGTCTAAAATGTCCGAACTTCTGCTTCTAACAACTTTCTGCTCTATATTGTTTCTTATTTCCAAATAATTTTCAACTATTGTTCATAAACTATTGCTCCTCGCTTATAAGTAAATATTGAAAACGTATCAAAAACCAGAATGGGGTATTTAATATTAAAAAACAAAAATATTATCGAAATTTGGTGTTCTTGTTTTGTTTATTCAACTGAACTTTCACGTATTGAAGAAATTGTGCGTAATTAACTTTTTCGAATTGTTCATTAAATATCCTGTTATAGATTATTTGATTAACATAATAAATAATCGAACTATTTTTACCATTATAAAAGTATAGTCTAAAATGTACAAAATTCGCTGCTCATAACTTTATGTTCTACATGTTTCTTATTTAAAAATTAATTTCAAAATATTGCTCCTTGCCTATAATTAAATATTGAAAACATAAAAAATCAAAATGGGATATATATATATATATATATATATATATTTTGTAGAATAGGTTGCGATTATTCAACTTTTACTTATTGACAAAAGTTTGGGTTACGGCCGAGAAGAAAAACTTTGATCTATTTCTCCAGCGGTAACAAAATAAGTATTTTAAAAAGGTTGGACTTACTAAGTCCCGACAGGTGTCTTCTCACTCGCCCAGGCCTGAGGAAGAAATGTGAAATGCTGAAACACGTTATTTCGGTCCTCGGGCACACCGACTCAGCATGAGCACAACTTGCTAGGATGAAGAAACTCAAGAGAAAAACTACCAAAGAATCGCGAAAATAAAACTTCGGGCCTCTTGAGCTTTGATGAATAGTTAATAGAAAATAAGAAAATGCCCCCTCCGCAGGCCAACAAAATAACTGTAACTGGCGAAACACTTTGTAGTTAGGGTAACATGGAATGTTAAACATGCCAGTTATAGATTGAATAATTGAAATATACATTTTTTTATTGTCTTATAGTTTAAACATCATTAGTTTCGACCATGTTTCGCCAAATAATAGCCTAGATTATCCAAAGTTACACTATTCACTCCTTTTTTTTCTACGTTGTTTCTTATTTTCAAATGACCAAAATTTTTCTCTTTGTTTTGTAGTCTATTTTAAGCCTTCAATATTGTGCTATTGTGAAGTTTTTGTGTCGTGAGCGAATCGTTATTATTTTCTAGTTTGCTCGTATCCAGTCATCCTGATCAGCATAGAATCGACTTTTTCACCGTCACTTGTTGAGTCTTCTGCTAGTTTGTGTGCTGATGTTTTCTTTCCATTTTTTTTACTTTATGCTATAAATATAACTTTTCAAACCCAGAGGAAGAAATCTGGCATAATTGACTACCATTTATGCAATAAATAACAGTTATCTCTGGTTTTTTAATCAAATTTATAATATTGAAGGCTGATATCAATTATATTGCAGAAATTGTCCAAATAAAGGTCCAACGTCTATTTTTTTTCCAACTCTTACTAAAGCACATTTCCCAATTCGATTGCAAAACAGCCGATTACAGTCGAAGTCATAAGCGTTTGAAAGTGGTTGAACGCATGGCTAAATCGCAGTCATCAACGTGATCCCTGTGCATCCTGGGCCTCAAACCCGCTGACGAAACGCAGAAGATATTTTAAACTGGAACTGTAAGGTCATACAAATCAGAGAGAAAAAAGGAAAATAATTGAGTTTAAATGATATAAAAAAGAATAAAATTAGCGCGATATAAACTCGGGTTAACCCAATTTTCCCTGTAATTAAAACGTATTAGGCAGTGACCGATTATAGAATAATTGTTATAATTGTCCTTCCTGTTAAAAATAAATTTTTCGTGAGTAGGAAATAGACGAAAAATTAGTTTAATATAGACCAAAATTCGTTGCTTTGAATTTTTTTAAAGACTGTTTTAAAGCGATTTATATCAATTACAGGCTTTTTAAGCATTCAAAAGGCATTCAGACTCAATTTGCCTCCTGAATATATTATTCTCGCATCATCACGGTCTAGGATTCATTCTCGGCTAGGAGCGAAGGTTTTTGACTTAACTCTTACTTCGTGAAGTTTTGCGAGGTAATGGACCTAATAATGCTTTTTAAGTTTCAATCTGAATTTTCCGGTGAAAAATATGGAGGTACTCAGTGTAAATTTACATTAAAAAAAGTCTTGTCCTACGCTTACACCAACAAGGAGGAATTCCACTCGTCATAATTTGGACTTCCCTAGTTACTATCATAGTTACCTACGAAGGAGTAAATTTACCCTCCCTCCATTCCAAACAATACTGAAAAACAACTTATCAAAGTTAAAACATAAAAACTATATAACTGCGACAAATTTGAACATATGGACTGGAACTGTGGGGTTCTGTCAGTCCATCAATGTCCAGGGTTTCCAAAATTTCCTCAGATCCTTAATACGACATAATTTCACTATCCATAACGAACTCAATTAATTAAGGTTTTTAGTTGAGATAAAAAAGTCAATGTCACGAGCGGGATTCGAACCCACGATCTTCAGCTAGATACGCCGCTCCTCTACCACTTGAGCTATCCTGGCTTCACTTGAACTTATTGAAGTCACAATAGCTCTAGTGGTAGAAGAGCGGCGTATCTAGCCGAAGGTCTTGGGTTCGAATCCCGCTCGTGATATTGACTTTTTATCTTAACTAAAAACCTTAATTAATTATGTTCGTTGTGGATAGTCAGATTTATGACGAAGTAAGGAGACTGACAATATATCTGAGGAAATTTTGGAAACCCTGGACATTGATGGATTGACCGAACAGTTCGACTCCATATGTTCAAATTAACCGAAGGTCGTGGGTTCGAATCTCGCTTGTGGCACTGACTTTTTTATCTCAACTAAAAACCTTAATTAATTGAAAGATATTAATTGGTCAAGCGGACCACGGAAACTGTGAATTTAACGAACACAATATTCCTCTTGCCCAACCCTACTGCCCAAACTCACACACATCCCCAGAGCCCTTCATGTTGGCCTCACCTATAACCTCTCATATTGAGTATGGTCAGTTTTCAAACCACCAGAAAAGACAGGCTACAAATAAATTAGTATATTAAAAAAAGTCTTTCTTTTATGAAACCATTGTAGCAATGATTTCATTAACAGAAAAAATAACTAAAAAAAATCATTACTAAATAATCACTTTGGAGATTTTTTAGTGCTACAGTATAGTAATTTTAAGGTTCACATTCGTTTTATCCGTACATTTTTATTGATTTTTAATAATTAATTACATATAAAACCAATTAATTAAAATGGTATTAGTTTTAGTAGTTCAAAAGCCCTAGTAGAGGGATCAATTTTGTATTATCTGTTTTTATCAATTCTAGTCAAGAAAGTCATTTCATCAAATCACCAAAATAAAGCTCATCACTTCATTATTACATCGAGGATTTCCAATTTTTTTTTCTTTGTGCCTGGTTTTCAGTGGTTTTGGACAAATGATAATTTTTGTTATTTATTTAATTTTTTAATTTGCCTTCCACTATTTTAGCGTGCTTTCAATTCTTTGACTCGTGGCTGAGGCAAGGGTGTCACAGGTATTAGTTTTGAACTAGGGTGTCGTTCATTACCAACCAAGATATTTGGCATTTGATCAGGTTAACGGATTTCTGCATTTGACCTATTAGTTGGCTTACTGGTTACCCAAGGTTGGCTAGGCCTTTAACCAAAGGGGTTCGAACGACACCCATAGCAGAGATCACTATCTGTTATTGCATAATTGGGTCTTTTTCAACTCTTGTTCATACATTTTTTATTTCAAGGTCGAGCTCCCGGTATTTCCTTATTTTTTCATTATAGGCTACCAAGATGATAGTGATGCTAGGGACTGCTATATTTATGAAATAGACGGTTTCGGTAGATTTACTGTGCGAGGTTATAAATGGCCGATTGTGGCAGATGGGTCTGTCCCAGTAGAATGTACTTTTTCTATTATCAAGGAGGTTTATATTCGTAGTAGGGGTCCTCGAATGGATTAGAGACCATTTTCAGCTATTGAGGTGTGAAGAATTTGTATTATATTGTTATATCGAGCAAGGTAATTTTTTATGCATGTACAGGCCATGCGGAGGTAATATGATGGACTGTCTCTGGAAAATGCTTGCAGATTGAATTTTTCATCTTCGATCGTCAGGTTTCGTATGCTTTAGGTAGTACGTGGTAGGAAAAACCTGGTCTTGGATGATAATCAAAAGTGTCTTTTATAATCGACCATATTAATTATTCCAATTAATTAATATTTTATCTAAGGTTGAGGTGAAAAAAATAATTAATTGGAATTATTATTATCTCATAAACTTTAGTTCCCTCGAAAAGGTTTTGTGTTTATTAGGTAATTTTAAGTCGTTTTCGTAAAATGATTTTTTGCCAAAAGTTTTAAAATAAAGTTGATTAATTTTGCCTTCTAGTGGAAAAAAAGACAGTTCACCCATTCTCCAACATGACAACCATAAGTTCATTATTTATATTCCGTTTTTTTTGTACCTCTGTGCCTGGTTTTCAGAAGTTTTGGCCACATGATAATTTTACTTTTTATTATTTCTTTACAAGCTCTTTATAAACTCCAGTTCTATAGAAAAGTTTTTCGGTTTTATTAGGTAATATTGAGCCGTTTTCGTAAAATGAATTTTTGTCAACACAAACAAGGTTTTGAAGCAGAGTTGGTACACTATGACGATTCTACTGAAAAGAAGCCAGTTCACCAATTCACCAAATGAAAACTGTGACGTCATTATTTAAATCAAGACTTATTTTTTCGGATTTTTCCAATACAGATATATCCTGTATAACTATTTTAGCCAGCCATATTTTTTGCCATGGTTTTTCATAAATTGAGAGGGGTCAATTTAACTAAGTTTAGCTGTTTTCTAAGAGCTTTTGATTAAAAATAATTTTTTGCAAAAATTATTATTTGGAAAAATTAAGACTGAAAGTAAAGTATATTTTTATTTTTATATATTTTGTATGGATTGATAGTGTATCAGGGAAGTGATCAGTCAAGTGAACTATGGTCATTCATAGTCAATAGAAGAACCGCCGGTCAGGTTCCGGCCGTTTGAAAACTTTTTCTGCAGCGCGGTGTCGATCGTTTGGTCAAGTTACAATTGACTGTTTTGACACGGTTGAAAAACGATTATCACGCTGTTTAAAAAGTGAAATAACCCCTTTCCAACTTGACGATTAACTTTCAGACCGCCTTTCAAGTTGATAACAATGGAAATAATTCACAAATGAAACTTAGTGGTCGTTGCCAAAATAGTCTAACAATAGCATTGTGAGTGGCAGACTCAGTCTTTCAGTAACGGTCTAAATTCTTTCTAATTGACATGAGATTTCGACGATAACATTTTCACAGAATTAATGTTTACCATATTAAGAAAACATAAAACATGATGGCATAACGGTTAATCTTTTGTAGGTTGTTCTTTTCTTACGCGTTTCAAATGTTTAAAATAATCTCAATTAATTAATCTTTATATAAGGTATTTGTTTAGATAAAAAAATCAGCGTCACGAGCGGGAATCGAACCCACGACCTTCGGCTCAATATGCCGCTGCTCTACCACTTGAGCTATCGTGACTTCGATCAACTCGGACACCAACTTCCCATCTCAACCCCACCTTTTGAATTCTTCCTCCTTTTTGCCATTTTTCACGCTTGGATCGAAGTCACGATAGCTCAAGTGGTGGGTTCGAATCCCGCTTGTGACGCTGTCTTTTTTATCTCAACAAATACCTTACATAAAGATTAATTAATTGAAAAATGTTAATTGGGCAATCGGACCACGAACTGTAATGGATTTGTTCACAAACTTCATTGGAGGTTTTGTATCGATACCTCTCCGTGCTTATATCCCTTATTCGTTCAATAGGACCACGAACTTTAATAAATTTAAAAGAATCTTAAAATTTGTAATTAATTGACATAAAACGATTTAATAAACGATGGAAGTGGTCAAAGCTTCATGTTAGCCATGCTTAAAACCATGACATTGATGATTTATGAAGCCTATTGTTAATAATCATTTAGGCAGCTGACTTCCGGTACTTTCGTTTGTACTTACCTTGTACTTCCATTCATTGCTTTCTACTTTATGCTAATGCCGTAATAAGAAGAGTTATAGCTGAGAAACGGTTTTCAGCCAGTTTTACCATTTTTTATGGTGTGCCTATTGATAACTATAAAATGGTTTGCCTAGGCTAGTTAGTAAGAAATGTCGTCCATAAATTTCACTAGGCTCGCTGACTATTTTCACTGTACTTCCCTCCTACACTTTTGGCTTGTATGTTATAATCTTTATTGGCACGTTTTGCAATTGACATAAAATGATTTAATAAGAGATAAAAGTTCGCCAAAGCTTCATTGGTTAGGGATGGTAAGGGTTGCTTAAAACCATTGCTTTAACGGTGACATTGATGATGATGTAGCGTATTGTTAACATAACCACTTAGGTCGCTGACTTTTGGTACTTTCTTTTGTATCTAATTTGTACTTTTATCCTTGCTTTCTACTTAAGGATAGTAAATCGTCTAATACTATAATAACAGGAGTTGTAGTTGACAAATGGTTTTCATTAATTTTTACCATTTGTTTGGAATGCCTCTTAATAATTTATAAAGGTTTGCCTAGAGTAGTTAGTAGGAAACTATTTGATATTGATTGTCAATAATTTTTACTAAGTGTATTTTGCTGACTGTTATGAGCTTCTGTTAATGCACTCTCCCTCACCTTCTGGTCTTAAAAAACACTAGATTTTTTTAACGATAGGATATTTAATAGTCTGTTTCGTAATTGACATAAAATGATTTATTAAGAGATAAAAGTTCTTCAAACTTCATTTTAGGAATACTTAGAATCATTGCTTTAACCGTGACATTGTGGATATGAAGCTTATTGTTAACAGCCACTAGGCACCTGACGTCCGGTACTTTATTTTGTATCCGCTTTGAACTTCTAATCCTTGCTTTCTACTTTAATTATAGTAAATTGTCTAACGCTAAAACAAAAGTAGTTATAGTTGACAAAAGTTTTGACAAACTAGGCTAATTAGGAAATGTTGATATTACTTGTCAATAAATTTCACTGAGCTCACTGACTTTTATAAGCTTCTGTTACTCTTCTATTTTTAACATTTGGTTTTAAAGAACTCTAGATTTTTCTAACGATAGAATAAAGGAATAGTGTTAATTAACAGCTGTCGGTAATGACCTGTTATCTCTAATCGGCGTGATATAATAAACGATAAAATCATCCGAAAAAAAGTCTTATGTTCATGACCACTTCATAATTTTTTTAATAACTGCTTATCGCGTTCCTATTTTTTGCATTCGTCCAATTTGTAATGTTTTGTCAAATAATTTATTATATTTTATTGCCAGATCAAATCAACACCGATAACTGGGTGTCAAAATTGCTTAAAATTGACCATTTTTCCCGGGTTGTAAAATTGTCTATTGTGTTTCGATCTTCTGTCACATTGGCGGACAATAATTAGAGAGGGTATACAGGAAAAAATCCTAAAAATTCCCACCGTCGATTGTCTAGCAAAATAAAAGCGAAACGTGGCGGAATAAAAACGACATAATAACCATAATCTCAGTTATTATAAATTAAAAAAAAAAAACACCACTTTATTTGTTAGAATTTGTTTAAAATATATGCGATGTTTAATTGAACGGTAGGAAATATAACATATATGTATTACAGTAATGCAGTGACAAAAACATCGATAAACAAAAGGCACAAAGAACATAAGAACCAGGGTCAATGACGAAAATCAAACTGTCAAACTCATCACAGAAAAAGCGCCACGAACTATCAACAAAACAGACAAGCATAAAACAACGAAGTGAACATTAAAACTTGAAAATATACAAACATGACATATAGCACTAAAAGACCCATAAAAATTTACAACAGTTAAAATACATAATTTACTCCAGTCAAAACATTATACCAATTAACAATGAAGATAAAGATAGATACCGAACTAAAATCTAACTTTTTATAATTTGATCGTTTTCTTGCTGGCACAGCCCCAGAGAACAAGCCCACTTGTTGGTAAAGTAAGAGTTTTTTTTAGTTCCTGCCCGTCAACCGGTACTTTATTGGTTTTGATGTTGAGCTCTTTACTAGTTTTTTCTTTAAAAGCTCTCCAAGCAGAGGAAATTATCTCAAAACGTGTCTCGAACTGCCCAGTACCCTAAAGATTTTCAACTATCCTAACAAATTTTCAAAATTAGATCATACTATAGAAAGGGATAGTAGATCTCTCGTATTAATTATCACATCTTGAAAACTTTGTTCATTTTTTACTCTAGTCTTTTGTGATATTTGGGTCTAGTTCATTACATATTTGGATGGCAAATGTTTATTTTTTAACACTAGTTTTCAAATTTGTTTCCATTCTTGTTGAATTTTTACCACAATGTGATGATACTATGGAGTCTACCTCAGGGTAGTTCACCTACCCCGTTATGTTGCTGGGTCGCTAGAATCCCTAAAGCCAAATGCACAAGAGATCGTCGCTTCCCAACCTATCTAGGTCAATTCATCCCCCAACACATGCAAAATATAATCTAGCCTAAAAATTATTAACTAGTATAATACATTCGCACAAATAAATACATTCACACTTACGTACTCATTTTGATAGTCGGTGGAAACTCGATATTCCTACATCGACTTACACAAAATATTAATCATTTAATCTAAATTAGGATAGATGGGGTACTTTTATAAATATACGTCATCAACCCTAAAAACACAGCCTGAGCGAAGGTAACGCTATATTTCACCATCACCCCTCACACTAATAAATGCACTCACTCAACCAAAACACATAATCGCAATTCCAATCTTGTTCGATGATCGATAAGTCATAAGTTTTAGTCATAATTTAATTTTTTTATGTTTTCTGAGAGTAAGACATGCTGGATTATTTATTCAACATGTTCCAATGAAAATATCAGAAGTTTATTTGTATATATTTATAAATCGTATGTAAGAGCTTGTCTTTTCGATTTTATATTTGTGGGATTACTTTTGGAAAAAAAACAACTCTTGGGTATCCATTGATTTTCGTGAGTTTTAAATTTTCACAAATATGAATCAGGTTTATGCTACCGTTCCAAATTAATAAATTATAGAACATTTTTGGAAATAGCAGGGTTTCTTAAACTGAAGATAAAAAACCCGTGCAAGATCTTTTTTTATTAAAACTCTCTCGATTACGGAGACTATCGCGAAGATAAATCTTGTCGAAATGAATCCCGGTAATTTAAAACACATTATTATCGAAAGGTTGATTGCGCGACTGACGACGGCGTGACCCCGTCTCTCTTTGGAATCGGCGGAATCAATCGACTAGGATCGATCAGCCGGCAAGAAAGGCGATAATTTCTAATAGGAGACATAATGGGGACGACGAGACATCGTGCAAGTTTGCGAAAGCGGAAAATGAACTGCAAGGCGTCGGGGGTGAAGTCGACCACATAATTAATCCAATAAATCCGAACGCCTGAAAGACTCGAGGAAGCTCAATTTGTACGTTATCGATCAATAGTTAATTGAGGTGAAGTTATAGTTTTTTCCCCGTCAATTTAATATTATACAAATCTGTTACCCCATCCTGGTGGATGATGTCACATGACAAAAGAGGTGGTCATTATCCTCGTCAAATCCCTTTCTGTTAGCAGAACAGAACGGTTGCGTCTCATGAAAAAAAGAGGTGATCTCTATCCTCATCAAACTCCTTTCCGTTGGAAGAAGAGAACGGTGACGTCACACGAAAAAAAGAATTGATTGGTCAGAATCCTCCTCAAACCCCTTTCTGGAGGAAGAAGAGAACGGTGACGTCACATGGAAAAAGAGATAGCCACTATTATCGCCAAACTCCTTTCCGTTGGAAGGAGAGAACGGTGTCGTCACATAAAAAAAGAGGTAATCATTATCCTAATCACACCCCATTCAGGCGGAAGATGAGAATGGTGACGTCACACGAAAAAGAGTTGGTTGGTCACATAGGAATGTGGTGTGAATGAGGACATCAAACAAACCCCTTTCTGGTGGAAGAAGAGAACAGTGACGTCACATGAAAAAAATCATTATCCTAATCACACCCCATTCAGGCGGAAGATGAGAATGGTGACGTCACACGAAAAAGAGTTGGTTGGTCACATAGGAATGTGGTGTGAATGAGGACATCAAACAAACCCCTTTCTGGTGGAAGAAGAGAACAGTGACGTCACATGAAAAAAAGAATTGATTGGTCAGAATCCTCGTCAAACCCCTTTCTGGTGGAAGAAGAGAACGGTGACGTCACATGAAAAAAGAGATGGCCACTATTATTGCCAAACTCCTTTCCGTTGGAAGAAGAGAACAGTGACGTCACATGAAAAAAGAATTGATTGGTCAGAATCCTCGTCAAACCCCTTTCTGGTGGAAGAAGAGAACGGTGACGTCACATGAAAAAAGAGATGGCCACTATTATCGCCAAACTCCTTTCCGTTGGAAGAAGAGAACGGTGTCGTCCCATGAAAAAAAGAGGTAATCATTATCCTCATCACACCCATTTTGGCGGAAGATGAGAATGGTGACGTCACACGAAAAAAGAGTTGGTTGGTCACATTCCTCATCAAACCCCTTTCTGGTGGAAGAAGAGAACACTGACGTCACATGAAAAAAGAAGTGGTCATTATCCTCATCACACCCCATTCAGGCGGAAGATGAGAATTGTAATTTCACACGAAAAATTAAGGGATGTCATAACCCTCGTCAAACTCCATGGTCCCAGAAGAAAAACATTGATGTAAAATGGCCCATCAGCTCTGACAACCTTGACATAGGAGTTGGGGGAGGGTGGTTTTCAAATGGTCAGACACGAGGACCAGTCGTGGGGTTTGGGGGTAATGGTACCTGCTCTAGGTACCACCATACTAAGTACCTCTGGTTAAACAATTAAGAAAAAATATTGGTAGATAGATAGATTGGTACGTAAGTTTATCTGTCTAGATATACAGAGTGAACGGCTGAAATATCCCAACCACTTTTCACAACAACAGCTGTACACCTATGTTTATGCTGACAGGAACCTTATTATTCAGTAGTTTTGTAAATTATGGAGGGTGTAGCGTGCGAATTCGACTTTTATTTTCACCTTCATTAAAGATTCTAAAGGCTAGGTTCTATTTTGTGAATATTGGGGTGTTTGGATGAAATTGATAATCATTTTCGAAGGAAAACCCAAACCAAATTTTTGGGCCATACTTCTTTCGCTAATAGGTGCCTCATTTTGTTACTGATTGCTACTTTGTTTTATTTTATAATTTTTTTATGTTTTATAATATACTTGATATTGGACATAAATCGAATTTTTGGAGAGAGCCAGGGCCGGTGAAATGGACCTGACCAAAAAAAGGGTTCTAACTTCGTGAACTGAATTTTAGTTTTTATCTAGAAGTTATGGACAATTTTAGCAGTACAGACAGATCACCTGTCTCAAAAATTCTTATACGTGTCTTATACATTCTTTTGTAATATTTTATTTTAAATACGGTCTATATTAATTTAACGTTGAGGTTGTAAATTTTGCAACCAAGTTGTATTTCCTTGGAGGGGGGGAAGAATTCCCAGGATGTCATTATGTATTGTTCTCTTGTTATTAAATCGAGACTGTTACTATTAAGGTGTGCCTTTTGATTATTTTTTAATTTGTATAAAAAAATTCTAATTTATACGTTATCAGAATAATTTGACGATACGTTTATTTTACTCGGAAACTTCGCATGGCTTTTAGACTATCTCGTCGATGTTATCGCAAGGCTGACATTTTTCGAAATAAAATTACGACCCTTTATCTTAATTAAATAAATTACTTATACTTAACTTTGATAACGCATATTATACCAACGTTAAAAAATGGGGGTAATAGAAAATGTAAATGGTACTTTGTGGTAAAAGTCTATGGTAGCCGAGTGGGTAGGCACGCCAGACTCTCGTAGACCCAGCGGTCGTGGGTTCGATTCCAACCACCGCCCCTGATATTTTCGACGGTACTTGACTTATTCGCAACTTACTTATTCCCTCATAGTCTAAGTTTAGTTTATGTACCATCGAAGCGAGTGTGGAGGAGTGTCAATAGAGACTTAACTTAGGGTACCAAGACCCGGGGTAAAGAATGGCAGTAATGACAGTCAATGACCTTCTACTGCTTAAAAAAAGTAGGTTATCAATTAAACTAAACTGTGGAACTAGATAACGTACAAAAAAGTCAAAAACTACAAAGCTTTGGAAATACCAAACCCCCTTAGTCTTAGTCCAAAATAAAAGAATAGTTTAGTCAACTAACGACCTCGCTGTTTTGTTTGTCGAACGGGTTTCTGCAACTTTTGTAGCTGGTTAGTCGGTGCCTCTCCTTGTTTATAACTCTGACAATCATTGAATGTGGTAAACTGCAAGAAGTCTAGCTTCAAGCTGGCGGATGATCTGGACAGCCAAACTGCAGGTTCACCCTCAAAAGGGCATCTGAGTTGTTTATAATCGTTCGACTGGATCAACAATACCTTATTTTATCTTTTCTATTCTATCCAAAAAGATGAACAATGAAGATCTCGTTGTGGAAAAAAGGAAATGAAGAAGCTCTCAAGATGACCGTCTGTGGATGCAAAGTTATATGACAAGCTGAAGAATCAATCTAATCACAAGTACTTGGGTATTTTCCATGGACTTTGTAGTGACAAAAGACACCTAATCACCATCTTTAAGCATGAGGAGGAACCCTGTTCTTCCGAACATGGGAAAATTTTTTAAAAAGTCACGTGACCTAAGATTTTATTAAAATATTTTCATGTGTGTCGTACTGGTGAAATTCTATGCTCGAGGACATGGCTAGATCACGGGTAAAAGGCTTTCTAGCTAGTTGCTTCAACGGGTCAGAGCGATAAAAACTATGTTTTTTCTACTTCAAAGTGTTTATTCATCACTATTTCTACTGCAATCAAATTAAAAATGTAAGTTAACTAAACTAAATGTAAAGGTAATGTAACTTCTGCCCCGCTCATTATATAGTCCAGGCGTTTCTTCTTCAGATCATTGTATCAATCTATGCCACACTTTATTCAGTGGAAATTTAATCATTTTACACACGCTTGAACTGTGGCGCAGGGGTTTTTCGACAACCATCCAAAGAGGTGGTACTAGCATGTAGTGAAGGTTGTAGTAGCAGTACATCACATTTTGCTACATTTTGAATAGATTATACGACATTTGAAAAATGGCAAAAAGAAGGAAAAATTCGAAAGGTGAGTTGAGGTGGGAAGTTGGTGTCCGAGAGGATCGAAGTCACGATAGCTCAAGTGGTTAGAGCAACGGCGTATTTAGCTGAAGGTCGTGGGTTCGAATCCCGCTCGTGCCATTGACTTTTTTATCTCAACCAATACCTTACATAAGGATTAATTAATTGAAAGAAGTTATTTCGTCCATCGGACCACGAAATATAATGGATTTTGAATACTTATTATATTTTATTTTAAAGATCGAATGTTCATAACATTTTTCTTGACAGTCCTTTTTTTATACCTTTATGTTTTTCGATCTTGCAGATTATTGCATATTGCAGAGCTGAAGAACGTGAACGAGATGTGGTAGTTCGTATTTTTCTAGTTGATTATTTTTTTTATTTATGTTTTTTCTTCTTTTTTTTCTTAATCGATCAATTATTTCATGTACTAATTTTATGCTACGTGTACAGCTTTAATGACTTACGGGTTTAAACAAGACCCAAAGGTACTTCCTGGAAAAAACACGATTTGTATGGATTTTTGTCATATAGTGCAAATGTCCTTAGTGAGTTAATTACAAGGCCGCCTCCTTCGTATTAATTTACTCCTTGGGGGTGAAGCTTGTTTACACGTTCCCATGATTAAACTGTCCGTAGTAAATTTTCTTCGGTTTTAATGGTATTTGCCCAGTGTTGGGCCGAGGCCGGGATTTGGAAAGTTACATCGAAACCATGACCTAGGCCTTCCTCCTGGTTTTGGTAGTGCGCGAGGCTAGAAACTAGGAACCAGTCAAACGGGAACCTGGAAGAATTTTTAACCGTCTTTTTGATTTCCATTCCTCGATGAATATTCATGAGAAACGGACACCTGCTTGTACACTAAAACTCTGAACAAAGTCGTCCTTCCGCTTTGTTCTAAACAAATCCACACAAAACCTGTACAAACACGTGGACTATGACATTTAAGAAAAACACATTTTAGTCATCATCACAATCCAGAAAGACTATCATAACCTATTAAATAAATTAATAGCCAATCAAAATATAAATCATTAGATTGATAGTACATAGATATACAGATAGATAATGCATAGGTAACTGAACAGAGAATTACAATGGAAAATGAATGACAGACTGAAATGTTTAGCGAAGTGGCACAGGGAGCTAAGCAATGAGACTGAGAAAACATTGTGTATATATATATATATATATATATATATATATATATATATATATGGATTAAGNGATGGATAATTTGTAGGTATTAGGAAGATATGTTGATAGAAAAAAAGCAATTTCCTCCAATCAGCCTTCAAAATTATAATTTTACGGTAAAAATGATCAGGGAGGTCGTCGGCTTTTGGCTTATTGTACTTTTCCTAGTTCTTAGTTCAGTGTAATTGATTCGGTTGTTATTTTAAGAAGTAGAAGGTAGGTCGTTGATTGTCTCAGGTACCCTGGTCGGGACTAGTGGTATAATGTGGTTGAGGCTCGAGACCCTGAAAAGGTCCACCTCGTGTCCTCACCCACGCCCCATTCTCAATCCAGGTTCCTCCATTCTTCCCTGCGACCTCTCCCAACCCCTGGTTTCAAGGGGGGTGTCCGGGCCCAAAATGAAGGTGTAGCCCAGAGGGCGTGGCAACCTCTCTAAAACACAAGCTGTACTCTTGTCGGCCCCGGGTTGGCATGGGGCGGCGGATGCCTTATCAGAGGCACCCGTGGGTTAGGGTACTGTCTGCATAGACGGGGGAGGGTGCATAACTATCTGAACTACGGAGTAACAGAAATGTTCCAAAATTCAGCCTCTGTTACAATAGGAATAGATTCGTAGTGGCACGTGGCGGGAACTTAGAGAAGAGGCTGTCTTCTTTATGTGACCTTCGCACGAAACTTGCACATGACCATATTGTACACCCGGCCTCACGGGATACGGCGGATCGGACGGCAGCGTATAATGGTGAAAAGTCTTCGAATGCGTGAGTAGTGGCGGATGTGAACGGGTAGCGAATCGGTTGCTCCTATTCCAGTATGCTTTGAACGTAGGTGTAGGCTGAGCTCGATAGGAGGCTTTTACCGTAGGCGGTCTCCTCTAGGGGGTGGTTAGCTATTCCACTTTAAACTAAACCGCGGCCGGAGCGGATCCGGTAGTTACTACGCTAGGGAAGCCCCACTACTCTGGGACTTAGGTTGCCCTTTGCGCGTGGCATACGGTTCGATGCTTAATGTGGACCCGACCACTCGGAATGGGCAAGCGGAGAGCGAGGTTGTGTTGGCTCCTCGGGGCTGAGCTGTCTCTACACCTACGCTGCGGCAGTAACACCATTCTGTCGTATGCGGGGGTGCGTCAACTCTCATCTTGAGAATCAAAACGTCCGATAAGGCCGAATAGGCTAAGTGCGGGCGCTAAAGATTCTCATTGTCCTTTTACGGACAACCGAATATACGGGAAGCAATGTCTCTGGTACCCTAGGTTATGTCTCCATTGAGCAATTTCTTTGCGATTAAAAATTATATGGTTGTCCGTTTATTACTCCGCATTGCATAACCTACGAATTGAGTCGTCGTTATTAAACCAATGTGTAGGCGTTTTCACACATGCCAGTGATTGATATGAATTTTCTCTTGTTCAGTTATACGTTCAGGGCCTATTTATGGCATTGCAGATCCCCTTCTTGCCATTTTGTATGCTTGCTCGTGACACAGAAGATATTTTTAGGTTATGTATTCTTTAGAACCTCCTACAATCATACGAGGCGGCGGGGGTTTCGTATTTCTTAATAACCTCATGCCGTCTACTTGTAAGTTTAGGACAAAAGGTAATATGGGCAGTTGAATGTACGTTGTGTTGGTGTTTTCTCAGATGCTACTGACTAATATATAATTTTCACTACCGTAAGTTTTACTCTGTCTAACATTAACGTTTACTCTATCTACCATCTCTGGAGTTCATCCATTTCTCGTTTTGCTTTATATAGACCATTTCTTTTCTTTGATCTTTTTATCCAAAGTTCGGTTCTGGGCTTGTGTACGGTCTTGCAGGTTTACATCTCTGTTTCCTCATTCCTAAAATTCCTTGGTGCCATGGCTCCCAAGGAATAACCTGTATGTAACAAGTAGTAACCAAGAAATACGTAACCTGTACCGTGTATTAACATCTTTGCAGGTATATCCCTGCTCTTTGCCCATAGGCTCATTGTCCATGCAAAACCGCAGCGTGTATTACCGGCCATAGTATTTTTCTCTGATTCCTTCTTCTGTTGTCTGTTAAACCTTTGTACGCTGTTGTCCTGGGTCAAATAGTCATTCATCAAATAGTGTTTCTAAGACGGATGATGTATTTATTCACGTACAGGCCTAACAAGTACCTACTCAAGAAATAAAAATACACTGGAATATTTATATAATATCTTTGGTAGGCTTTCGGAGGAACAAGAAAAGCATCTGAAAAGACTAAAGAACTGTTATGTCAGATTTATTTTCAGCCCCCCTGAATATCCAGGGTCTCACACCTATATTCAGAACTTTCCTGGGCTTTATCCTTCCTTCAGTAGGAAATATTAACGCCATCCTTACCTCTTTCAAATTCCTCCTGTACAAACACCTCATCTCCAACATAGACTGCCATATTCCTATGTCCTTTTATTAATTAAAAAAGCATGATTCCTTTTATCATCTTTAAAATTTACAGTTTTTGATTATGATTGCACAAGATCAAGAGTATTCTATATTAAAAAATATTTTCCCTAATTTCTTATTTTGAGTATTATTATTTCTATTTTTTGTTAATTCATTTCACTATTTGTTAACATCAAACATTCATTTCAAGTGCCAGATTTATAAAAATTTTTGTGACCTTATTGTCTTTATTGTTTTTCTTAAGGGACTCTAAAGTATTCTCTCTCTCTATTCCAAACTAATCATACAGGAAAGTATAAAATAAGCCTACATAATCTGAACAAACTTCTCAACTTTTTTCAAGAGACAAAGCCATATTATATATTATTGTCATATATTATTAGCCATATATTATTGTTTGTACATATTGTAGTGGAGGCAATGTTACGTGAAATATAGGTGTAAACCCTTTAATTCCCGATTAAAATAAAGCCATATCTCAAGGTTTAATCGTTATCCTTGTATAAGTGGATTAACCTTCTTGAAATTTTACAATATCTGACTACATTCTATGAGTGGGTAGTTTTAAACTATGACTGATTACACTTTCTAAGAATGTGTGGTGATTAGTGGCTGTTAGTCGATGATTATTCGGAATCGTGAGATGCGGTCTGGTGTGATGTAGGTTTCAGAAAAACATTTTCTTTATCGTGCCAACGTTTCGATCTTTATTGGGATCATCTTCAGGGCCTGGGATTTACAAACATTGTTTAAATTAACAAATACATATAGGATGTGGAAAAACATGAATTTATACAATGCAAAAAATATTTTTTATTTTATATTCAATCAAAGTATTTCTACTGAGAAAACAAACACTTTGAGTGAGTAGAAATTCTTTGATTGAATATAAAAATATTTTTTTGCATTGTATAAATTCATTTTTTTCCACATTCTACATGTATTTGTTAAATTTAAACAATGTTTGTAAATCCCATGCCCAGAAGATGATCTCAATAAAGATCGAAACGTTGGCACGATAAAGAAAATGTTTTTTCTGAAACCTACATCACACCAGACTACATCACGATTTCTGAATAATTACTATTATCAATTAAGAATTGATCATCATATTAAAAAGCCATGGGTTCGAAAAAAGCCTACATCGCACCAGACCGCATCTCACGATTTCCGAATAATCTTTCTAAGAATTACGATAGTAGTAAATTGTAAAAATCTTCTTTATTTTTATTGGGCATTAAACTTTTTTTTATTATGCTCTTTGCCGGAGCTAAATCTTTTCAATAAACCCTTTTCAATTGGAGTTTGTAAATATTTGTACTCACTAATAGATATTTAGCTGTGTAAATATAGCATTTGTATATTTTTTATTTTCTAACTAAATTTAATTTTTCTTGGACAAACAATTAAACTTTCATCATGATTGTCTGTTTTTGTACTAATTGTATATTTATTTGGTCTTTGTCTGCCTATTCTCGTTTTGGCCTGTTAGGCTAGTTTCGGCATTTCACCATCTTCAGTGTTGGATCTGGGTGATTTTTGTGAAATCAAGTTCCTTTTAAAAAGTTACATGTTTTAAAATACGTAAAGATATTTTATGTGTATGTACATTGAATTACAAAAATGAACCTGTTTGGGAAACAAATTGAAAATTGGATTCATTATCTATTAGATAGGCAAATTTTTCAACATTCTTATTAGGATACCTACCTAAATCATATAGGATGATCATGTTTAATATTAATTTCTCTAATGTTTATAGAAACAGTCTTCGTATTGAATGACAACCTTCATAATCTAACTATTGCCGAAAGAAGACCCGACCTTGAAACGTCTTTCAAAAGATAACGGACATCATTGTTCAATATTTTTTTCTTCTTTTTCTTATTCCGTAAAATAATTTACCGCCTTGGATTAGACCATGTCGGCCAATAAAGTTTTGTTTGCTAATCTATCTTCTACAATCCGTCGATACGGGATATTTCCCCTAGCCCAACACGACCGAGGTCGATAAGGTTGATATTCACCTCATGGACTCAACGAACCTTGTCTGACTTTCACAACTGCGTCTTCAGAACGGGTTCTTTTCTTATGTCCTGACGTAAATTGTAGATTTCTAAATTGGCCGGTTTATGGAGAATAGTCGGAGGCAATTTGACAATTGAAAGGTCGAAGACCTTATCGTGAATGGCCATAGAAACTGTCGGGAAGATCTAGAGTGAAAACGTATTACCAACACTTCTCAAATCGTATTTAAGATTTATTTTCAGCACGCATATTTAAATTTTTTCTTAGTGCTTAGCTTTTAAATATAAATGTTATATTAATCCATTTATGTTTAGTGGTCTAATTGATCATATTAATTATTTCAATAAATATTCCTTTTATGTAAGTTCTTGGTTGAGATGAAAAAGTTAGTGTCCCGCTTGTGCCACTAAATTTTCATCTCAACCAAGACCTTAAATAAGACGAATAATTAATTGAAATAAATGTTATATTTCATGTGTGGTGATTAGTGACCGTTTGTCGATGATTATTCATTCATATTCGGTCTGGTGTGATGTAGGTGTCAGAAAAACATTTTCTTTATCGTGCCAACGTTTCGATCTTTATTGAGATCATCTTCAGGGCCTGGGATTTACATTGTTTAAATTTAACAAAAAACATGTAGAATGTGGAATTATACAATGCAAATAAATATTTTTTTATATTCAATCAAAGTATTTCTACTCACTCAAAGTGTTTGTTTTCTGTGTAATTGTGCAATTCTTGCGTGTCGTGTTGAGAGTGCCAGTGAGATATTGCTGTTTTTAATGTTTATACACTTTGGATTTTAAAGAAGTGGGGAAGGAAGTCGGTATAGAAAGACATTTTTGTTTAAGGAGTCGGCTTCTTTGAGGTGAAAACAGCCGATGAAGGGAAAAAAACGTTGGTAATGGTTCGGCCAGATTATCCTTTCACAATTATATAGACGGGAATAAATAGGAACAGGAAAGCTAATTGTTCAAAAATTAGACTATGAAAAAATGTTTGATGCTTGGAATGTGATGAATATTTTGTATGTTATATTATATGTTTTGTGTGATGTGATGATATATGTATGTTATCGATATTGAATTTGATTAATGATATTGGCGTATGTTTTTGTTAAATTTAATCAATATTTGTAAATCCCAGGCCCTGAAGATGATATCAATAAAGATCGAAACGTGGGCATGAGAAAGAAAATGTTTTTCTAAAACCTACGTCACACCAGACCGCATCTCACAATTTCTGAATAATCAAGTTATATTTCATGTTTTAATTATATACCTTTTTTAGTATAAAATAGTCGTTTTTTATTATACAGTTGTAGGACAGATGAGATTTACGATAAAGTTAAAAAAGTTGAAAAAATAAGTAACTAAAACTATCCTGCATGAATTTATTAAAACGTTTAACGTTAAAATTAAATGTTTAAATATCAATGTTGTAAATAGATAATCGTTAACCTTGTAAATTATCAATAATAATTTATAAAGTCTGATTATCGGGATGTATTCGACGAAGGAATTGAGTGTGTTATTGGTCTTAACCCTGATTTTCCATATAAAATTAAAAATCAATATATGAGATTGAATATATGTACAAAACTGTAGTTTAATTTACGGCTGTTAAAAATACAATAAAAGCGACCTACGGTTATAATTATAAATAGTTTGTACGTTCTGCGTAAAAACGCGCACTTCCCACTCACTATTTCGTCCTCTTCTTAAAAAAAAGAACAGAAAAAGAAAAAGAAATGGAATTGTAATCTAAATCTAATCCTACCAGAGCCTAATCTTTAACTACCGCAACCCAACCAACATAATCGAACCTTAGCGCAAATTGTCGGACGTAACCTCTCGTCCGCGGTCCCCTCCTTGCCCTGTTTATATCCCAGACAACCGAAACATGTACCTCAGACAGAAAACATGGTACATTGCAAAAGCATGAATAATAAATCTCACAGTAGCTATTTGTGATATAATCGAAACGTCCACCAAGTAAAAGTAGATTTACTTAAAAAGTAGACTCGGTATAAAATAACAGGTTATTTTTCTTCTCGACATCTCCCGTGGTGTTTTATTTAAAATTTGTACTAAAATAGCAATACAATATATATGTATATTTAAAAATTTAAGCTCAGTAGGTTGTAAGATGAGTTGAGGTTTACTGGGTGATGAACCTGTGGTTTGAACCTTTCCAATCATTCTGGACCGCCAAATCTCCCTGTTTTCGACGGACACGTTCGAACACAGAGGCGCTAGTGTGGCAAATATGAGTCGGACGCCCTAAGTCATTCGGCCCCCGATAAATATATAATTATAAATAATAATAACTTCGCACTTGTATATTCGCTTCACGTAAAAACGATTAAATCATGGTAACCTAACCCAAATCTTTACCTAACCCAGCCTAAACAAACCGAACCTATGCGAAAATTGTGTATCCAGCTCAAAAACACATATATATTAAATGGACCCTCCAATTACTTTGTTATTTTTGTTAGTAATATTTATAAGAAGCAATTCTTTTGAAGGGGGTTTAACTTCCAACTTCAGACGAGTAACACCACTTTACAATTTTTTTTTTTTTCAATTAAAAAGCCACGTACAGGACTGGGATTAGAACTCAGAACCGCTAATGTAACCAGAGAGGTTGGCATTGATTATTATCCCGAAGCCCCAATAACAGATTGCACATTAGCGGATTGTGACAAAACCGGCAATTTAACGATTAGGATATAGTTAGTGGATCGAAGTCACGATAGCTCAAGTGGTAGAGTAGCGGCGTATCTAGCCGAAGGTCGTGGGTTCGAATCCCGCTCGTGACACTGATTTTTTATCTCAACTAAAAACCTTAATTAATTGAAAGATACTAATTGGTCAAGCGGACCACGAAAACTAGTGAAGTTATAGTTAAAGTTATCTTCTCTCCATCTTCAGTGGTGTTTAATTGAAATACACTCAACGCTAAACAGTATATGCATGTTTATTTAAAAAAATAAAGCTCAGTAGTTTGCAAGATACTGTGTGGAGGTTACCTCCTGATCCGCTTGCTCTCGCCGTTTTGATCAATCACTAGCAACTATGTGCCAAACGACCTAACCACTCGGCCACCGCGATCCATAAGCAAATACTGTGGTTATAATTCCAAATATGTCTGGGTTAAAAACCATGCTTCGCAATCGCATTTGGCCTTCTTGGAAAAACATTAATCATGGATATGCAATTTAACCACCATATCCTAACCGAACCATAATCCTATCTAAACTAATCTAACCTAAAAGCACTCCCTGGTAACGCGAAATCAATGACACGGAAAGGCAAAATAGGACATTAAATAATGTTTTTAATTTTCTTAGTAAGTTATCAAGTTTGTAACGGTTATTCAATTAAATTTATCCAGTCCATTATATTTCGTGGTCCGATTGACCAAATATCTACTTTAAATTTTCTTATTAGATTTTAATTAGACAACAACTCTTAGATAGATTCTTCTTAGATTCTAATTAAATCTTTATGTAAGGTATTGGCTGAAATGAAAAAGTTAGTGTCACGAAGGGGATTCGAAGCCGAAGGTCGTGGGTTCGAATCCCACTCATGACACTAACGTTTTCATTTCAACCAATACCTTACATAAAGATTAATTAATTGAAATTATTAATCGGTAATGTAAATAATGAAGCCTGTACATTAGAATGTCATGTTGAATGCTTTGGATGTACTTAGACTCTTTAAAAATGTCTCCTTTAGAAGCTATTTTTATTTACTATTTATCTTCATTAATCCAAAAATGCTTAGTAAAAAGGTCAGAAAAAATAATGTAATAGATCACAAATGTCTTAGGTAAAGGATCGTCTTTACAGAAATAAAACAACCAGGCCGTTAAGCCAAATATTACAAGGTTGAATTGTGTTATTGGCTTAATTTTTTTGTGTTTCCAACTTACAGTGCTAAAAACGCGACAAAACGTTTGTTAAACGGCGGTGACGGGGCGTTTATTTTTTTTATTCTTGCTTTCAAAATTAAATGGAGGTTATTAATGTCGTGGCTTAAGGTATTATTAGGATCAGTACTGGGTCCTGGACGTCCTCGATAGGTTTAATCGGAATGAGGGCCATTGCCACTTTACTCTTCCTTATTTTTCTCTCTTTTGTTTTTTAATGAACACTGTACATAAATAAACAACTCCCCTTGAAGGTAAACATACCTATTAAATAATAGTGCAGGATGAAAGGAATCTAGGAATGCCAGATATTTTTTGAATCACCACTATTATCCATTATGTGATTCAATTTTTTCAAGAGATATTTATTTTTTTTAGGTTTCGTGGCCCTCTGGTCCAAATAAGTTCTTTTCAATTAATCAATATTTAAATAAGGTTTTGGTTGAGATAAAAAAGCCAGATCACAAGATAGAATATCTGCAGGAAGAGCCAGAAATGATAAAACTGTTAAAAAATGAAAAGGGATATTGCCAATTTTGTAGTATTTACTTTCCCTAGAATTTTTTATTTATTTTTATTTCTTTCAATTAATTATTCTTTTTCTGTAAGGTCTGGTTGAGATAAAAAAGTCAGTGTCACGAGCTGGATTCGAACCCACGCTGCTGCTTGACCACTTGAGCTATGGTGACTTCGATCCTCTCGGACAACTCTCCATCCCAACGTACAACCGTTCGAATTTTACCTTTTTTGCCATTTTCAAATGTCGTGTAATCAGGATTGGATTCTCAGCGACTTATGAAGCGGCCACGGGGAGATGTTTACTGTAGTGATACTTCTTTTACTTATTAAAAATTAAAACGTTTAATCCATTTGAGATGGAGAGTTGGTGTCCGAGAGAATCGAAGACACGATACCTCTTGTGTAGAGCAGCGGCGTATTTAGCCGAAGGTCGTGGGTTCGAATCCCGCTCGTGACACTGACTTTTCTATCTCAACAAGACCTTACATAAAAATAATATTTAATTGAAAGAAGTAACTTGGTCAATTGACCACTAAAACGTAATGGATTAATATTTATTTTTATTATCAATTATTGCATAAAAATTTAGTACAAATTATTGTTTTATTACTGAAGAAAATTTAATTAAGGGATTTTGAAAAATGAAATAAAAGGTTTTAATTCCATAATTTTGTTTATCGGACGCAATAATTTTTTTAAACCATTAACCGTGTATAATGTTCTCTGTTAGCTAAAACCTCTGTGCACTTGTTCGGCATACTGTTAATATGGTTGTCACTCATTTCATAAGGAATTTCGAACTAAAGATGTTGCCACGCAGCCCTCAGTTGTCAATTGTCTCCGGATGGTAATCGAAAAGCTTTCTCTGCAACTCATCCCACATGTGCTCAATGGGATTGAGGTCTAGAGACAATGGGGTAAGAGGAAATGGGAAATTCCCAGGATTTTTAAACATTAATGAACAACTCTGCCCTTTTGAGGACTGGTATTGTCATCCAGAAATCGAAAATCCCTGCCAATGCCCCTGGTTTGAGGGATGTATACTCGATAATTTCTTGGACATACATATTGTCGTGACGTTACCTTCAACAGTCCAGATCGTCCTCCCGTGTAAATCCCATCTCAGACCATTACACCGCCTCCTCCAAATTTATTAGAGAATCTTAAGTGGTGAGTGTAGGAGTCTCACCCTGCTTATAATCGTAACAATCACTGATTTACTGGTATTTAATGATCTGCACTCCACAGCGATGTTTTTACCTGTTGTTAGTGATTCAGTAAACCGTCTGAATCGGTCAGAGAGGCAGGCTTGTTAATTGATGTGTTAGTTTATTCAGCTTTCGTTTATCTGAAGGATAGCGAGTTCTTTGCCATTACTTACGAGCTTATCTTTTTTGATTGTACAAGATAGCGAAATAAAACGGTATGTTAATGGGCTGAGAATCCGTGTTTTATGTATGTTTGTAAATACATAAAACGTAAACCCATGGGAGGTCACTCCTGTATGTCCTGAAATTTTGAATGTAAAAATTAGATCTTTTTTTTATTACATTTATTTGGTATTTACTACAAGTGATGTATTAAGTAAATATGTTCGTACATGTTGAATTATCATTTGAGGCTCTTGTAGGAGAAGTTGCCCAGTGGTAACACTCCTTCACACTGATATCTTGTTCAGTCTTCGCACAATGAGAAGGTCTCGGGGCCACTTTCGCTTCAATCGTCTTGGAGGATTTTCAGGTAGGGTTGGAAGTGATAAATTTCGTACGAATAGATTACTGTGTGTGTTCAGTGATTGATGAAATTTTTTATATCGGGTTTTGACGAGTTCATGTACAAACGGGATGTGTAGNCCACAAAGACTTGTCTGTTTTGGAAAGCGAAGTAGTATATTGTTTGTACATTTCAGCCCTAAGTTTGGCCAGTTCTTGTTTCCGCTTTCTCGCGAGTTGGTTCATCCGTCGATGATCACTCGGATATCTGTTACGCTGCCAGATTGCCCTGGCCCTTCGCTTTTCAGTTAGAAGTAGCCGAATGTGTGGAGGTAATAATAACTGTTGATTATTTCGAGGTGGTGGTATGGAGGTTGACACACATGCTGCATGCTGTATTAATTTTGTAAAATCGTCTACAGCTTTGTCAATTTCTTCTGCAGTTTTTAGAGATGTGTGTAGGTAAACATTTTTGTTTATTGATCTTGATCTAAATTGTGTCCTCCGTAACCAGTACTATGTCTATTCCATTTTTCTTGTAGTAGTATTTCCAGTTGGTTGAACTGTGAGTTCAAGCCATTTGCATTCCATAGGAGGAGAGTTAGAGGGTGAGATGGCATTGAGGGAATGCTCGCGAAACGAGTGATGCAAGCTTCTAAACGACGGTTGTAAGTAGAGAGATTAGGCCGATAAGAGAGCGGAGTTCATTGAAGTGAGGTCTGAAGTAATGGTAGGAGGAGGGATGAAAGAAGGAATTGGGTTTGGCAGTGGTTCTGACTGAGATGGTCTTTGACGGGATGGGCATAGTTAACGCTGGTTCGACGAGCACATTCAGAGTTTACTTGCTGTAGTGTTGATGGAGGAGGAGTATCTTGTTTCGGAGGAATCATGTCTTCTTCGCCGTTCTAATTCTTTGTGTGATACATCCATTGCAGTTGGCTGAATGATTTCCATTGCAAAAAGAGCACACTGCTGGAGTTTCTTTTGATTTGGTACTATTTTTGATCCAATCTCTTCGACTTTGACTTATCGAGGTGCTTGATACGATCTGGTGTGTCCGTAATTTTGATATCGCTTACATTGCGAAATTTGGGTAACTGTCCATAGAAATGGGTAATTATAAATATATCCTGATTATTAGGTGCAGGTTAGAGGTCCAAATAAGAAAAGCGGCAGTTTGATTTTTGTGTAGATTGGATGCTGGTGACATTTCGGACTTTGAAGCCAGGTTCTTCTTTTTCTATTTCATTTGGCGGATTAGAGGGATGAAGATTTCTTGGCCCAACTTTAAATGCACGTTCCTCCACACGTTGATTAACAGGTGTGAAAGCCGCACCTTTGAGCTTGAAAGACGTGTATTAGATTCCGATAATCGTCGAAACTTTTCACTCGAACAATGGTGCAGTCAATTCTTACCTGACACAAGAAATAATTTTCCCCAAGAACTTCTTTTATACTTTGTAAATTAGGTAAAGTTAACTATATTTCAAATGAAGATCGGGGGAGGCTGCTTGGAGGTGTTATTTTTTAAGTGTGCATTATTCGTATTTGGTGTTATTTGTTTTGGCCGGTCTTGTACTTCGTCGTCAACAGGATAAAAAAATTGTAATAAATCAAATAGAATTTGAGAAAATAGTGCAGAAAATAATATAGGATTTTACAGTGCGATGATTAAACAGAAGGTACAGAATGGGAAAGAAATGCTTATCAAAATAAAAACCCAAGGAGTAGAAATAGTGTAAATCAAAATAAATAGAGAGAAAAACTAGATGTTATTTCGAAAATCGGTTCTGCCACCACAAGGTAAGGGACTGCGGGAGTTGAATAGCCGGGGTGCGACTTGTATTTGCCACGTTAGAGGTTCTGGGTTCGAATCCCGGTAGAGCCCATGGCTTTTTGTAGAATAAAAAACGTATTGTAAAGGGTTTTGACCCTCTCGTCGTCAACAACCAACGAATAGTAGCCTCTCCTGTATTACGGGAATTACTTTAATTTTGTTTTATTACATACGGAATTTATTATCTACACGATCTTTAGTTTAAAATTACAAAAGTTACTGTGTTTTTGAACAGTTATTTTATGTTCCAAATATATAGTAAACATTGGCACTGCAATTTAGGATTTTACTTCTAGTGTAAAAACCTTAAAGGAAAATTATTCATAGGAAAATATAAAAATAACTTTTTTACCGATAAAAAAATTCATGTCGTTCTATCTGCTGCGATAACGTTACTACGTGTAGCATGAAATTGGTTGAAATTTTTAGTAGACGATATATTCATTTGAAGATAACAAAAGAAACTATTCTACAATGAGTAATAAGTAAAAATTGCTAATTTGTTATCAGTTTTTGTAGTTTACAAGATCCAGAGAATATTGTCAGCATCCAGTACTGATAAATATTTCTTGTCTTAAATCTTGCTACAAAAATATCAAGTCAGACGAGTCTACTAAGCAATTACTCTGACACACACACGCACACACACTCGCAAAATTAATTTTTCTTCTTATCGTCTTTATCTGCCAAGAGGACCCAGACAGGGAGGACATAAGTCAAACAAGAGGATTCGTTTATCGCTGTTCAAAAACCCGTTTAATTAACAGGTTGTGGCAATATTTGATCAGGAGATTTTACGTTACAATGTCACAACCACGCGGTGCCCACAAGCACGAAACTATCCCCGAGCGTGTTCAAAAAGCATATTATCTTTGACAATTGAAATTCCGCCTTATCATTGTTATTACTGTCATAAAAAATAGTGTAGTTAAATATCACACATTTCGAAACATCTATGTGTAATTACACTAGTGATGTTTTTATGTGAAAACTTAACTCCGATTGAATTCACAATTTCTAATGAGAAATATATTCTAAAACGGCAATATTAAATTTTTACATTTTGACTTTGGAAAAGCACTTCTTCAAATTGGTTCAAAGGTTTATTCAACTGCAATTAGATACGTGACTACGTGTTGAAGCACAAAAAGTTAATTGTATGGTGCACAAAATGACAAGAGTCCAGGACAAAATGAAAGAAATAGCATAATAAGACAAAATCAACAAAGTTGAAGAAAAAATACATCATAAAGCCACATGAATTGTTTACTGGATAATTCTATTAACGGCTCGCTTTAAACATTTAAAACTGAGACTGTGATGATTTATCGATTTAATTTTGCCTTAATGAAGCTCTCTACAATAAAGTCTCCTATATACTTCAAAATATTAGGGCATGCATAGTGTATGTTAATAATTTGCAGGAACTCAGAATAATTGTTAGATATCTCTATTTGGTGGAGTGATAAAATTGAAATGTTGGCAAACTGATCGTTACTGTCTGCCTATCTCTTGATTGGTCTGTCAGACCAGTTTCGTAATTTCGTTATCTTTGATTGGATCAGGGTTATAAGCTGGGAGAGGCACTGCATAAACCAACTGTGTGAAATTATCAAATCAATCATATATTATTATTTAGTGGTGAAAAATCAAAACTCATATGGATGACCAGTGAAAGGACTGATCTGAAACGGACCTATAGATTTATTGAAATTTGCCAAACTAGGCGCACTGGTTGTCTTGAGGTTCGGGTGGCCTACAACTATTTACGGAATCGAACTCACAGTCACTCTAAATTTTGAACGTTTCGACCTGTCACCAAAAATTTTCATCGCATTCGGTGGCCCTAAGTCCGCAGCCTCCTCTTGTAAATGCTCTTATATACTTAATATGGTTAGAGATGGTCGATTGATGATGATGAAATGATCCGATGACTAACGAAATGGTATTGGAGCAGCAGTGGTTTCAGTCGTGGCCGTATTGCTGTCAGGTAATCGAACAGACGAGGCAGCAATACGTGGCCCACTTGAACGAGAGCCCCATTGAGCTGCTTGGTCAACTGCATAATCTTGTTTTCCTGGACAAACTTTACCAGGCTTTGGATCAGAAAATGAACAATTTGCAGCGTATCTTCCTCGAGAAAGTCTTCAAGGACAGGTTCATCCTGAAAGAGCATATGAGGAAAAAGACCCATAGACGAATAAACCACGACCAGTTCTATATTTTCAATTATCTTGAACGGGGACGAGTTGGAAGAATAAGTAAAAGGGAGAAAGAAAGCCGAGCATCGAGGAAGAGGGCACAACCAATTGGTCTGACTAGGAAGAAGGATTCCTCTCGTTTATAATTTGATTATTTTGCCCGTTATCAGTATCCAAATGAGATGACATTCTGCTCAGTATGAAAACTACGCATAATTTCGACTACAACTCTCTGTCCAAAAGGCTTGATTAAAACGAACTGGTAAAATTTGTGAAATACATAAGGCAAACCTGAAATAAGTGAAAAGTCACGTCGTGTAACAAAGATCTCTTTAAACACATGATGCCAGACGGACATATCACTTCCAAGGACATTAATCTCAGAGATAAGGCTGAATTTTTCTTTCCGACTCACGAAAACGACTCTTTCCTTTCATCTCGATGACACATGCTACCAGTCGAAGGCCAACTCAGTGAAATTCTATCAGATGATGATGAAATCGCTGGATGCCTTAAAGAACTGAAAGCTAAAGAGCGAGCCTGGTTACTTAATTTGTTAAAAATAGAAAAAGAAATTCTTATGAAAAAATGATTATTTGGAGATCGTGAAATGCGGTCTGGTGTGACGTAGGATTAGAAAAACATTTTCTTTATCGTGCCAACGTTTCGATCTTCATTGAGACCATCTTCAGGGCCTAGAATTTATAAACATTATTTAAATTATACAAATACATGTAGGATGTGAAAAAATGAATTTCTAGCATTGTATACATTCATTTTTTCACATCGTGCATGTATTTGTATAATTTAAACATTGTTTATAAATCCCAGGCCCTGAAGATGATCTCATTAAAGACCGAAACGTAAAGCAAATGTTTTTCTAAACCGACGTCACATCAGACCGCATCTCACGATCTACAAATAATCATTAACTAACGGTTACAAAACACCACAAACTTATGAAAAAGAAAAGAATACTATCATATTTATTAATTATTTTATGATGTCCATTCGTCGATATTTTTCTGTAGCACATTTTTTCGTATTTTATTGTTCAAATTTAATTACCTCAGGAATAACCGAATACAAAATCTTTTATGGAAGTATTGAACAAATGGCAAAATTTTAGAATCTTTCCTGAAGAGGACATGATTTTTCATTATATATTGACCCTCCTCCGCTATTTCCCTCTCGTCTAGGACAATTTCCTCATTCTAGTCAATTGACAATGGGAATCGGCATCGTTGTGCAACTGCAGATTCATTGAGGAGATAAGCGTTAACCGATGGATAAAAAGACAGTTTAAATTTGCCGGAAGCTCCCATCGTTCCACAGCCAAATTACACGGAATCTCTTTCAGACAATCGGCCTTCGCCTTGCCCGTCGAGATAGATGCATATTCAAAAGTCGACAATCCTTTACATTTAAATTCCTACTGAACAATTAACTGTAGTTCCAGTTGATTGGCAATTCTTTACGATGGTCAGGAAAAAAGGTTCTCATTCCAATTGGTTAAATTATATATTTTATACATTATATTAAGTGGTCTGATTGACGAAATTATTTCTTTCAATTAATTATTCTTTGTATGTAAGGTCATGGTTGAAATGAAAAAGTTAGTGTCATGAGCTTGAGGTCACGATCGCTCAAGTGGTTAGAGCAGCGGCGTATTGAGCCGAAGGTCGTGGGTTCGTATCCCGCTCGTGACACTAGCTTTTTCATTTCAACCAAGACCTTATATACAAAGAATAATTATATATTTTGTCAGTTTAAATATGCCATGAGTTTAATGTTATTAAGTTGAACACACGGGACGTTATTTTGACCTATGCTTGTGTACATAAAACTAATTGTCACCCCATTAATTACTCTTATTTTTTAAACGATTTCTAATGTTTTCTCATTTTTAATGCACGCTTAATTTTTGCAAGTTGTAGTACAATAAAATTTATTTTTGCTGCTCAATATTGATTTATTTGTGAAAAGAAAAAAAGAAGGATTCGCGAAGTATTAAGAAGGAAATTTTTCTCAATGATAATAAGGCGATCTAAAATACATAATTATAAAATTCATTATTGCTGGGGGCGTCGGTGGCCGCAACGGTTTAGGCGTTGACACGGCGCTCATCACTGTAAGGTAAAGGACCCGGGTTCGAATCCAGCGGCCCTGCATTCGGACACAATATACGTAAACGTAAAAACGTAAAAAAAATTATTGCTTGTGATGGAACAAAAATAGGAGCACGAGCTCAAGGCGCAAACATTGACCTAGCGAAACCACTAAACCACACCATCAATTTTTCATGCTAAGACCCTTACAATAGAAATCCGAACAAACTAGCAAAAGCAGCCCTTATATCATTTGGACCAGAACCGAAATTGGCACGCTCCAAAAGTCAAACTGAACAAATGGATGGAGATAGAAATGACCAATTGGACGGAAAACAATCCAAGAAGTTCCTCAACATGTCAACCAGCAAAAAATCTACTTCTGCCTCAGCACGCAAGAATTAAAGAAAATAACAGACCAGGCATTACTGGCCATTGGCCACTTAATTACCACCTTAAAAATAGGAAAAACTGAAACAGAAACCTGCCAACTCTGTAAGAAACAGAAGAGACATAAACATTTCCTATGTGAATGTAAGACGTTAAGCAAAAAAGTTACAGCTACTTCGGAATACATTAGTATCGTCTAGAGAAATTAAGTTAGCCATGAGGAACCTCGGAAAGTGCTCAACTCTCTCAAAAGTAGTGCACTTTCCCTTGTATGGAAATAATGGATTAATTCCGAAATAGATCTTGTAGGTCGCAGTGGAAGGGAGACTAAAGTCACCAAGAACACAGAAGGAAAACTAATATTTTTCGGATTAGAGGAAAGTTAAGTCCTTTGTTTTACTCGTGACGGAAAAAAAGCATGCGTAGTTTTGTTTGTTAATTGATTTTAAAGTGCTAACAAAGTTTACTTAGAATATTAGCGTCTGGGTTTTTCTGCACATTACAATCCGGCCTGTGGGAAAACCATTTATCCACTTTACAACGCAATCGTAATGCGGGAAATCCTTTCAATCTTGATTAAAAGCTGAGCTTTGAGCGCCGCTGTGAACAGGAAAGTCATTCGTAACAACAAGATTGATTTTATGAATTATATAAACTGCGACCTGTATCTTCCACCATGATTATTTGGAGTTCGTGAGATGTTTTTTTGTGTAGATGTTTCATTCTTGTGTGTCGTGTTGGGCAAACACTTTGAGCCCTGAAGATAATCTCAATAAAGTTCGAAACATTGGCACGATAAAGAAAATGTTTTTCTAAAACCTACGTCACACCAGACCGCATCTCACGATCTCCAAATAATCGTTGGCTAACTGTCACTAAACACCACACATCTTCCACCATATTCGTACAATTTTCGTTAGTAGTTTTTCAGTATTTTTATCTATTCTGGTTTATTATTTAATCAACAATATTATATAAAAAAAAAAGAATAACGATAAAACAAATTTAATGGATTTGGATAAGAGAGGCGGCCACAAGACCTACTCCACCTTGACCTAAATAGATCTATTGTGCTCCTCTGTTAATGGCTAACTCACTGGCCAGCTTCAGGTTATTAACCAGTCTCCACAGCTTTGCCAGCGGTTTCTTGGTGAAGGATCTTGGTTGTGGTGTTTCTTGTCCTAGTTGCAAGAACCTGCACCTACATATAGACCTTCGCAGAAACATAAAATGTGTTCTGCGGTCTCCTCCTCTTCCTGGTATCTGCACAGTGTTTCTTCTGTCTGTACTTCTATCCGGTGCATGTGCTTTCTTAAGTGGCTGTGCCCCGTCAGGAACTACCCACAGGGACATCTTCCCTTGGGGCCCAGGCAAGATCCGATCATCAACCCTGGTGCCTGGGGGTAACCAATGATGGTGGCATTATCCCTAATACCTTCCTTACCTTTTCCTACCCCTTTCCTTTTCCTTCCCTCTCCCCCCTGCTTTGGCAGAGGTTTCCTGGGTTACTGAACCCATACCCTCAGGCAACGGGTGTATCAGTAGGGAATTCGTATGACCTCCCGGGTGGGCGATCAGTCTCACCTTAAAAATAATACTGAACAACGGGAGTGGAGTATCCAAGCGGCTCCACTAATTGAGGTTGGACTCGTGGTGGTCGTGGTTTGTAAACAAATTCTACCTTAGCTGGAGGGTACCGGCCAACCGGAGCCGGAGATAGAGTGCCTTCTCTATCTCTCCGGGGGTGGTGAAAGGCATGGCCTAAAGGCTATGCTGGAAACCACAAAACTGCCTTTTTTAAGACACACGTATGGTTCTGAACTTGGCTAGTATTGCACCACCTCACTGGGCAAGGGATGTGACAAGTCCATGCATGTAAAATCTTCCCGGTGTTCTTTCGAGAACACTAGGCGTATGAGAAGTCCCCTTGGGGATAAGTTAAAGATCCACATGGGTCTCAATGCCCATGAGTAAAGATGGGAACATCTGCCCCGTCAGGAGTACAACCAAAATCCTGGTTCGGTTGCGGTTGCCTTCCAGTTATTCTTTCGTAAATTTTGCAGATGGTCCTTCTATGAATCTCTTCGCGAGCCTCATACGTATTTCCACCAGGTTTTGAACACATTAAGGATCCATTTTAAGATGTATACTCTTTTGTGGCAAGCTGCTAAGCCGCAGTAGGGTTCTGGGAAAATAGAGTCCATGTTGGCTCCCTTTTTGGCCAACACGTCAACCAAACAAACTTAAACAACTCAAAGTAAAATAAAACAACACGAATTCATACTTTAGTTATAGTTGCATGTAGATTTATTATAAATTCTCATTAACAACAAAGAATTGTAATGTGGTGTATAATATTATGTAAATATAAATTATATATTACGATTCAATGTTAATCTGAATCCATATTGAATGTACAGGAAATTAACCAGTAAAATAAATTTGCACGCGCATAAATTATGAGCATTTGATATATTGCAAGTAATTTTGTGAATGAAAAAGTAAGTGCATGAAATGGAAAACTAATGAAAAAATAGAGAATTTCGCTGTCCATTACAATGCTTATGTATTTTATTTTTTTACAACGGTATTTATTTTAATGAGTAAAATTGTTGAAACGTACAAATTAAAAAATAAAATTAAAAACTAAGACAAAATCTGAAACTATGTGGCATTAGGGTGTGAACCATCACCCAGTGATGACACTTGTACTAGGGGTCAACGTGTTATGACTCGCTGCCCAACAGGTCGCGGGCTACTGACGTTTTAATCTCCTTGGGTGATTATTGGCGATAGTTCGGAATGTCAGGTTTAACACTAAAGGATTGGGATGTAATGAAAGGGAATTGTAGAATTTTAAGTATCGGGATTTTATGACATATTTGACAAAAGGAATTTTAAGGTGGATGTGTAGAAGGGAGCGTTTACTATTTTTCGGAGGATTTTGAATTGGGAATCTGAATAAGATGATAATTAAAATGTTTGGTTGAACAGTTCAATGCCGTATGTCCAAATGGTTTTTTTATTGTCTCATATATCAGCCGTTTATTGCGAAGCGTCAGTTTTGATCGTTTGTCTAAGAGTCGTGAGATTGTTTTGCAGCGTCTAGTCAGTTCCTGCTTTTTTTTAGCCTTGTATGGGGATTTTATTTAAATTTAAAATGAAATTTGGTCGTTTCCGATCACTTAGATTTCAGTCGCTGTCACGCGTCTGGCAGAACAGTTTCGGCAATTCGTTAATTTTATTGCTAGGTGATTTGCCCATTCTGTAACATAAATATAACCAATAGACTATTATCTTATACAGTACAACCAATACCTATCCATTTGACTTATAATAACCTCAGACGAAAATCTTTTAATAACGATTATTAGATGAATATGAGGAAAAATTTTAATTTCAAAGACTTAAAAATAAGTTTACAAATTTGTGCAATATTACTTTGAACTTGTCTTGTATGTGTTAATGAATTTTATATTGCATAATAGAATAAAATTATAAAGTACGATAATTTCTGTCATACAGGATGGTTTTTTTTGGACTTTATAATAACTAAAATTAAAAATATACGGGTTACGTTGGACCCCACTGCGGGTCCTTTATATAAACTGCTCCAAAATGAACAGGGATATTTGTAATTTATTCTTATTCTATTAATTTTCATTAAATTAAATCGTATATATTAAGGAGATCGCAGAGGCAGCTGGCGTTTCTCAGAGCGTCGTCTCCCTGGCTTTAGGCAGATTCCGAAGTGGAAGTGCCAATAGGAGACCTGGTTAGTGGATCCTAGGGCATTACGACGCTAAGGGAGGGCAGAAATATTGTCATTGCTGCAAAACGGAATCGTTTCCATTATGCCCGCCAGATCGTAAATAAAGTGCAAGATGTTTTGGCAAGGGCTTTATCAACACTAGGAAGTTTGACTCACATCATTTGCCCCTTTGGGACGACCTGCTGCAACAGCCCGCCACCAGCGACTCAGGAGAATATGGTGCAGCGAGCGCCTAGAAGAGAACACCAATTGGAATGCCGTTATGTGACGAGTCCGTTTCTGTCTGTATAGTGATTGCAAGTGCCGAAGAATCTACCGAGAACAGGGGATGCGAACGACCCAGTCCGTGCTCCCTTCAGTGCAGTTTGGAAGAGACGGTGTGATGGTCTGGGATGGGACGATCTGGACTCCATATTGTTGAAGGCAACTTCACGACTCTTATGTCCAAGAAATCATCGAGTATACATCCCTCAAACCAGGGATCTCATTGGAAGGGATTTTCGATTTCTGGATGACAATGCCAGACATGATAGAGGCAGAGCTGTCCATCATTGTTTGGAAAACCTGGGAATTTCCCATTTGCCCCTTCTCCAATTGTCTCCAGACCTCAATCCCATTGAGCACGTTGCAGAAAAGCCTTTTTAATCACGATCCGCAGCCAGTTGACCTGACAACTGAGTGCAGCGAGGCAACATCTGTGGAGTGAAATTCCTTTTCAACTGATACTCTCAACACGACACACAAGATTTACGCAGAAAACAGACACTTTGAGCCCTGAAGATGATCTCAATAAAGATTGAAACGTTGGCACGATAAAGAAACTGTTTTTCTAAAACCTACGTCCCACCAGACCACATCTCACGATCTCCGAATAATCATTATACACGGTATTAATCGTTTAAAAAATTATTGTGTCGAAAAAACAAAATTATCGAATTAAAACTTTATTTTTCAAAATCCCTTAATTAAATTTCTTTCAGTAACAAACATAGAAATTTCTAATAAATTTTAATGAAAGTGATAATAAAAGTATATAAAAGATTCTAGGGAAAGTAAATACTGCAACATTAGCCATGTCCCTATTCATTTTTGAGCAGTTTATTATATTTAATACACTTATTTCCAAAAAACTTAAGAGTTCTAGTTTTGGTTGATTTGAGGTGAAGTAATGATGTTGAATAATATCAGTTACCGTCTGGGCCCGTCTATTCTCGCTGTTTTTATCTGTCTTTAAGACGGTGGATTTAATAAATAACCATTTGTTATCGATAGAAATTTGTCATTAACCTTTTTAATTGACGTGGAACAGGGTCGATATAAAATAGATGGAATCAAAAAAACCGATCGTTCTATTTTTATCAAATGATCTAGCTGATTATTGCTAAAATTATTATCACTAACGTGTTATATAAGAAACGAGATGAGTTTTGATATACCAACTGCATTGGGAAACGTCTCGCACGTGAAAATGCCGAATCGGCCCTTCTATTATTAGCGATACTAAATTTATAAAAGTTTTTCTAAAAATAAAATTTCAATTCGTCCCTCACGGTTGTTCCTGTCTCCGCGGGGCACATTTTGTTCGCGAGTTCTTTGTCTGGTTTATTTTTATTTTCTCTCTCTCTCTCTCTCTGTATATGTATGTGAAAGAGCTCCTTGTGAATAGACCGTCCTGCCAAATCATCATTGACAGTTCTAATTGTCATGGTATAATCACGTGAGTTAATAGCTCATGCGTTCAGACGTCAAAAACATCAAGGTTTATTACAATAGCTGAATAAACGATTTCATCTAATTCAAGGGCTTTTATATTACATAATTCAATTCTAGGAGAAGAGGGGTTTAAAAAAAATTGGCCTAAAATCATTTTAATAGTGTTATAAGACGAAACTTGTTGATGAATGAATTCTATTGGCAATTGATTGCCCATCATCATAAGGAATTTTTGCCAGAGCTGAAATTATTAGTTTTCAATTTGATTAAAAAAAAAACAACAACTTTGGAAACGTGCTTCTTTTATTTGCATTTATTTTATGGAGTTAAAATATCATTAATGTTCTTGTGCTTATATTGCCTAGGTCAGATTTTGAAATTTTACAAAAAAGGTTCTTCTGCCGTACTGGATTTGTGTTGACGCCTCTCCCTACTTATAACCCTAACTCAGGATTAAAAATGCTAGAACATTTCAGACAGTCCAACCCAGCGAAGATCGGAATTGGCCAAACTGCAGGTTCATCAACCATGAGACCTCAACGGGAAATTTTTCAATTAATCAATAACGTTTTACAATAAATCAATACAGGATAAAAAATAATATACAGATCGGTTAATACTTACATAATTATATATTTAAATAGATAGTTAAAATATCTTATGAAATACGTAGGAAAAATCAGATTATTTTCGGTTTTTCGACATCTTCTGCTGGCCTTGATATTTGTCTACCCCTCTCCCTACTTATAACCCTGATTTAACAGTAAATGTGGCTAAATGATAGAGTGCATGTGCCAGTCCATTCCAATAAAGGTAATCAGAATAGGAAGTTTCCAAAATACTGGCTCATCAAACAGCAGACCTCAACAAGAAATCTCACAATTAAACCAATAGTGATGTACAATGAACTAATAGTAGAAAAAAAAATATATAGAGTCATGAATAGAAAAATGTATTTCTAGATAGATAGTAAATATCTAAAAAAAAAGATCAGCGTAAAAGTCTAACAGGTTTCGGTTTATCTTCTTTTGAATCGGTGTGTCGGCGCCTCTCCGTGCTTACAACCCTGACACATAAGGGTAAATCGCGAAACGAAATATAATAACCAGTAATTTGATATATTTTTAATATAATTACTTTATTATATACCATATTTTGTTAATGTGGACGGTTTTGGGAAGTTGCATTTAATACTAAAAATTATGATTCTGCGATATTTCTTATGCAAAACAAATTCAGCCAAATGATATAATTTTTCTGAACAAATATTTTCTCTGCTTCTATGAGTCCAGTAATTAGCCCATCTTCACCTGGTTTACGTGTTATCTTTGACCTTCGTCGATTTTATAGGTCTTAGGTGTGTAGGTAATACAATTGGAGTTTTTAATTGTAAATATCATTGCAGATAAGTTCTAGATTAACGGACAGGCCAATACCCTTATCTTCCTTGATTCTTGTCCCTGAACTTTCCCAGGTAAATATAATTAAGAATCCAGTGAAGATGTTGAATAAGGATTTCGTTTAAGAATTAAAAAAACATGTCTAGTTTTGTTAATTAGACCTAAAATTTCAAACTAAAGGCAATCGATTTTAGTGTCTGTAGAGAATGGTATCCAAGAAAGAAAAACAGAGAATACAAACGGATCCTGATTTGTAAAAAAATAATATCCTCAACCAAAGTAGAAAGTTCCATTGTGAATTTTTTTGGGCTTGCTCTCACACTTTTCCGTATATTAGAAGCTAGAAGAGGGTCTTCGCTAAATTATCCGAATTTAACCCTTGTGGTCAATCAAGTAATCAGGCAAAACGGCAGAGCGGTCGGATGTTATTTTTCGGTTACGGCCACCAACCGTGAAATTGCCCTTCAGCGTTGTCTCTTTAGTGCGAATTACTTTATCAAAATGTCCTCCATGTGCTTCCGGCAAAAAATGCTAATTGCTGAGAGTGACCGACACTTTTTCGGGCAGGAAAATCTTACAGAACTGACCATTTAATTACGTGTAGTTTTAAATTCAAGGGCTGTTGTGGCATCTCCAAGAAATCCGTCTGGTATGCCACGAACCACACCCTAAAACTATTCTTCCAATTCATTTCCAACTTGGCCTATAAAAAAATGACAAATGTGAGAGAAACCGCTTTTAATAAGAATCTAGAGGGGCGTTGGTGGCCGCTACGGTTTAGGCGGTGACACGGCGCTCATCACTATAAGGTAAAGGTCCCGGGTTCGAATCCAGCAGCCCTGCATTCGAACCCGACATACTTACAAATGTTTTTTTTTTTCAAAAAGCACCGGCACCGGTTGATATGACCTCTGCTGTTGCAAACCCTCGTTTAAAATTTTTCTTTCGTTGAGTGAAAGCTATGTTGTATCGGTTCATTTGCTTTTTTTCATTGTAATATTGTTTATGTCTACAACTTAATTTATATAGAAATATTTGAGAATTTTTTTTGAGGTTAATTAGCATTGGTCGTCTTCTATCATTTTGGTCTTCCTTTCTGCTGTTTATGTCAGTCAGACGCGTTTCGACATGCAGCCTCCTTCATATTTTTCGGCCCTCGTCCTGTTTATATCCCTAAATTACTAGAAAAGATGCTGAAATGACGAATTGCGAGACCAACCCATCGAGTTTTTTTATATATAACTTAAGTTTATATAACTTTTATTATGAGATATTTTGTAGGCAGACTGTAAAAATCAACAACGAGCACTGTTAAACGTTTTCATTGTTCATTGTTCTTAACACAAAACTATCATTTTCTATTAACATAAATTTACATTCGATAAATTTAGTATTTTAATGAGGTTGAAGAAACTTGAGCTATGAATGAATGCTCTTAAAACACTAATTCTTGTATTTTCTTTGGTGATTGATCAGCCTTCTCAGTTTAAATATATGTACATATATATATTTTTTTTTTGAGCAAAAAGAAGGTTTGGCGATGGGAGGAAGATTATCCCCCATATTGTCAGATATAGTAATGAATGAACTCATAGATTGGGTGTTGAGTCATCTACCTTTTAAAATAAAATATATTAAAAAATATGTGGATGACTTAATTTTAATTATACCGAGGACTTTCTTGAAGCTCGTTGTGGACCAGTTTAATGCTTACCATCCAAATTTGGACTTAACGTGTGAAACGGAATGTGATGGAATATTACCATACCCTGATGTTTTGTTACTCAGGGATAGTAACACTATACTTACAAAATTGTATAAAAAACCATCATCATCAGACAGGATCCTAAATTATAACTCCCTCCACTCTTTTAAATTGAAAATAAATGTAATATACAACCAAAAAATAAAATTTTTAAACTTAGCTCCCCTCAATTCCACTATGAATGTAAAGCATTAGTTAAAGATATTTTAGTTAAAAATCAATATCCTACCTCTCTTGTAAATAAATAAATTAATGATAGAATTTTAACACATAAGAATGAAAGTAATGAAATTGTAGTACCTGTTAACAATACCGTTAAATTATACAGAGGTATTACATATTACTAACAAGGGCATTACTAACAAGCTCTCTGCCATGGTAAGAAATAGAACTGCAAACTGTGATATACCGACTGTGATAGCCTTAAAATATAAGAACAATTTGGGAAATATAATTTTTTCAAAATTGAAATCAAATTGCCAACACAACTGTGTAGCAATGTTGTGTATAAATTGTGTTGTAACGAATGAAGTGCAATGTATTATGGTCAAACTAAACAATTATTGAAAAATAGATGTAGACAACACGCCTACGACGTTAGAGATGTAAATAAGCAAGGGACTGCGCTTTTCCAACAGTCAAAAATATAACCACACGTTTGATTTTAACAATGTTTCTGTTATGGATAAAAAAAAATCTTTAGGTAGAAGATTGATTAAAGAGATGCTATACATTCATAAAGATGGTAATTCGTGTAACCTTAGAACAGATATATCAAACTTAAGTGTAATTTATAGTTCTATCCTTAACCAATATCTTTAATAGTATAATATGTACCTGAATGTTTGTATGTGATAATTAATTTATTTTAGGATTGTTTCAAATTAATTTATGGTTTTCTTTTAATTGTATAATTTGTGATATTTGATACCAAAATGTTAGGGAATTTTTTATAGATTGAAGATTGAGCCAGTTGGCAATACTGTCGCGTTTAGGAATATTTATTACCTTCGTTTATCGAAGGTGGGTCCTACCGGCTTTAATCCGTTATAATTAAGGAAAATTTAAAAATTGTATATTTGAAAATTTACTTATGTTAATTTGTTAATACAGAGTCCTGATGAAGGCGATATATTCTGCCGAAAGCTCGACAAGAAAATAAATGTTGTTTCTGTCTTCCTGGCCTCATCCCCAATCTACTAATTCTTGTTATGTTTTAATTGAAAAATAATTATATTATTACATAAATAATTATTGTTGTATAAGTAATTGATATTTTTCTTGGAGTCTCAGGGTGATGAATTTGTAGGTTGCTCATTTCAGATCGTTTTGACCCGCGTGTCCTCACTCAGTGTGTCGCGCTTTTAGGTCAGTCAGGCGTGTGTCAGGACTTTTCTCTGCTTATAATCGGTTAGGAATGCCGAAAGGCCGTTACGCTATGACGTTGGTGAAGATGAAAATGTAAATGTATGTCTAAAAAAGATCAATAAATTCTGACACACCAACAGGATCAGAAACCGAGCTACGTGCTGAGAGAAATTACTTGATTTTTTCAAATGTACACCCAATTAGTTGTGTGTCAGTTATAGTTTCTTTTTATTAACGGCATTGTACTACACTTATAATTGTTTATAGAATAATGTTTTTTGACAATTGTTGTGTTTTTAAATGAGAATTATTATGGTAAATTTAAGTTATATGGGACGATTTATTTGCAGTACTGTATAGGATAACCAAACGGAGATATAATTTTGATGCAGAATGGACAATTCATGGGTTTCTCGTTCATTGTACTTTTTCAAAATATTATATTAGGTCAATATATTATACTATCGTATAATGAGATTTTTCTGTGAGGTCTGCAAGTTGATAAAACTGTAATCGTGGTCGTTACCTATCATTTTGTTCCGCCTGGTCTCGAAGCGTTTTGCATTTCTCCAAAATTCAGAGTTACCAGTATGTGAAAAGGCAGACTAACAGACGAAAACTGCGAAGATGGACAGATCTGCATGACCGGTAACGACCAAGCTGCGTCCTGATAATTAATACTAGAATTTTCAAATATTTAACACCTAACTTGTTAGTTAGGTATTATCATGTCAGTTATATTTTGTATTTAATTGATAATTGGATATTTTTTTATTTATTGTGACTTTAAATAGACATTATTATGGTTAATTTATGATGGTTTATTGGGTGTACTGCAGAGGATTACTAGATGAGATTATATTTTAGATTAGACTGGAATATCCATGGTTTTTCTCTTTCAATGTAACTTTTACTAAAAAATTCAATATATTATAATCTCGATAAAGATCGAAATGTTGGCACGATTAAGAAAATGTTTTTCTAACCCTACATCAAAACCAGACCGCATTTCAAGATGTCTAATCACTAATAAATATTTCTTAGGTCTGTGGCTTGATGAACTGTAATTGGGGTCCATCATTTCCCACAGATCATTTCGGTCCGCGTGGTCTCGCTGTTTTGGTCTATCAGACACGTTCGGCATTCCCCATATGAGTTCTCCGAGTAACCTCTCGATCTCGCGGAAGGCGGAGCGATCGGACTGCCGAAGCGTACAGCATGTGAGGAAGCTAAGACTACGCTGACGGAGTCCCTCGAATACGTGAGGAATGGTGGATGGGGGCGGATATTGTTCAGTGGCAGGGCAGCCTTTATCGCAGGCATGGTCTCCTCTAGGGGGTGGTCAGAGATTCCACCGCGTTCGAAGCGGATTCGGAAGTTTCGACGCTAGCGGAACCCCTACACTCAGGGGGATAAAGTTGTCTTCTCTATTTACGGAGTGCGTGGGAGACTAGGACGATGCATTTCGACTACCTTTTGAGAATCCCTTTACATGCGGTACTGGTTAAGGGAAGGTTAACTCACCCCCTAGGAAGGGGCAAGCGGGAGAAGTCGATATGTCGGCAGTTTGCTGCAGGATGATGTGGGCTTCTACACCGAACCTCACGGAAGAAGCAGATTTTCCGTGGGCGGAGGTGCGTCGTATGTGCCAGGTGCGCACGCTAAAGAACCTCAATATTAAAAGACATTGCAACCCCAGTGGGAAACATAATTCCATATTAGTCCAGGCCGTACGGTATATTTCCTTGAGACCTCTCCCAACCCTTGGATGCAGGGGGGGTATCCAAGCGCAACATAATGATGTAGCCTTGAGGGCGTGGCAACCTCTCTAAAGCACAAGCTGGATTCGTGTCGCCTTCGGGTCGGCAGCGGACGGCGGGTGTTGGATCGGAGGCTAGCGTCGGTTAGGGTATCAGATCCTATCTGCATAGACGGGTGAGGGTGCATAACCATCTGAACTACGGGGTAGCAAAAAATGTTCCAAGTCCATACCTGCTACATGGGAATGGACTGGTAGTGGCTCAGTGGTGAGGCTCCTGGCGAGAACTTAGTGTGGGCCTGTTGCTCGGGGGTATCGTTATCGGTTCCTTCCGAGGGCCTTCCTTCCTCTAGGGGGTGGATAGACATTTCCCGTAGTTCTTACAATGGAGATTCCAATACTCTGGGAGATAGAGTTGCCTTCTCTATCTAGGAAGTGCGGCGGGATTTCAGCCATTTTTGGTAACCCTTTCCGGGCGGCACACGGTCTGGTGCTTAATGCAGGTCCATCCACTCGGAATGGACAAGCGGAGAGTGAAGTCCGTCTTGCCCCTCGAGACCGACGCGGCTTCTACACCAAAACTTGCGGTTGTAACACATACCTAGTTGTGAGCGGAGGTGCGTCATCTCTCATCTTGAGCATCAAAAAGCCCGATAAGGCCGAAGGACAAGGTGCGGACGTTAAAGATCCTCATGTCCTTTTAAAGGCTGACGAGTACATACGAGAACTTAATTTCCCCATATTAGTGTTGTTAGTCTATAAAATGGCAATCTGTCAGACCAAAACAACGATGATGATAGACCAGACTTATAATATTTTACAATTACGTGCTATGATTTTAAATTTTTATTTTTATGAAGAATATCAAAAGTCACAACGTGTCCTATACGAAGCGTTACCAAAACGAGTCAGACCAAGGGCATACAACGAGATGGGGCGGATCCAGAGTTCCGCCCATTCTTAAAATAAACCGGATTCTTTTGTCAAGTTCAAAGATTCCGGAATTGTCAAGGTATTCTCCAAAAATATTCCAGAGTGGGATAAAACAAATTGATGTGCGGCTAAACCTCATAAAGTTAAATAGAAGGAAGGAATCGAACTTGTAAACATTTGCTGGTATTTATTCATTTTCCTTTATTCTTTATCTATATTGATTAACCACTGAACTATCTATTATCTATTGTTTTTATAAGAAAAATGAAAAGAAATAAAACTTTTTTTTCAATTTAGCATAGAGAGAACGCTGCCTTCTACAACATTTGACAGCATATGTTTGTTTTGATTATCTATTACAATTTTTAAGCATAATTGGTACAAAGAGAACATATTTTTTATGTTTTTTCCTTGATATTCGATATTCGCCATGAATCACAGTCTTCTTATTTAAGAAAGCAAAAATAATAAATATTGAGAATCGTAAAAAAAAAGTTTTTCATGTACAACAATAGTTCTTTGTTTGTTGAATCTATTGTGTTGTGTATTGACAGATGACGTAATTTTTGTTTACATTCCTTCGAATGTTGTCAATAAACTATTATTTTAAAATAAAAACCTAAACACTATTCATTAACAGCATTGTTTTATTTTTCAGGTAAGGCGATATGATCAATATATTTATAACTGTAAGTATTTAAAGATTATAATTTTAAGAGTGGACAATTAATCCATTAATTATATTTGGAGTATTACTGGCTATTTTGAGGGCAAATGTGATCTGAAGTTCTGTGTGGTTAAAATTGGATGCTAAGTAGGAAAATCCGGCAATGGTTCGAAGGATTTTGGGCTGGAGTGTCTGGGTTCTTGGTTGAAAACAGTTCGATTCCGTTTGTTCAGATGGTTGTACTTATGTGTATGTGAGGTTTGTTTTGTAGTGATAGTTTTGTTATCTAGTAGTCTAATTCAGATTCCATAGACACCAGCAAATTCCAGAAAACATAATCCATTAAATATACTTTGTAGTGGTGTAATTGCTTTTTTAATTACTTTTTTAAAGATGAAGAAACTGATGAAGGAAAGGAAAAAACCGTGGTCGACAGATTGGAGAGGTGGTAAGATTAAAAAATAGAAAAAACAAACAAAAAACAAGGGAATTTTGAATGAATTTACTAAAAGTTTTTTAATTTATTTCGAAACCGAAATAGTTCAAGTATCAACTTATTTACCTATATACCAACACGACTCCTACTTTGGTTAAATGATTATTGTATTATTATTACCCGGAATAAAGGAGTTTTAAGATTCAAAACGTTTTTAGGTATCGATGTGATATTTTGTTAAATATGTCTTTATTTTTTTATCTTTCCTCCTTACCAATCCGTCGACCACGGTTTTTTCCTTTCCTTCATCAATTTCTTCATCTTTGAAAAAAAAGATTGAAAAAGCAATTATACAACTAAAAAGGACGTTTTCCGAAATTGGCTTGGTTCTAGGTTTGGAAATAGTAGCTCAGAATTACCATAGTAAGTTTTTCAACTTTGAAAAAAATTATTTTTCACAGTTCTGGCTACCAAAACGCCTATTTCACTAAGGTTTGAAAGTTTAGTATTTATCACATCTTATTGGAAATTTAACGTAGTTTTGAACGGTATGAACGGATTTGTCGAAAACCTTTTAGTTTTGGAGTTACCATTGTTTATTTCAAGCAAGGTCGTGAAATCTTAAAATATTAGAAAAAGTGGAATAACTGCGAAACTGTTGAGATTCGGATCAGAGTAAATTAGGATTTTTTGGTTCCATTTTGAATGTAGAATCTACTGGCAAAGACCATGTATAGTAGATGGTACTTCGGTTGCTGAGAAAGGGGAAGGCTTGTAGGTTGGAAGAGTGGCTCGAAATGTTGAATATGATCTTCCATTTCGAGAATAATTTTGCAAAAGATGAATTTTTGAATGCCACTAGCGGGCCTGGATCATTGAAAGGATGATAGTTTTTCTTTATTTAATTTATCATTTTGCTTGATTTTTAATTTTAGTAAAAAAAACCTTTGCTATAAAATTATTGAAAAAGATTGGTGATTGTCTTTTCGTCTCGATTTCCTGGTAGTTGATAAATTATAACTCCGAGTTTAGCGAATTTAACGTGCCTGTGACCTTGTTGACACTTCGCTATAAAATCGTAACCGCCAAATGGCCATTAATTTTAGAATCAGCACACAGATTATCCATATTAAGGCCAAGGTCCGCTCATCTCACAACACGCTTCTGCACAATGTCGTCCATCGTGATCAATGCGCTCGTGATCAACAGAATGTGTTTTGTTAGGAGAAAACCGGCGAAAAACGGGGTCAAGGGCTGGTAGAAGAAACAGACGAAGGCTGCTGATTTGTTTTGAACGGGGTCCACACAGCGAAATCCGACCTGCGACCTCGTCACATCTGACCGATGTGGCGAACTGAAACATACTCGGCAAGGATTTGTTTTAAACGCTTGTGTGATAATTACGAATAGATTACACAGTCGGAAAAGTCACAGATTGTTGAATTTGGACCAAAAGGACATATCGATATCTCTAGAATTTATCTGACCGATTTAAACGTCATTTTTGTGTTGGACATTTGTAATCTGAATAACAGTTTTTTATCATACTATGACAAATGTGCTACATTTTCTCAATGAATAGCTAGTTGTTCTATTTTTTTGCCAGCATGTTTCTTAAAAAAAAATCAACCAGTAGTTGTTGAATTTTTTTGAGATAGAAAAATTGGGTGAGAGAGAATTGAACTGAACTGATCTCAACTTTTATTTTTTATGCTACAAGTTTAGGACAATACCGTCCTCTCTTACAATTATGCGCACAACATTAAGTACGAATGCTTTCTCAAATGTTTCATTATAAGCATAAATTATTTTTAATTACTAAGATAACATATCTATTTTCAATTTAATTCAATAGTTAGAAATAATATACATAAAAATACTTTATAAATTAATATTTATTTAGAAATCGTGAGATGCGGTCTGGTGTGATGTAGGTTTCAGAAAAACATTTTCTGTATCGTGCCAACGTTTCGATCTTTATTGAGATCATCTTCAGGGCTCAAAGTGTTTGTGTTCTGTGTAATTGTGCCATTCTTGCGTGTCGTGTCGAGAGGCACTCTAATTTCTGTTTTCTTCTAAATTTCTATTTTAAATAAAGCTCAATCATTTGAAGTCATTATCGTTTTTTATTACTAACAATTTAAACATTAGTTATTTAAGTTACTTGATCTTTTTTAATTTCTTTTCAATATGATTTACTTTTTATTTTTGAACTTAATTCAATATTTTTATTTAGGTTTTTATGTATAGTATGTACTGTCTGACCAAATCACAAGTGTTCCATTTTATAATTAACAACATTTCATAATTAAACAAATTTCAATACTTTTTAGTCGATACTATTCTGTCAGTATCTATTCTAATTATTATTAATATAAACATTTCTGATTTTAATAATTTAACAATTTTTTTTGTAAAGACTTTTGAAGACGATTTAAATTCTTTTTTATTTATTAATGAAAAAACAACGTATATATATGTATATATTTANTTTTTCGATATGCATTCTTATGACACGAATTTCTTTTTAAACTTACTACATTTTTAACATTAATTTGTTAAAAAATTATTTTTATTTAAAAAATTATAATTACAACAATTATACTTTTATAACTAATTAGACTATTTCTTGTTAATATAAATAACTTTTCTCTTGTAACACTAAATGATTAATTTTTTATTATAAGATAAATAAATTTTTAGACTTAAATCTATCAAATCTATCATTTTTAAATTGATATAATGATTATTAACAAAACATCGTATAATATTGTAAAAAAAAATGTATACGTATATACTTAATCTTAACTTAATCCATTATTAAATTACTTTATTAAAAAATTCATTATTATTTAAAAAAATATAATTATAGCAATTATACTTTTATAACTAATTAGATTATTTCATGTTAGTATAAATAACATATGTACATGAGAGAGAGAAAGAGAGAGAAAGAGAGAGAGAGGAGAGAATATAAAAGAATTGATCAAAAGTAGGAAGCACTGATTAATTTGAAAATTGATGACCCAGTTTGACAGGCATATGAATCACTTCTAACCATTGATTCTACATATTTAAAACCCAACAAATCACTTCGTTCAAATCCACGCAGGTGAAAAGGCTATTTAATCAATTACTTGACGAATTTTTTAAGATTTAAAGCAGTTAAACAGAAAAGAACAACCAGCGAACCACGCTTATTTGTTCAATTTGATAATATGTCATTTAACCCCCCCCCCCAAAAAAAAAAAAAAAAAAAAAAACTAAATATTGATTGACTAAACGCTTCTGCAGTTCGATTTTTGGGTTTAAAGGTTTCCAAGGTTTTGCTATACAAAAACTGATTCTGTTTTATGATTAGTATAATCATTTTTAATTGAAAAGATTAGAAATAAAGGTGGAAAATGTACCCATAAATAAAGTATGTACGTTGATGAGACTTGTACGAATTGATAACAGTATAAAGAAAGTATACATAAACATTCACATAATGAATGCTAAATTAAAAAAAAAAAAATGATGAATAGATTCCTTGGCATTAACTTATAGCTGTCACGACTGTCCTGTATGTTTTTCATATTAAAAAATAAATAACAAACACTTTGGTGACTTAAAGACATATTTCCATATCAAGCTTCTAATTTGAACTAGGAAAACTCAGATCGTTTCATCTCCACAGGAAATTATCCAGTGTCAGGCTAATCTTCTTAATCAATTTTATTCGGTATGAGGCCAAACCGTGCGTCATCAAATAAAAGGAAAAAAAGGCAGCATTTGCATCTATCGTCACGTGAAACAACCAAACTAAATATATACAGATCTGACAAGAGTGTTCCAACAACTATTATTTTATGGCAAATGAGATCCCCCATCTTCACGTCTGCAGGACAGAAGAGTTTGTGTGCTTGCATGTTTTTTTATTACTTTTGTTTATAGCACGATATGCAGCATTATATATCTACAGTCCACACCAAAGACTTTGAGATGGCGAAGAGTTTGGCGCGGTTATTACTGCATTAAATCGACTGTTTTATTTTTCTAGTTAGAATTATTCCTTCACCTTTTTCCCCTTCGATAGGTACATAAATAGATAGAAAAATAAAAGATGGAGTGAAGTCAGGAGGACGAGTGAGAGTTTTGATGGAGGGAGAGGAAGAAAGAAAGTGAGCATTCTCCGTGATGAGTGAGTGATTTACGGAGAGAGAGAGAGAGAGAGAGAGAGAGAGAGAGAGAGAGAGAGAGAGAGAGAGAGAGAGAGAGAGAGAGAGAGGGTGAGGGAGATAGGTATATATACCATAGATAGATGGTTGGATATATTATATCGTTCATTTTATATATATATATAAAATTTTCGGAAAGTAGTCTANATATATATAGAGATATAGAGAGAGAGAGTGTGAGAAATCGAGAGTTAGAGAGAGAGAGTGAAAGAAAGAGAGAGTGTGCGAGTTAGTGATTGGGTGGTGTGTTTATACATAGTTTATACCATTTTACATTTTACTACTTAAAACTTTCAAACGTTGAAAATTACACCATTACACTCATAATGGTAGTCCTTCTCATATTCTCTAGAACTGAATAAAAATTTATATTGATAAAAGTAGAGAAATTTTTGTTCTCTGAGATTCGCTTTCTTATCATTTTACAAGTTGTACATTTTAAAAATAATATTTGCGGTAATTGCGATCATAATTTTTTTCATATATGTTGTTATCTTTACAAAACTGATATTCAATAGTCTCGAATAATTAAACAATGAACTGAATTTCCCTATTTAATATAAAATCTTCTAAAACTGTCGTAATTCGATATTGTCTACCGGGTTCTTTTTTAATCTGGGATAAAAGCGGCGGCAATACAATCCATATCTCTTGAACAAACAGGATTAGGCTAATATGGATTTAGGAATTATCTTCCTTCGCCGACATCCATTATTGCCCCACCGACGCGACCTGTCTGGTGAACATAATCAAAAGTGACGCCGTCTTAATTTCCAATTTATTGCAAATAAATAAATGTATTTTTAAGTGTTATTGGATCACGAGCTCGTATCGAGATTACGAAATCACTCTTGTTATTGAAGAAAAAAAAGCCTAATTGGAGGTAACATCAACACGGCCCTTGTTCTCTGTTGCAAACTTCCTTATCAAAATGAACATTTAAAAGATTTAATTAAATTGAAGTAATATATAAACATAGGAGAAAAACGTAGAGAGATTGGGACAAAATATGAAAATTTGACCTTATAATGCAAATTCGTACCGACGTCAATCGAACAGTTTAGGTTTTGAATTTAGATGACTACTTGATATTCAATGGACAGTTGTGTTCCTCTCAAATTAGGCTAGCACGTCTTTCATTAGCATATTATAAACTTAAACAATTGCTACATTATGTGTAGTCCTTCGCTCATCGAATCTTACATGGAAAATAGTTTCTATTATCCGAAATATTATTTTGATTTCATAAAGTTTTAAATAATTAAAACTAAAATCAATATTAAATTTTAAATATTGTATTTACACATTTTTTTTAAAGATTATATTATAAAAATCAAGGAGAAGCGGCCCCGTATAAAAATACAGTTATCATTTTTTAAACATTGCGACGTTTTCATCAACCACTTATTTTTCAAAATGTTAATGGTGAGCATCAGCTAGAAAATTAGATTTAAATGGTAAGAAAATGAATAAAATTGAATATTTTGTGAACATTCAAATCCAAAGAGTACACGTTCTGGTAGGGGCGTCGATGGCCGCAACGGTTTAGGCGTTGGCACGGGGCTCATCACTGTAAGTTAAAGGTCCCGAGTTCGAATCCAGCGGCCCTGCATTCGAGCCCGACATACTTAGAAATGGGCTTTTTTTTTCAAAAACACCGCACTCCGAGGTTTGATATAACCTCTGCTGTTGCGAACCCTTATTATAATTGAATAAATATAAAAATGAAAGGAGTTTAGCGAAGTATTACGAAACAAAGTTTAAAATAAATTGGAAATAGACCAGGATAAAAGCAAAAATGCTAAGCTTTTGAAAATTTTGTAAAAAAAAAAAAATTAGTACCTAATACCTCTCGTAAATTGAGGTTATTTAGATATTCACACTGAATACACTGCATATCATGTCTTGTGGGGAGTTGTCAACCATTGTTGCCCCCCCCCCAGAAATAAAATGATTGTACAAATTGAATTAAATGGTAAATTTGCTACAAACCACAAAGACGACGAACGATAAAACTGACGGACTAAACAAGATGAGTGGACCAGGATGATTTGAATCGACCAAGGGACAGGTCATCATCTCGCAAGCCTTAACTCAAGATTTCACAATTTATAACCAAATAATTTAATTTTTTAATTAAGATATTACAATTAATTAAGGTTTTAGTTGAGATAAAAAATCAATAGTACGAGCGGGATTCGAACCCACGATCTTCGCCTTGATACGCCGCTGCCCTACCACTTGAGCTATTGTGACCTCGATCCCCTCGGGCACTAACTTCCCATCTCAACCCCACCTTTTGAATTTTCTCTCCTTTTTGCCATTTTTCTAATGTCGTGTCGGGTTTGACTTTTTTATCTCAACTAAAAACCTTAATTAATTGTAATATATTAATTGGTCAAGCGGACCACGAAATTAGTGAATTTTTAATTAAGGGTGAAATCAGTATTTTTCAGGTTCTTCTACAATTCTTAGTGGCGAACGTATCTTTAGAACCCAAACGAAAATTTCAGTACAGTAATAAAAGCTTTTATTGCACTGATGATGATCATCAGAAAAACAGTTGATTATTTTTTGAGTAACTTAAACATTTTTTTGTTCAAATTCATTCCATGGACCAAGTCTCTCGGTCGTCAAATCTTACTCGGAAAATTTTCTATTTTAAATACTGTTACCAGATATTTTCCTGCTTTGGAAGATGCTAACCCCTAAGAATTTTCCTAGAAATAATTGAGGTGGGGTGAGTATGTCGATTTACTTTTTATAAAGGATGGTTCTACTCACAAAATGTTTAACACCGGTGCATAAGGTCAAACCCGAGACCGTCAACGATAGACCCCAGTTTGTGTCTTTTGATAAATTTATAATTAAATAACTTTTGATAAATTTATCGACGTTATTAGTTATTTACATTACAAGGGCTTAATGACTACATCCTTCGGTCGTCGGATCGAACTTGGGAAAAGTCCGGCAACATTTGGACCGTCTATTTAACTCACAAATGATAGAATAATCGATTATTGTATACTTCGCAAAGACCTCACAACCGCCATTTGTACCAGAGAATCCACAACTGCCAATTACACTATTTAGTCCAAACCGTCATATGAAAACATGAGAGTGCTCCAACCGCGATATATGCCAGATAGTCCACAATGCCATATATACCATCTATATACATACGTGTATACAATACAATGCCATATACACCATGTTGTCCACAACCACAATCACACCAGAGAGTCCAAAACTGCCATATGTACCAAATAGTGTACTACTGCCATATACATAATTAGTCCACAATCGCCATATACATCAGCCCACAATAGCCAACACAGCATCACTTTATTATTCATATTAATCCCAAGGACTTAGTAAGTCTTTGGTCGTCGAATCTGATTTGGGAATTATTCTCTGTTTGTCCTGATTTCTGAAGAGGTCAACTTCACCTTCTCAAAAATGGTAAATTAGTGTGTTAATTAAATTACATGTTTTAGTTGGTACTATTAACCAAAGTAATTATTTTAATTAATTTATTATTTTTTATTCAAAGTATGGTTGATTTGAAGAGTTAGTGTCACGAGCGGGATTCGAACCCACGACCTCCGGATGTGTACTGATCGGAGGTCGTGGGTTCGAGTCCCGCTGGTGACACTAACTTTTCAAATCGACCATACTTTGCACAAAAAATAATAAAGCAATTCAACTATTAATTAAAGTGTATGACTCTGATGATGGTTGATGACGATGAAAAGTTCGGTAATGCAACGATTTGTTCGTCTAATCTCATATTTTATCTATTAACGTACAATGGGATCAATTATGATTTATTCAATAAAACAATCTTAATATAAATATGACCTGCCTGCTAAAATAAGTTCTGAGAACTTAACAGCTTCATCTTGTGTTACAAAACCTTTTGATAGTCTAATAAATTGTTTTCTCAAGTCGAAAAATTCTACGTTTTTGTACACTCTTGTAAAGTTATCTTCCATAGAAAAGTCTTTCCAATTTGTTTTTTTATGAATTTAAAGGTTCGAAAGTTTTACACTGAAAACTTACAAATAGCAACTTTTCTCCTAAAGAATCAACCAAATTTTTTTTTGGGGATAAGGAAGACATTTGACAATATGTTTTAAATTTGGTGACTTGTTGTCATTAATTAAATAAATAAAAATTTACAACAATAATCTTCAATTATTTGTTTTTATTTTATATTAATTAAAACTTTAAAACATTATTTACATCTAATGCATTTGAAATAAGGAACTGCAGGTTTGCTAGTTTGTAGATATATTATTTATCAAACGTATTCCCGCTTTTGAAATGCAAACAAATACCAAAAACAGCTTTATTTCCAAATATAAGTAAAGTTAGTTGCTCTTCATGTTAATTTGATAGTAGTTTAACAAAAAAAGAGGCCAATTTAAGGGAGAATGAAGTTCAGTTACTGCTACAGGCATAAGCAGCAAATATCCATACATCATGAAAACTGCCGTTTCTACCAGGAAACTAATTACAAGTCCATTTGCCCATGGCAAACAGGCTCGTCAGTTTGTAAGTTCGGTGTTTTATTCCAGCGCGAAGCACAATGTGTCAAAAGCACGTCGCAATCAGAAGAAAGTGAAAAAAACTCACTTTTCTACCTTTGCGGTTTGTTTGAACGGATTTCTTTCGAAATGTCTTCGATTGTTGTCGTTTGATTATTATAAATGTAAAGTTTGCATTTAAGTAAGAGGAAGTTATAGACGGAACAAACACATAAAAATTAAACATGTATATTTTAGACTTTCTTATATATTAAAATCAGGGATGAGATCATGACTTTTTACATTCTTTCCGAGAATTGACAATCCCAAAATATGTCCAGTCTGATTTTGACAATCAGAATCGATAAAAAAAATTGCATGCAAGACTAAGGGATATATTAATCTACTCTTCACGTAAAACATACACATAAAAATTAAACATGTATATTTTAGACTTTCTTATATATTAAAATCAGGGATGAGATCATGACTTTTTACATTCTTTCCGAGAATTGACAATCCCAAAATATGTCCAGTCTGATTTTGACAATCAGAATCGATAAAAAAAATTGCATGCAAGACTAAGGGATATTTTAATCTACTCTACACGTAAAACATACACATAAAAATTAAACATGTATATTTTAGACTTTCTTATATATTAAAATCAGGGATGAGATCATGACCTTTTACATTCTTTTCGAGAATTGACAATCCCAAAATATGTCCAGTCTGATTTTGACAGTCAGAATCGATAAAAAAAATTTCATGCAAGACTAAAGGAAATATTTTAATCTACACTACACGTAAAACATACACATAAAAATTAAACATGTATATTTTAAACTTACTTATATATTAAAATCAGGAAGGAGACCATGTAGAAAATAGCCTAAACTAATATTGCCGCTGTGTCTATTTACGATTGTTAACAATTACTTAAAACGCGTCAGTTAATTAAGAAATTATTTTTAAAATTGAAATTTTTTTCATTCTTTACATTGATTGACAATCCCAAAATACATCAAGTCTGATTTTGACAATCAGAAACGATTTCCAAAAAAAAGGAGAATCCTGCATGCAAGATCAATGGATATTTTAAGGTACTCTAAATAAGGCATGAGGTGATGATGTAGCTTGAGCGTTTCCAATCATCATGGTCCGCTTATCTTGCTTGTTTCGCCTGTCAGACCCGTCGATAATGACAAAATCATCATGTCCAGATAAACTTTACCTTTGAAATTTGTATTGAAATTATTGTTTAGTTGAAATTGTAAATTATTTGTAACTATTTTTCAAATGCTCAGATTTTGTTGCTATTTCGTAACCACCACCATTAAACAAATTTAATATTATGATTTATCTTTGACACATAATACTTGGATAAAGTCTATGAGTTTGTTACTTATTCTAATAATTACTATAAAAAAAATATTTTTTATGCTGATAATAATGGGGCATTTAAAATTAATTTTTGTTTAATTGCTGGGAAAACAATCGGCCGATTCGATCAACTACAGATTTGTTGAACAACTCAGTGATAAACATTTTCAGAAGTCGATGGCTCTTGAGATAAAAACAATCGTATCGCTTTTAATTTAATATATAAACAAAAAATCTCGAGTCTCCGCTTTCATCTTTTGCCTATGTTGAAATCAGGACGAAACGAACCAAAATTAAACAACAAAATAAAAGACTGAATTATACGTAAAAAAGGTTTGTTTAAGAATATCATTATTCATTATCAGATAATTGAGAGACGTTTTGATCTTACAACCTGAAAGTATAATTTTGAAAATTGCCAGGAAATGACATATTTAATGAATGATTGGAAAATGACATAATTAAAAAAATACCTAATTACAATCAAATCGTCTAATTATACTACTGTCATATCATTATCGCTAATAAATTCATTTTTCTAGTAATACAGTCACTCTAAGCTATCTACATCCTTAGACTTAACATTACCGAGAGTTTCTGTATCTTATTGTACATATTTATATTTTTCATGCACCGTATAATTCATTGTATTCTATATGTTTTGTAAAAATTCGCTCGTTCGAAAGTGTTCGTAGGTCAAATTTTCCCCGGACAGTACTGTGGGAAGGGTATGAAATGATTAACAATCAACGTGCTACACGTTGGAGGTACTCCGTGTGTTACACTCGTGTGACATATTCTCAATCATGTACCATCCCCTCGTTCAGGCCTTTGACACAGTCAGCGAGGAAAGGCAGGCTATTCAAGGGCAGTAGCATAATAGAACAAGTGTAAAAGGTTTTATGTTTTCGAAGTACTGATAGTAGTCATTTGTAGGGTGATGAACCTGTTGTTTTTTGTTTTTAATCATTTTGATCTACTCGTGTACGCTATTTCGCTCCGTTATACTAGGTTCAGTCGTCAGGGATATAAGCAGGGATATAACACTTTCCAAAACGAACGTCGATCGTCTGACAGACCAACCCAGCGTGGATAGGCAGACCAACAAAACTACATGATCACCACCGCATAGTTCATCAAGTAGATATAAATTATTTTTAAATTTCAAACAGTTCAATGAATTTATCAAAATGTATATAAATAGGTGAACATTTCAGACCACATTATGAAAAAACTATTATACCAAGTTCTTTTGGGTGTTATTTTTATCGGTCTTCTAATTCCGCACATGTTGGACGAGTATCGAGGAGGAAACCAAAAAAGAAAAACTCAAAAATTGTAGTGTTTGTTGTTGATAAAGCTAAATAAACTTTAGATAGATGTTTTGCCATTCCTGTATATTATTATCCTCTCATTAATTATATCTTGCTGTTATGTAAAGTTTAAATTCAGAGAAGCGTTGAAACAGAACGTACTCTCAATACTTTATCGTAATATTGAACATTAAAAAAAAATCCACGAATATTATACTTAACCATAACTTAACCCTAGGCCTAGGATATTTTCGGTTTTCGATTAATCCTGATAAAAGTTACAGATTATTTAAAAATCTCCGAGGGAGAAAGCTGTTCGTGTTGATACGCTTTTATTATTTTGCTTTCTCCCCTCTGAAATTAATCGCACACGGTTATTAGTGATTTCTTAAGGAAAACCGCCTCATTTCCGCTTATAGCCAGGGGGCGGCTGTTCCACGGTCAAAACTCGATTTACAAATAAGAATAAAATACAGATTATGAAATTTCTCAAAATTCTTATTCGCCAGGTTAGGGATTGCCTGCCTGGTTTGCACACAGTTGAGAACAAACCGTTGCAAAGTGGCGGATGTTAAACTGAGGAAGTTTTATGCTCAAATTATCTTTATTGCGATTTGGGATTTCATTTTATGTCTTCTAAGAAAAGATTGTTTTAACTATTATTGACTTTTTCATTGATACAGGAGATAATTAAACAATCATTTTAAACAACTTGTAAGCACAACTTCGATTATCGCCAAAATATTTGGCTTGTTTACCGTAAACATATTCGTAGAAGCTCACATAAAAAAAAATCATAATTTCAAGTTGATTACGAGGGTTAAATATAAAATTTTTCTGTAAGGTTTTGGTTGAAATGAAAAAGTTAGTGTCACAAGCGGAATTCGAACCCACGCCCTTTGGCTGAATACGCCGCTGCTCTAGTCACTTGAGCTATCGTGACTTCGATCCTCTCGGACACCGGATCTCATAGCTGAGGGTCTTAATAGAAAGAGTAATTTGGTGAATCAGACCCCTAAATATAATGTATTTATTAAATATAAAACTTTATTTTCCCCCTCTCTCTCTCTCCCTCACTCTCATTCTCATTCTCTCTCACTCTCCCTCTCACTCACTCTCTTTCTCTCTCTCTCTTTCTTTCTCTCTCTCTCTCACTCGCTTTCTCTCTCTCTCTCTCTCTCTCTCTCTCTCTTTCTCTCACTCTCTTTCTCTCTCTCTCTCTTTCTCTCTCTCTCTCACTCTCTCTCCCTTTCTCTCTCTCTCTCACTCACTCTCTTTCTTTCTCTCTCTCTCTCTCTCTCTCTCTCTCTCTCTCTTTCTCTCACTCTCTTTCTCTCTCTCTCTCTTTCTCTCTCTCTCTCACTCTCTCTCCCTTTCTCTCTCTCTCTCACTCACTCTCTTTCTTTCTCTCTCACTCTCTCTCTTTCTCTCTCACTCTCTCTCTTTCTCTCACTCTCTTTCGCTCTCTCTCTCTCTCTTTCTCTCTCTCTCCCTTTCTCTCTCTCTCTCACTCACTCTCTTTCTTTCTCTCTCACTCTCTCTCTTTCTCTCTCTCTCTCTCACTCTCTCTCTTTCTCTCTCTCTCTCTCTCACTCTCTCTCTTTCTCACTCTCTCTCTCTTTGCCTCTCTCTCACTCTCTCTCTCTTTCTCTCTCTATCACTCTCTCTCTCACTCTCTCTCTTTCTCTCTTTCTCTCTCTCACTCTCTCTCACTCTATCTCTTTTCCCTCTCTCTTTCTCTCTTTCTCTTTTTCTCTCTCTCTCACTCTCTCTCTTTCCCCCCCTCACTCTCTCTCTTTCTCTTTCTCGCACTCTCTCTTTCTCTCTTTCTCTTTTTCTCTCTCTCTCACTCTCTCTCTTTTCCCCCCTCACTCTCTCTCTTTCTATTTCTCGCACTCTCTCTTTCTCTCTCTCTCACTCTCTCTCACTCTATCTCTTTTTCTCTCTCTCTTTTTCTCTCTCTCTTTCTCTCTTTCTCTTTTTCTCTCACTCTCTCTCTCTCTCTCTCTTTGTCTCTCTCTCTCTCTCTCTCTCTCTCTCTCTCTCTCTCTCTCTCTCTCTCTCTCTCTCTCTCTCTCTCTCTCTCTCTCTCTCTCTCTCTCTAACAGGAAAGTCATTTTTCGTAAAACGTCACCGGAAGTATTATACAGTCTTATGTTTTATAAAGAAAACAATTTATCTGAAACCACACATCGAGTAAATTGGTCTTGTGGAATTCAACCTTTGCCTTGGAACGTGATGAACCCTCAGACTTTCAAAAAACAATGAGATAAACCAGGAAACGTCGTCAGCACCATGACCCACATACGTTGACGCCTGAAAGTAATAAACCTCGATAAAGCCAGATGAATCAAATTCCATCGGTCCTCTCAAATTTCCAATCCTCAAAATACAATGCTGAGTAAAACATTAAAAAAAACAAAAAAAAAAGATTTCTATAACATGAAAGACGAGATTTTTTAACATTAAGTAAATGATTAATACTGTACCTTGGGGCGAGTGACTCACTGATATTCGTGCTATTATATCAATTTAACACGATCAATTTGGCCCATTGATCCAGTTGGCAAGAACAAACGGCTCGTTCTTACGCCTGTTGCCAATTAGGCGATTAACGGATATACACCTCCATCATTCACTGATGAAATTGTTTGCTTAACAAGGGGACACGTTCGACCTATGCACAAAAACCCTTTTAACATTTTTCCGCCAATTCAACACGCCCCAAACATTTTCACAATAAAATTTTTTTAAATGCGTTTATTGATGTTTGTGTTAAAAAATTATTGCGGGATTTATCTGTGAGATCTGCGTGGTTATTCAACTGTTATTTGATCTTTACCGAGGCACCTATACAAATCAGCCACTGAAGAAGGTTAAATGCTCGAGCGTATCTGACAGACAAACAAAAAGGATAGGCAAACTAAAATCATCATAAAATGTAAGAATTCCAGTTTCATTACATTAAACATAAAACACATAAAAACCTCTAGATATAGCAGCAACAAAAGAGTAAAAGGTAATATAGCCATATATGTGGGGTGATGAACCAGTAGTTTTGTTGTTTCCAATCATTTAGATCTGCCCATCATCGCGGTTTTGATCCGTCATAATAGATTCAGTTATCAGGGCAGAGAGAGGCACTTACACAAACCAGCCACTGAAGAAGACGAAATTCCGAAAGGCCTTTGACAAACTCAGCGAGGAAAGACAGTAAAACGGCATTAGCATAATAAAAAAATTTATTTATTGGAAGAAGCGAATTTGTAGACATTTGTGAGGTGATGAACCTGTTATTTTGTTGTTTCCAATCATTTAGATCTGCCCATCATAGCTATTTGCTCCGTTATACTAGATTTAGTTGTTAGTGATATAAGCGGGGAGAGACACTTACAGGAACCAGCCACTAAAGGAGGCGAAATACCAAAGGGACTTTTACAAAGTCTGCGAGAAAAGAGAGTAAAAGGGCAGGGACTTTTTATTTATTGGAAGTAATTGATTTGTAGACATTTGTGGGTGATGAACCTGCTGTAATGTTGTTTTTGATAAATTTGATCTACACTTCGACAGATTTAGTTGTCAGGGATATAAGCAGGGAGAGACACAAAAACCAGCCACTAAAGGAGACGAAATAACGAAGGGACTTTTACAAAGTCAGCGAGAAAAGAGAGTAAAAGGGCAGGGACTTTTTATTTATTGGAAGTAGTTAATTTGTAGACGTTTGTAGGGTGATGAACCTGAAGTTTTGTTGATTTTAATAATTTTGATCTACTCTTCAACGCTATTTTGCTCCGTTATACTAGATTTAGTTGTTAGTGATATAAGCGGGGAGAGACACAAAAACCAGCCACTAAAGAAGACGAAATAACGAAGGACCTTTGACAAAGTCAGCGAGAAAAGAGAGTAAAAGGGCAGGGACTTTTTATTTATTGGAAGTAATTGATTTGTAGACATTGTGGGTGATGTACCTGTAGTTTTGTTGTTTTTGATAATTTTGATCTATTCTTTCAATCTATTTTGATCTGATTCTTTCAATGTTATTTCTTCCAATTTAAATTTTAGATTGTAGTCCTGATGAAGGCATTGAATAGGCCGAAAGTTTGACTGGAATTTTCGAGTTTTTCTTCGTTGGCTTACTCCCCGATACTCGTACAAAATATTATACCTCAATTAATGATAAAGGTCAATAAACTTTAGGAAGATATTTTTCATTCCTGTACATTGTTATCCTCTCTTATGTAAAGTCTAAACCCAGTGAAGCATTAAAACACAACGAACTCCCACTACATTATCGTAATATTAAACAATAAAAAAATAGTCATGAATATTATTCTTAACCCTAGATCTTGGATATTTTCGGGTTTTGATTAATGCTGATAAAAAGTTACAAGATTATTTAAAAATCTCCGAGAGAAAAGTGAGAAGTTTTTCGTGTGATACGCTTTTCTTATTTTGCTTTCTCCCTGCTGAAATTTATCGTACAGGTTATTAGTTTAAAAAACTTGCATGCCAAAACTCAGTAACAAGAAATTTTATATCACCCAGTAGATCATCAAGGAAACAAAAATTATTTTATTTTACCAAATCATTATTAAATGATATTAATTGAAATTTTGACATGTCAATAATTTTGATAAATAGGCATCAATTTCTCCCTTTAGACCAGTTTTCTGATGTCACTTTCAACAACATTTTAAGAAATATTATAAAAGTACTTTTATGAAGGTAATTAATTTTTTTTAAAAAGGAAATTGAAGTGTAGATTTATTAGTCAGGTTATGTCATAAGATTGAAAGTTCAATAATTATTTTTTTCAAGAAGTGTTTTATGTGATAATTTACCCACCAAAACATACATATTGATGAAGTTTAAATTAATTAAATTGTCGCTTAAATTTGAATAAACAACTATAATCAATTATTTGTATTGTGCCTTTTTAGCCTTGAAATTTGTTTACTTGATCGATAAATAATTATTAATTATTTATCAATTGGATTACTTAAAAAAGGTTTGAAAAATTAAATTTCAAGTCTTTCAGCGAGTGCTGCGATCTCACGATGAGAGTTTCAGTTTTATAAATGCTCGAATCAACAAAAGATGGCGTTACAATTTCTATTTTATTGTTTCTTTATCGTGTCCCTTTAATTAATTTTCTTCAGTCTTATTTTTAATATTTTGCCTATGTGGTGTATTGTTTGGTCGTTTTTAATAAAACGGTTAACAGATCGGTGAAAAACATTTTAGGTCCGCCTCGTTTCGCTGTTTGTTTGTCCTGCTAGTAAAACAATTACAACATTAAAAATAACACTTGTTAGAATTTAATAGTATTAACAGTTTTATTATTTGGGTAAAAGCAATAAACATAGAACACATGTGGATGTAATTAAACAATTAGGAAACAAACAAGACAAGGACAAAACTTGTCGGAAAAACCAAAAAGGCCTCAACTTTCACATACCAACATTTAAAAATAACAAGATAGACAAACAAAAACAACACGACATAATGAACCAAGACGCAATTTGTGCCAATATAAGATTTCCTTTTTGAGTCTGCGTTGTGTTGAAACTATAGTTTGGTCGTTGACGAACTTTAATATGGTCAGGGATATAAGCAGGGAGAGTTAACGATACAAAACCTCCAATGAAGATTGTGAACAAATCCGTTACAGTTCGTGGTCCGATTGCCCAATTAACATTTTTCAATTAATTAATATTTATGAAAGATATTGGTTAAGATAAACAAGTCGGTGTCATGAGGGGATTCGAACCCATGACCTTATCGTGACTTCGATCCGCTCGGACAGTAACTTACCTCTCATCTTACCTCACCTCTCGAATTTTCCTTCCTTTTTGCCATTTTTCATGGGGATTTCTGGCAGCGTAACAGATATCCAAGTGATCATCGACGGATGAACCAACTCGCGAGAAAGCTGAAACAAGAACTGGCCAAACTTAAGGCTGAAATGTACAAACAATATACTACTTCGCTTTCCAAAACAGACAAGTCTTTGTGGTACTGTACCCGTAAGATCCTGCGATATAAGGACCACACGCCTCCTATACGTAGTAACAACTCTTGGGCAAAATCCAATTCCGACATTGCTAAATTGTTTTCAGAGCATCNACTGAACAAGATATCAGTGTGAAGGAGTGTTACCACTGGGCAACTTCTCCTACAAGAGCCTCAAATGATAATTCAACATGTACGAACATATTTACTTAACACATAACTTGTAGTTGTAAATACCAAATAAATGTAATAAAAAAAAATCATGGCGATGGGAAGTTAGTGTCCGAGCGGATCGAAGTCACGATAGCACAAGTGGTACAGTAGCGGCGTATTTAGCCGAAGGTCGTGGGTTCGAATCCCGCTCGTAACACTCACTTTTTTATCTTAACCAATAGCTTTCATAAATATTAATTAATTCAAAAATTGTGAACAAAGTTGTTCGGAAATGACCTAACTGATTAACATAACATCTAACAATTATGGTCAGTATCAGGATCAGATTGAACAAAACGAGACTTTATGGACCGACTGAATCTGGACAAAACTCTTTAAAAATTAATTCCTATTCAAATATTGAAGAGGTTGGCGTACATTAAGTGTTTGGCATATGTAGAGAAAGGTTGCTCGTTGCGACAACTTGGCTCCTTATAGAGAGCGCGTAGAAATACCAGGCCGATATTAGATTTCTGCTTGAGCAAGATATTTGGAAATTTTGGAGGAAATGGGACTGTTTTATTTTATATATTGCTTGATACTGGTCTTGTTTTCAGGTTGAGAGTATTTATTAGCGTGAGTGTGAGCGTGTGAAATATTGAGTACCCCGCACCCTCGATTAGATTAGTTATAAACATGTGCAGACGATGAAGGAATGTCGAGTACTCTACCACCTACTTGAGTAGACATGTAAATATGAAATAATGTAATAACGAATGAAATACTAAAATTGAACAAAGCGGAAGCATTCGGATCACGAAGACCTTGTACAAACTGTTTGGAAATTCATAAGCAAATATAAACACTTTTAAACAAGAAAGAGACCGACTTAACAAGACAGAAATATAAATGGATTTGACGAAATGAGCAAAATTACTTACAAATGTATTCGTATTATGATAAAAGGGAGTTAAAAACGATTCATGTGCAAAACGAGACTAATTAGACCACCAATACGAAGGAAACAGTTTACAAATTAATTCGTATTCAGGTACAGATTCTCTCAAACTGTAGTAGCAATGATTAAGGCTGAGTAGAATAATAGCATTTGTAGATATTCTTACTGTCATGACAGGGGACTTAAAACATCAAACGTATCGTGTAAGAAGACAAATTCTTGACTTTATGAAAATTTTGACTATTGACCAATAGATATCTGAACAAGTAAAATTAATCTATTGGAAAGGGCAACAATTACATTATTGGTAGGCATTGATGCAGCGATGACAGAGGACTTAATATTTCCAAAGTATTATACAAGAATAAAAGTTGTGATTTTTTAATCATCTTTTTTGCGTTTTCTTCTTCAAAAAGTTGACAATTGACCAATATAAATAAACTCAATAGAATACGATCTATTTCTGATCAAGGAAAACCTTAAAGGATTTGATCAAAGAAACCTTTAAGCTTTTGGAAAGGACGAAAATTAAATTATTGGTAGATTGTAAAAAAATAAAATAAAAATCGTTTTTATATATAATTTTCTAAAGAGTTTAATATATTGAAAACGAAAAAAGTTAATTAACTACTGGCCAACGTTTCCGAATATGCAAACTTAAACCATTGGTTTTTCTTGTCGGATGCTGTTGAGGATTTGAAAAACGAGATCTATAATCTATTGGAAAGGACAAAAATTACAGTATTGGTACACATTCTGGCACTAATGGACAGGGGACTTAAAACATCAAACGTATCGTGTAAGAAAATATATAAAAATTTTTAAAGAGTACATTTGATAAAAAAGTTAGTTGACATTGACTCTACCAATATAAATAAACTCAATAGAATACGATCAATTTCTGATCATGGAAAACCTATTGACCAACACATTTCTCAACATGTAAAATTAATTATTGGAAAGGACAAAAATTACAATATTGGTAGATATTCCCGCAGCGATGATAGGGGACTTAATATTTCAAAAGTATTGTATAAGAATAAAAAATGTATTTTTTAAAGAGTGCATTCTTATAACGAAGTTAGTTGACAATTGACTATTGCTCAATAGAAATTGAGACAATTGCAATATTTTTTAAAGAATTGAATCAATGAATCCCTATTACTTTTTTGTAATGGGAAAAATTAGAAGATTTGTAGACATACTGACAGGAGACTTACGAAGACTTACAAATTATCGTATAAGAAGAAGTAGCTATTTTAGTATATATATATTTTAAGTCCATTTTGATAAGGAAGTTAGTTGACAATTGACTAATGCTCAATAGAAATTGAGACAATTGAAATATTTTTTAGAGAATTGAATAAAAAAATCCCTATTATTATTTTTTTTTTTGGAGGGGCAAAAATTAGAATATTTTTAGTCATACTGACAGGAGACTTACGAAGACTTACAAATTATCGTATAAGAAGAAGTAGCTATTTTAGTATATATATTTTAAGTGCATTTTGATAAGGAAGTTAGTTGACAATTGACTATTGACAAATCAAAATTGCTAATAGTAAACGATGAATTTCTGCTCGTAAAAAATCAACTAAGCTTCATGTAAAATTAACCTCATTGAAAGGACAAAAATTATAGTATTGATAATCATTTTGGCAGGCATGACAGGTGACATAAAACTTCGAAAGAATTGAAAAGAAGAAGACAAAGTCGTCATTTCTAAGAGTGCATTCTTATAAATAATTTAGTTGACTATTGACCAATAGAAATTAAGTCAATAGAAAATGATGTATTTCTGATCGTGAAAAAGCTTGAAAGATTTAATTTAAAAAAACCTCTTATTTGTTAGAAAGGTCGAAAATTAAAGTATTGGTAGGCGTTCTTACAGTTATAGGTGGGGTCTTGAAAAAATTCTGCACGAAACATTCACAAAAACAAAAATGTTGAAATTAGGATTTTTTAAAACGTTGGATTGGCCACTGTTAATAACTACAAACTCCTGGATATTTGCAAATTCTCTGAAAAGTTCTCCATTCAATTAGCTTCCAGCGGTATACCCACCTTTTTAGATTGCGCTTCTGGAAGGCCCAAAAATTTTGAATTTTTTGAAAACAACTGGTGTCGATGAAGGGGGGCACGTTCAATTTTTCCAGGAAATCCGCCTGGCTCTTGATTTTCGTGTCAGTTCTTTAATGTTCAATTCAATCAGTTTGCTTTATGCTATCTTGCTGATGTGCATTTCATTTAGGGTTACTGCAACGGTAATGCTACTTCTGCAAGTGGAGAATACCAAGTTTGTTTTCCACAACGAGACGTTCCAGCAGATTACATCTTCCAACGACTTATTAGAGGCTGAGGGAAACTGTTGTTTCACTCGAAGAAAGAGGGAAGACAATCAGTGAATTGATGTAGATGAGGAAATTTTGCATTCTGTTAATCGTGATCCTGAAACCACACACTTGCGACAGTGTGTACACCTTGGTGTTTCACAATGGAGAAGTTGTACCGTCGGGAAGGTTTGTACAGTAACCATTTTACTTTCTCGATCCTAACTTTGCACCCTCGTAAAAAAGAGAATTCAATGAAAAATGATTGAAAATTTCAAAAAAAGCAGATGCGATCTGCTGGCATGTCTCAATGTGGAAAACGAGCTTGGTATTCTCTCCTTGCAGCAATAGCATTACCGTTACGTAACCCAAAATGAAATGCATATCAGCTAGATATGCATAAGGAAACAAAGAAATGATTTAGAGCACCAACCTGAGGACGTTGTCAGCTGATAACATAAAGCAAACTGATTGAATTGAACATTAAAGAACTGACACGAAATTCAAGAGCCAGACGGAATTCCTGGAAAAATTGAACGCGCCCCTCTTCATCGATACCAGTTGTTTTCAACAAAATGCAAAATTTTTGGACCTTCCAGAAGCTCAATCCAAAAAGGTGGATATACCGCTGGAAGCTAATTGAATGGAGAACTTTTGAGGCAATTTGCAAAGCTCCAGGAGTTTGTGGTTTCCAATCCCACATTATAAAAAAATCACATATTCACTAATTTCGTGGTCCGCTTGACCAATTAATATATTACAATTAATTAAGGTTTTTTAGTTGAGATAAAAAAGTCAATGGCACGAGCGGGATTCGAACCCACGAACTTCGGCTAGATACGCCGCTGCTCTACCACTTGAGCTATCGTGACCTCAATCCATTCGGACACTAACTTTCCATCCCCCACCATTTGAATTTTGAATGACTTTTCACGACATTTGACTTTCTGAATTGAAATGGCAAAAAGGAGGGAAAATTCAAAAGGTGGGGTTGAGATGGGAAGTTAGTGTCCGAGTGGATCGAGGTCACGTTAGCTCAAGTGGTAGAGCAGCGGCGTATCTAGCCGAAGATCGTGGGTTCGAATCCCGCTCGTTCCATTGATTTTTTTATCTCAAGTAAAAAACCTTAATTAATTGTAGAAATTACAAATTTCAACATTTTTGTTTTTTCTGAATTTTTCGTGCAGAATTTTTTCATCAATTCTTCAATGTAAATAAGTTTCCTTACAGCAAATTTAACGTTCTTTCAGGTGGCACAAGCCAGATTTTTCTACAGATAGTAATTCTGAAGTTTATAACCAAGTTGGTGGACCTAAGTCGAAAAATTTAAAAACTCCCATAGCCTGAAATTACTTCTTTTCCGTTAAGATTTGGGCAGGGGTTTATAGGAGGTTTTTTGTTGCATATGGTGAGTAGAAACCTCCTGAAATTTTCGACACTTATCGCCAGTCACCCTGTACATACTTTTGACAGACTATGAATTTTAAATACTTGTCTGTCACTTCTTGTTTCATGAGCCCTCAGATAATAAGGGTAAATCAAGTTACTATTTTAATTTTGGCTTTTGATGGCGAAATTAGTTGGCTTTTGCTTGTTACTTTTTAAAAAGTGTTTTCGTATAAATATTCAACATTTGCGATGTCCGGAAAGGGCGGAGGGCATAATGGCTCCAGTAGCTTCGATTCCTTAAGAATCTGGTTCAAAGAGAAGTTGATAATGGTGAAGAATAAAAAGTGAAGAGCGTTGGTAGGTTCGAACGCTTCGGATGTCCCTAGTAAGGAAAAGAAGTAAAGCAAAATAATGCATGTTAGATTTTAACCATCATCAAACATCTTTGAGTTTGTTTTTGTATATTTTCTCTTTACTAATTAGTTATTTATATTTTTCTGGTAGAAATAGCGTATAAGTTAATGAAGTTTATATTTACCAAACCTTTACTTTTTTAAAATCAAAACAAATTCATTCGAGTACCGCTTATCGATTAGAATTTCATTGAGACATTATGCTCATAAATGTCGCAATAGTGATAAACCTATTTGTATGAATTTATTATTCGAAAACAATCCGTCTGCAGTCGAACGTTATCTGGTTTCCGTGGCGTCCTCTTGAAGGGTTTTTACCACTGTTCAATTAAAAGCTGGGTCAGGTGACGTGAAAGTGTACGAACGAATTTACCTTTCTTATCTTCCCTCGGACAAAAATACACAAACGTTCCTAACCGTTCACGTAATTAATGAAAGAAAAATGGAACGTGGTTTGTTCTGTCATCGTTTAACCTTTATATAACATCACTCAGAGTATGATTATAAAACCAGATCATATCAAATTAACTGCATATTATATCATTAGCAAAGTTCACTACTGATTTACTTTACTTTTTAAGTTTATATAGTATTTTCTTAAGGATTGACATCCTAAGAATGTTTCTCGCCCAATAAATTATAAAAGGTGATGACCTATAGTCTGGTGACCTCTGATCATCCAAAATTTGGTCGACGTATCTTTTGTTTGCAGTAGATGTTAGAGATATAAAAAGGGTGAGACATCGGCATCAAATGTTGTGTGGTCGTTTCCGATCACAGTCCACCATTTTCTCTTCTTGGGTGATAAGAATAAGTTCAATAATTTCATATTCTGTGATGCTTCTTCATTTTAATCGTGTCCTTGTTATTTTCAATGGTTTTCTCGTTTATAAGGAAGGCGAAGTACCAACAAAAACTCGAAAAGTAAGGCAGAAATTAACACCATGATACAATATATGCCAATGTTTTGAAAATACATTTTGGTATATTGTATTGTATTGCAGGGTGGACCAGAAGTGCTTATTTCCGATCAAGGTCCAACCTTGTAAAGTTTACCTTTTTTTCTTTCCTTTCTTGGATGACAAGAGTACGTCTAAAAATTTTATATTGAGGTGGTGCTTCTTTATTGCAATTTTTAATTGTTTTCAGAGAGCTAAGCAAGGGAGATACCAATAAAATTCAAACAGATTAACGTTAAAAGTTAATATCATTACGATACATATACAAGTTGTTAAATTCTTCTTGCGGAGTGTCGAACTTAGGTCCGACATCGTGAAGCTATGCCAAATTTTCTTATTTTTCTTGGGTGGCAAAAACAAGTTTAAAAAGTGTAAGTGTAAGTCCTAATATTTATGAGCAGCTTCTTTATTATACTTTGTAAATAAATAAAATTAACTTGCAGTTTGGCCATTTGGGACCAACCTTGTCTATCATCGTTGGTTTTGTCAGTCAGACGTGTTTCGCCAGTTAGTCATTCTCAACAGTTGTCACGGTTATAAGTAGGGCGAAATTTCAACAAAAACCCGAACAGCAATAATGATATGGCGGAATATATACTAATGTAAAAATTTTCGTTCGGGGTCTTCGTGGTGATAAACCTGAAGTTTGTTCGTTTCAGATCATTATCGTAGTCAGTAATTTAAGCAGAGGGACACCGATGCAAACCCATCACTGAATGAACTACCGACTTACAAGTTCACCCAGCAGACTTAAAAGGGAAAACCTCACAATTTACGAAAATTTACTTTTTTAGTTTAATTAACCTTGAGGCTAATGTTTCGGCATTTAGCTTGTAGTTTTGTTATTATTGATCGTTTTGGCTTGCCTATCCTCGCTGGGTTGGCCTGTCAGATAATTTTGGTGTTTAACCTTCAGAGGCTCGTTTGTGTATATGCCTAACCCTGCTTATAACCCTAACAACGGAATCTGACAGATTGCAGACCAAAATGATCGGAAACGTTCTGAAATACAGGTTCTTCCCACAAGCAACCCCCAAAAATGAAATCTTACAATTTAAGCAAATGTACTTATTAGTTTAATTTACACCTTGAACTTACCAGCTTTACTAACTACCTGGTACTATCAATTAGAATGGAGAAAAGATCGTTCATCGGGCTAGTCGGATTTCGCTAAACCTTAATGCCAACAAGACCAAATGCATCTAACTTGAAATTAGACACCAGTTCAACTATAAAATTTTGCCTTTTCATCCCCTCGTCCCAGTTGCCCTTTTGCCAGTTTCTCGGTGCCCATTTAACAGTTCGTTTAGACTATCAATCAACACCTCTCATAACTCGGCTTTCTTCTTATCCTGCTTCTTCACCCAAAGCTTTTTCTATCTCCTTGCCTCTAGTTAAGCCAAGTATATGCAGCTTTATGCTCCTGTCATCATACAAGATCTCTGTCTCGTCATCTAGTACCGGCTACCGTAGTGACAGTCATGTCTTCAGCAGAACATCTGCTTCCCTCTTTCCACTTTAACATTGTTCATTCGTAGGTGATCTTGCCGAAAGTTCACGAAAGTCAGTTGGCCTTTGGAGGGGCTCACTATTTCTCCGGTCTTCAACCCCAAGCACTCGGTCAATTTAGCCATCCACTTTCCACTACCTGCCCAATCTACTTTATTAAATATATCTTGTACAATTAATGGAACAGTCTGCTTATTTCAATCCAACAGAGATGCGTGAAACTTTCTTGTATTTTTTTTAGGTGCATTTTATTGCACAAGGACTCACAAGCTAATTTATTTTTAAATCAGTTGCTTAATAATGGGCTTGTCTGAAAAAAAATTGTTTCGGCCCATCGTTTACGTTTAGTTTAATTTCTGTTCTGTTATCTCTTTATGTTTTTGTTAAATTAAATTTTTTTTAATGGAATTTGTTGAATTAACAATTCGTTTTACCAGGATAGTAATCTTCGTTAAGCTCAATTTAGTAGAAACTTTTGTCGATAATAAAGTTTGCCTTTTTATGACAATTCTTCCATGATCTAATCTTATTTACATATTGAATTAATCTAATAAGAACATGATTTTATATTAAAAAACTAACAACAACAAACAAACAAATTAGCTAATGTAAACGGTAACAAATTCCAGAATGCTGAAGATAACGGTTCTCGAGTGTGGGCTGCTGCCCTATTGAAAATAAATTTCACCCTCGGGGGGAAAACGGTAGTCACCAAGTATATAGAAAGATACAATTTTATTAATTATGTAAATTTACATTTTCTGTTTCTCTTTCTTTTCCTATCTTATCGATGTTTCTTTCACAGAGTCCGACGGAAATTTGTTCTTATTACATAATACGTGGGTTTGGTTTATCTAATTATTCATTTAAACATTTTGAACGGTGTAGTCTTGAAATGGTTCTTTTTTTGGTTTACAGTCGACTCTTGATAATTCGAAACCCAGGGGACAACAAAAACAATTCGAATTATCAAGAGGAAAGAAATAAATAGTTAAAAGTTGATATGCATTTTTTCAAGTTTATTCATAAATTTGGTGATCGTGAGGTGCGGTCTGGTGGCGTATCTAAAAAATTTTAGATAAAAAAATTAATCAAAAATTTTTCAGCATTGTGTAAATTCATTCTTTTTTAAGCCTAAAATTTTCTAGAATTGTATAAATTCGATTTTTTTATCTACAATTTTCTAGCATTGTACAAATTCATTTTTTTCACATCCTACATGTATTTGCCAAATTTAAACATTGTTTATAAATCCCAGGCCCTGAAGATGATCTCAATAAAGACCGAAACGTTGGCACGGTAAAGAAAATATTTTTCTAAAACCTACGCCACACCAGACCGCACCTCACGATCTCCAAATAATCATTGGCTAACGGTCACTGAACACCACACATTTATTCTTAAACGTATGTAAAACATAGTAAAATTAATGAAAAAGTGGAAAAAGATCAACTGTAAAATTGCACGTTGGTACGCATTATTTAAAAAAAAATCGTGAATTAGTTTTCGTTTCAATGTGGCCCGTCCTTTGTTTACATGAACTTCAGGCTGTAAGTACGTAAACAATACGCGGAAATTTAAATGAATATAACAAAGAAAAAGTGCAAAATGATAAGGATAGTAAGTGGCTTCATTTTGATTGATAACATGCTTTTTCTCCCCCTGTTACGAAAAATATTGCATATTTTCGAGTGTTTCAAAATGCATAGAATTTTTTCGATTTAACTACCTGCTTAATTCTAATTATCAAGAATCGACTGGTCTTTCTTGCACTCTGACAAAAAATGGGGTCGAAATTGCAGAAAATGTCAATCACAAAAGGAATCGGAATGCTTTCGATTCAAGCTGTAAAAACTGTACAGGGTGTTGCAGAATTTTTCTTTTGGAATTCACACGTTTATTTCCTTGAAAACCACCAAAGTGGGATAGATAACAGTTTCTAAGGATTTCGCGTGTTAAACACAAACAATCCAGTTTAAATAAATATGCAGTTGTTGAAATTCAAGCGTTTTTTAAATGTTCTCAGACAATTGAATCAAATTTATTAACAGATATTAGTCTATAACCTTGCAAAATAATGAATTTCAATAATTATTTTTCATCACTTTTTGTTATTAAAAATATATGCTTTTACATCGTGGATGCTGTTGATGACAATGACCTAAAATTATTTAAGTCAATTTCGTGGTTGGTCGTTTCCGAAGGTTCACTCTTGGGAAGCTTTCCTCAATTTCTTTCTTTTCTTGGGTGACACAAATAGGTTTATCAACTTTTTCTACATCCTGCTTCTCACTTTATCAATCAACTTGTAGTTGGTCTTTTAGGACGAACCTGGTTTCAATTTTCAATTGTTTCAGGTAGAGATACTAACAAAAGTAAAGACGAACAAAAAACAGTAAAGAACATGTGAGAATTTTTCTGGGGGTGGGAGGTGATGAACCTGAAGTCATTTCCGCTCCAGGACTATACTAGTGAATGCTTGTTTGATTTTTCTTTTCTTGGGTGACAAATTAAAGTCTACAAATTTTGAATTCATGTGATTCTTCTTCATTGTACTTCTTAAACAAATAAAATCTGCCTGGAATAGGTCTAAAATTTTTATATTCTTGTCCTGCTTTTTTATTGGGCCATAGGACCAACTTGGTCTATTATCGCTGGTTTGACCAATCGGACTTATTTCACCAGCTAGATCTTTTCAATGGTTATCAGGGTTATAAGTAAGGTGAGATACCAACAAAAACCAGAAACAGTAAAAAAATATCATGACGCAGTATGTACTAACGTTGTGAGAATTCTTTTGGGGGTCTGTGATAAACCTGAAGTTCGGTCATTTCCGATCAAAGTCCATCCTTGTGAAGGCTTGTATGATTTTTCCTTTTCTTGAGTGAAAAAATTGAAGTCTACAAATTTTCTATTAATGTGGTTCTTCTTCATTGTACTTCCTAAATAAATAAAATCTGCCTAGATAAGTTCTCAAAATTTTATATTCATGTCCTGCTTCTTTGTTGGTCCACTTAGGGCCAACTTGGTCTAATATCGCTGGTTTGACCAGTCGGACTTAATCCACCAGCTAGACCTTTTCAGTGGTTATCAGGGTTATAAGTAGGGTGAGATACCAACTAGAACCGGATCAGTAAAAAATATCATGACGCAATATGTACTAACGTCGTGAGAATTCTGTGGGATTTGTGGGCTGATAAACCTGAAGCTCTACCATATCCGATCCAAGTCCTTCTTTGGAAACCTTTGCCGGTTCTTCTTCATTGTACGTTGTAACCAAATAAACTCTGCTTAGAATAGGTCTAGAAATTTTATATTCATGTTAGCTTCTTTATGTTGTCAACGTTAGTACAAATTGCATCATGATATTTTTTTACTGTTATGGTTTTTGTTGGTATCCACCCTACTTTATAACCCTGATGACCAATGAAAAGGTCTAGCTGGCGAAATACGTCCGATTGGTCAAACCAGCGATAATAGACCAAGTTGGTCCTAAATAGACCAATAAAGAAGCAATACATGAATATAAAATTTTTAGATCTATTCTAAACAGTTTTTATTTGTTTATTGATGTCTTCCTAAGTGGACCAACTTAGTCTATTATCGCTGGATTGAACAACCAGGCGTGTTCCATCAGATAGACATTTTCAGTGGTTATCAGGGTTATAAGTAGGGTGAGATACCAACAAAAACCCGAAACAGTAAAAAAATATCGTGGCGCAATATGTACGAACGTTGTGAAGAATTCTTTTGGGAGTATGTGGTGAACGTTTGCCTCATTTTCTTTTCTTGGGTAACAAAATAGAATATACAAATTTTATATTCATGTGGTTCTTCTTCATTATAAGTTGTAAACCAACAAAATGTAGTTAAGACAATATCAATTAATATCATGGTGTAATATGTACCAGTGATGTGTGAAATCTTCTTGTTGTCGGACAGATGATGTATTTGATGTTAGATGTTTCTGATAATTTTAGTGGTCAAGGTTACACATGGTAGTTCACAGAAGCAAACCTTCTACTTGAGTTGAGGGGAAGCATAATTTTTCCTGACAGATCAAACCAGCTGGAATGGAATAGGCAGAACATAATTGTAAACGACTTATTTGCACATTTTAAGAAGATTTAATACTTAATGTACACTTTAAAACCCTTCATAAAATATAGTTAATGAGGCAGACGTGTACCACAAATCATATAAATACATAGTACATACTTTTACCTCCTAGTTCGTTTTATTTTCCCTAATAATTCCCCAATGTTGAAGTAGAAAAATTCTATTGCAGATAGTTTTTCAGGATTTGACGCAATAAGGTTGTAAACCCGTTGAAAGGTAAGCCCGATTTAATTTACTACCGCAATAAAACGATGGAAGAAACAATTAAGAAAAAAAAGAGGAGAAAACGGACGATTCATCTTTTCCGTTGTAAGCTCGACATCATCGTGGTAATTTCCAGGCGTGTGACGTAAAGTAATTAATTTTTTTAAAGTAATCTTTTGCATATCAGATTTACAATTACAATACCTTGGATGTGTTGGAATCGGGGTTGGGGTCCTTTTTTTCTCTGGAAAATTAGTTATTTTCACTTGTTCTAGTTTTCGATTACCTGTACTGTCTTCCTCAGAAATGTTAATTTATTAAACTGAATAATTTACAAAGTTTTACAACGTTTGTGATTATATATATGATTATATGATATTATTGAATACTTACATGTAGGGTAGAAAACAAATTTAAATTTAAGCCATATATGTTTAGCGGTCATATTAACCATGTTAATTATTTCAATTAATTATACTTTTTTATTTAAGCCTTGGTTGAGAAGAAAAAGTTAGTGTCAGCGGGATCCGAACCCATGACCTTAGAGCTCAACCAAGACCTTAATAAAAAAATATAATTAATTTAAATTTCGGGCATACAATCAATGATACGAGTAAATAAAATAATAATTTAAAAACCAACGACTACCTTGAACTTTAACAATAAATATACAAAATTATAACAATAAGGCAATTAATTAATTCTAAGAACTACTTTTAATTAGATTGGATTCTGGTTATTTTCTCTGTTTGTTTTCATAATTAAACTGGTTTCTACTCGAATGTTATCTTATTTCCATGTTTGCTAACTGTATTAGAACAGTTTCTCTTATTTACAACTCAAAACAAGTATAAAACACGTAGTCCTGACAAAGCTGACTTAATATTGCAACAATTTGGATCTTTTTTAATGTAGAGCATTTCTTGCATCAGACGTCGACCAAAACGGAGAAACCCCTGGGGAAAAGGGACCAACACATCCCTGAAATCGATTAATCGAAGGTCGAGAAAACTTTTCACCATTATAATAACAATAGTTGAAGTAATCGTGAACTTGCGTTACTTAAACTCTTCGTAAGAGGTTTATGTAAACTTTACAACAATTCTTAAAAAACTAGCCTTACTTGTGTGCAGTATGAAAGGCAATAAAAATCATAATTTGAAAATCAGGTGGAAAACAAATTAAAAAACTACAAACTCTAATATTTACGAACTTTGATCAAAAATGAATATATTCATATATTTTGCCTTCAATTAATTTAATTAATTTTTGAAAATTTAAAGACTTTCTTAAAAAGATCTAATAAATCACGTCCTATGTTTGCCCTTAGTAAAAACGCCAATCTTGTCAGAGTAATTTGACGGTTTAGGGATGCGATGTGAAAAATCCATTGTTGAAATTTCGCTTTGATAATTAAAAGTAAATGTATGGTGATTAGTGACCGTTAGTCGATGATTATTCCGAAATCGTGAAATGCGGTCAGGTGTGATGTAGGTTTCAGAAAAACATTTTCTTTATCGTGCCAACGTTTCGATCTTTCTTGAGATCATCTTCAGGGCCTGGGATTTACAAGCATTGTTTCAATTTAACAAATACATATAGAATGTGGAAAAAAGTGAATTTATATAATCCAAAAAAAATATTTTTTATATTCAATCAATTTATATTTATATTTCTGTGAGTGGAAATATAGAAATATAAATTGATTGAATATAAAAAATATTTTTTAGCATTGTATAAATTCACTTTTTTCCACATCCTACATGTATTTCTTAAATTGAAACAATGTTTGTAAATTCCAGGCCCTGAAGATGATCTCAATAAAGATCGAAACGTTGTCACGATAAAGAAAATAATTTTCTGAAACCTACATCACACCAGACCGCATCTCAAGATTTCGGAATAATCTTCAAAAGTAAACCAAGATATTTTACTGTAAAAAAATTATTTTCAACTTGAGTTTCAATATTGCTCCATATTCGTCTATTTTTCTATTGTGTAAGACGGAATTCTCCAGAAATTCGGGAGTTTCGCAAGGTTCTGTGTTTGGCCTGATTTGTTTTCTGTGTTCGCTGCTGTGAATGATCTAGCTGCATCTGTCAGAAATGACTTGGCGTATTTTGCAGATGACGCAGAAGACATTAAGCTCGATTAGCAGTGGTCTTTTTTAAATGGTAATAAAATCGTTGACGTGGTGTTTACATTGAAAAGTAATAAATTTGAAAACCATGAACAGCATGTTAAATATTTAGGTTTTTATTTAGATCACAAATTGTTGTGGATGAACTTACTTACCATCTCTCTAAAAAAACTCTCAAATCAATATATGTTATCAGAAAGCTAAAAGCTTAGTTAAATGTATATGGCTTATTAATAATGGCTTATTATGGAATTTTTTATTCATTGGTAACTTATGGTATTGGTTTATGGGAAAGTGCAAGCAATTCCAATAATATTCTTCTTTCACAAAAAAAAAAAAAATCCATAAAAATAGAATCTTACCTATTTATTCATTGTACATTTTTAAAGTTTTTGATGCACATTTGAAATTATCAAGTCTTAAAACTAATAGGGACAAACATAATTACTATCTGAGAGGCAATGACAACATATGTTACAAATTAGCCAGTCTTGAAAAAAAACCCGCCAAAAATATTGACGTGCTTGGTATTAAACTTTGTAATTTAATTACAAAAGAACTAAGCAATCATAAAAACTTCAAAAAATTAAAAGCGCTTTTTTAAGAAAAAACACTGTTCATTGTATAAGAATTTAAAACATGTTTTTCCTAAGTCTTCCTCACATATATATTTTATAACATAAATTGTTCAATACAAATAAAAAATAAACTAAATCAAACTAAATCTTTAACCTAACAAGCGGAGGGAACAGGAGGGGATCTAATAATATTAGATAAGTATCCGAGTGTTGTCTTTTAGAGCTAGAGCTGAATTTGTCAGTTTATATAGAAGAAGTTTATATAGAATAGTGAAAATCCGATATAGGTAAAACTAAGCATTCATTTAGGTCTCGAGATGAGATCACGAGGCCATAGACGATTCAGTCGGCCGCGGCGAAACAACGGTTGAATGGAGATTTAACCTAGCAATCAGAAAGAACCTATGAAAATGAAACTGTACCAGCAACAGTGACCTAATACTTGTGAGAAGAAAGATTGAGTCGATTGCACTGAACTAGAGAACAAGGAAGATACAATAAGCCAAAAGGCTGCAGTGCCTCGGGAGCACAAACCCCGCTTCCTAGTTTCATCATCATCATCATCATTCAGTCGGTATATCGGGAAGTATGGTTAAGGAAAGTTGGGTTACTAAGGGATTGAGATGACCACTGAGGGAGGAATTTGTTGTATTTGGAACATGGAAAACATAAGGGATGTTGCGGTCATGATGAAAGGTACGATCGGAAACATAGAAACATTTCCAATACAATGGAGGGTCTTCAACTGGAAGGATAACCTCATACAGAAAGTCATTGTCAGTTTGAGTTATGTGTTGTATTGAGTCCGGAAAATAAAGCAGGTTTATGGTTATAAAATAAAAACAATTAAATAAATGATTTTAAACATTTGGTATTGATTGATACTATCCATCACTCTCAATACATTTCACCCAAACTTCTTATACCCTCTGAATAGAATTTTGATTTTTTATTATTAATAAATTTTGTAACTACTTTTGATCGATTAATTTTTTATATTGTAAAAGGTCGTCCAGGTTTCTGAAAAAATGGCAGTTGTAGACGAGAGGTCTGGAGAATGTGAAGGGTGTGCGGAATCTCATAACCAAGATGCAACAGTTTTCATGTTGTCACATGTGAGACCTGGAGCCGAGCATTGTTGTGTTTTCCGATTTGCCAAAGACTACTTCAATAATGCCAATTTCTGGTACATTGCTTAAATATGAGAGCAATACGTTTCGGGATGATTGTTTCGCCAGGATTCAAAAAGCTGTAATGTCCAAATGAGGCCAACCAAAGAGTCACCATCACCTTTTTGGGGGCTTTGGTAAATGTGTTGCTGCTTCACCTTCGAGCCAGTCCAGAACGCCTGCTGGTATCGAAGAGAATCCACTTTTCATTACAAGTAACAATTTTAACCAGAAAAAGTTCGTGCGCAAACTTCGTAACTATGATTTTTTTGGCAGTTAATGCTTGAGGATCCCGATTTTCAGGCTTTCCCCCCCTTTTTAATTGATTTAAAGTGAACAGCGACGATCGATTTTCTAAGATGTGCCAGGATTTTCTTCAACCAAAGCTCGAATAACATCATCATCTAGGGAAGGAATCCTCCGACGACCTTCTTTGTCTTCAAGGCTAAGTCTCCCTTTTAAATTTTTTAAAACATCTCAGAACCGTGTTCTCAGTCACACTGCCATCGCCCATCGACTTACATAATGTTTCTGGCTGTTTGGGCACCATTTCGACCGAGTTTAAACTCGTAAAACGAAATTATTGGAAAATCACGCGTTGACATCTTTGTACAGACTGCTGAATAAATTTGTATTTTATTGTTGCGGGATGACTTAAATGTTAATGACTTAAAACTCACCTTACTGTATTTTTTGGACAGTTTATTTGAAAAAATAAATAAATAAATAAAACCCGTATTATTTTCCAGACAACCCAATAGATACGTCTTTTTTGTTGAGGGACGTATTAAATGTTAATGACTTAAAATTCACTTTACTGTATTTTTTTAAAGAAGTTTTTTGAAAGACAATATAAAAAACCCGTATTATTATTCCAGACAACTCAATAAATAAGTTTTTTTATTGTTGAGGAATGACTTAAATGTTAATGACTTAAAACTCACTTTACTGTATTTTTTTGGACAGTTTTTTGAAAAAAAATAATTAAAACCCGTATTATTTTCCAGACAACCCAATAGATTCGTATTTTATTGTTGCGGGATGACTTAAATGTTAATGACTTAAAATTCATTTTACTGTATATTTTTAGAAGTTGTTTGAAAGATAATATGAAAAACCCTTATTATTTTCCAGACAACCCATAAATAAGTCTTTTATTGTTGCGGGAGGAATTAAATGTTAATTACTTAAAATGCACTTTACTGTATTCTTTTGGACAGTATTTTGAAAAAAAAATTGAAACCCGTGTTATTTTCCAGACAACCCAACAAATTCGTATTTAATTGTTGAGGGATGACTTAAATGCTAATGACTTAAAATTCACTTTACTGTATTTTTCTTTGGACTTGTTAAATTGTTGACATTTTCAGTAAAAAAAATTAGAATGAACTTTTAACTATCTTTAGGGTACTAGGTTTATAAACAAACCTGCAGTTATCTCCTTATTAAGTTTTGATATTTGTCTGTTTTTGTAAATTTACATTTTTAGTTGTAAACAGTGGAACGCGAGTATTTCAAGGAAGCACAGAAATTTAAATATTTATTGCTCAACGTTTAGTCTGAAGAAAACAGGTTGTGTTTGCGGTTTGGTCGTCTCTTTCTGATTAATTTTAAAAGTGTTGTATGTGAAATAATTATTTCTAGGTGAGCAGAAGTGTTAATGTATGTGCCTATTATGCTTAATTATTGCCTATTATTTAGTATAGTTTTGACGTGCAACATTTGCAGTACATTTAGTATATTAGCTCATATATTTCTAGTCTGTTTTTTTGCTTTTTTAAGTTTCTATGTCAGATGTAAACATGTGTTAATAAGCGTGATAATTACGTTTTATCGATAGCAGAAGTGTTCTGTCGGATTAGTGATTAGGAAGATCGTGAGTGGAAATTCGCCGGGATTAGATTTAAATTGCGATTGCCGGCTCGGATTTGCGAAGGAGCGATTGCGCAAAAATGACTGAAACTGCCTTGGACAACCCACGGCTGACTCGTTCGTGTAACCGGCTTTTAAAAATCTGTGACAATTTGACCACGCCAGACTCCGCGGCTTTCTGGACCCGACGTAGCAGCAGGTGGAAGGGGGTCCCCCCAGTGCCGATTAGGATATCTCATGGCAAAGATAAGAACAGGCCACCCCGTGGCTTTCGTCTGTCGTTTGTGTCAGTTTTGGCTGAGATACCGGGCCGGCGAGTTTGGTTTTAAAAAGATGCCGATCCAAAACGGTGGAAAGCACGTGCTCGTCTGGGAACAGCCGGGCCTCGATGAAGAAGAAAGGGTGGTGAAGCCGAAAGGTATTTCCATTTATCATTCTATATTTTGTACAGTGGTGATGAGTGCATTAGGCCGATAAAATTTATCTTCTCCCTCTACGCAGATAATAACTCCAATCGTTCTAAAGACAGAGAATAAACAAACCGCATTTTCCGTGTTATTTGTACAAATGTCTATACTCCTATCTCCACAATTAAGTCGGTCGAGTGTTTGTCTCTAAATATTCCACATTTATAACAAACCCTTATTGAAACGAACCAGAAATTTATTTATTTCTCGCAATACATTCTGTGGTGTTCGTGAATAAATGTAAAAAAAAGAGATTGTATTAATTTTTATAATAGTTAAATCGTGTTAAATTAGGCATTTTCGTCCAACTATTCTTGCTGTTTTGGTCTGCCAGACACGTTTTGGCATTTCGCCATCTTCAGTTCTCAGGGTAATAAGCTGAGAAGATAGGTACACAAATAGATGTATAGATAGCAAAATGGAGTGAGGAAAGAGAGCGAGAGAGAGTGAGAGAGAGAGAGAGAGAGAGAGAGAGAGAGAGAAAATGAATGCATTTTATTTAGTAGAATTTTGTCATTCTTATATTCAACGACATTAAAGCAATTACTGTCATCCAGAAGAGTTAACGTCCAACTACCCGTTGGGTGTCGAGGACAAGGGATCAAACCACTTTAGAATACATTTTTCATATGTATTATATCAGAGAGATAAATGAGAATGTGGGAACGTAAGAGGGAGAGAAAAAAAGAGAAAGAGAGAGGATAGGAGAGAGATAGAGATAGTGAGTGGGAGAGGGAAAGCTAAAGAGCGAATGAGGGAGAAAGAATGTGAGGAGAGGACAGGAGAGAAAGAGAGAGAAAGAGAGAGGAGAGGGAGTGAGGGAGAGAAATGAAGGGAGGGAATGAGCGATTGAGAGAGGAAGAGAGCAAAGAGAAGACATGAGAGAAAGAGAGAGAGAGTGAAAGAAAATCAGTGAGAGTGAATGAGAGAAAGGAGAGAGAGAGAAAGAGAAAGAGAGAAAGAGGGAGGAAGAGAGCAAAGAGAAGACATGAGAGAAAGAGAGAGAGTGAAAGAAAGTCAGTGAGAGTGAATGAGAGAAAGTAGAGAGAGAAAGAGAAAGAGAAAGAGAAAGAGAGAAAGAGGGAGAGAGAGAGAATGAGGAAGTACATGGCCATTCAGTAAACACATACACGCCTTTCGCCCTCAAAGTGTGGTCTGGTCGTTTGCGTTCATTCTGGTGGCGTTTCGCCATCCTAATTGGTTATTAGGGTTATAAGTAGGGCGAGGCAATGATCTAGACGAGTTCTATACCCTGCAGACCCCGCGAGGAAATCTCAGAATCAATTATAATACAATAAACTTTGTGTAATATGATTTTTCCGAGAAATTTAATAGGTTTATTTCTACAAGTTGTCAAATGTCCAGATTATGATGGAAGTTTGTCATATCGGTTTAATCGCTGTTAAATCATGTTGACAATAATCACAGTATTTTTAGATACAAAAGGTTCGATTTTTCTATTTGAGCGATCTATAAAAGAAAACGGGGCAGGCCAAGTTGTCCAGGGAAGGTCAAACTTAACTTGATAATTGTTTTCACTTAAAGACTTGAAAATTTAAGATGGAATAAATATTGTTTACTACACATTCTCCCTGTATTCAAAAATTTAACGGTAAATTTAATTTTTTTCCCATTTCGAAATCCTTAAAATCTTTTGGGCAGATCTGGCAAAAAAGTAGGTGTTTATACAACGGTGATCAGGAAAAGTCAAATTTACAAGGCTTTACAATTATTATTTTCTCCTAAAGCTTCTTAGCTAATCTTCTATTGTTGTTAGACAAAAAAACCAAGAAAGATGCAGTAAGAAATTTTATAATCAAGACACATTTTTCTCAATGTTATGATCATAATTGTTTTGTTAATTCTGAACTACCTGAAACGTTTTGAGAATCTTTGGTCGAAAAAAGAAGTGAAGGATAAACGCAGCAAGAATATACGGACCAGAGTGCCCAGATAAAATGAAATTTTAGAAATTTTTTTTCACCAAATAACAAGGTTTGACATTTCTTGTTTTGAACCAAACATGCCCAAAAAATGAATCTTTCTGACTGCAATGATTTTAGATGCATCACGTGTCGTGAATCCTTGCAATCTCTAATATCTTTTTGAAGATATTGTTCATCAGTGTTTATTAAATGCCTTCCAATCTTATCTGAAATTAAAACCTTACTATTTCATTTGGCAAGCAAGTAGTTTGTTTTCAAGAAAGAGGTTTTTGATGGTTTATAAAAGCAAATGTAAAACTGGACTCGTTAGAATTTTTGAAGAATATTTCGCCTTCAGGAATAAAACCTTTGCTAAATAAGGAGAATCATATCTTCCTAATTTTTTTATTCATTAAAGCAAGAATGATTCTGTTTTCGGATATAGGAGCAAATAAAAAATTAACCTTTGGAAATCATTGATAATGCTACTTGATTATTCAAGATCAGTTCTTCATGATTGACCTATTCCTTGTAAAATTTCCATTGTTCCATTGTACAAATAGTATATCAGATTTGATAGGGCTCAAGCTAGATTTGTACTATTTAATCACAAAACGACAGTCAATCGATTCAAGGTTCCGAAAAACAGAACGATTTTCTACATTCGTGAATACTTTTCTACATTGTTATTCCATTAAAAAAATTAATAAAGGCCAACATTGATTCAATGCTTTCTTTTGCCGAAAGAAAATTATGCCCTCGACACAAAGCCGACGGAAAAGCTTTAATATTTCAAATAGGTCCGTTCAAAACTATTAAAATATTACACTAATATACTTAAAGAAATTAATTATGATGTATTTGCATAATTGATTATGTCAATGATGGTTACATGGTCCTATTAATACAAGAATTGCTTTCAATGAATGAATGAATAATGAATAAAAGCTTTATTTACACAAAGTATTTACATAACTTTACATTTCCAAAGAAAAAGCTAAATTGACAATGGCCTTAGCCGTCTGTCGAGTTGCTTTATCAATTTTGAATCTTGAATGAATCCCTATTTTTGTATCTTTAGAATTACCTTTGATTTTAAAAATTGAATTGGTCAACCAGGTATTTTCGGTACCGCAGGGCGTGAGTGAGGTACACCACAAGCTTCCTCCGGTTATCCCTTCCGTTGAGGATTGCAATGACTTCTTCTAGTACCTTTGGCGGAACTCTCTCAGAACGGGGCACACTCCCATGAAGTGGAGTGTGTCCTCCACATAAGGAGCAAATGATGGCGCGGTCCTGTCTACACGGTTGGCAGTTCAGCTGAAGTAATTCACCCCTCGTCCTCAAAACCAGAGACACCTCATAAGCTGTCATATCAGAGCACTCCGTGTAGTTCCGCCCTAAGTGAAAATCCAGTCTTGCGTACAAGTTGTGATGTAAGCTGTTTCTCGCGCAGGTTACCAGATCTTTCCTTTTACTCTCCTCTCATTTTTTTATCAGGTTCGTGATATTAGAGGACTTCAGTTCTTCCCTACTTATTCCTACACCGTACAGCCTACCTAACTCTGACAGCTGCTTGTGCCTTAATATGCCTTTATTTATTACTACGTCGGCCAAAACCTGCGTCAGTCTGTCAGGTGTGTGATTCAGTACTTTACTTATATATTTCAAATGCAAGCTCAAAGTGTGACTGTAGAGTGGTGTGACCGAGCACTCAATATATAGGATGTAGTCTGGGGTACTAGTTGGCAGGCAGAGCAGTTTCTTGATGAAGTATTTCTGTACATTTTCTATTTCCTTCAAGTATAAGTAACCCCAGACCTGCGCACCGTAATATGTTTTCTTTCATCATTGTTAATACTATACATTTAGACGACAGAATTGACCTCTTGGAGGTCCGAAGTCGTCGAATGTAATGTACAATATGCTACAAGTGCCTTTAATCAGTTCTCCAGGAATATAAGTGACGATAGTTTGTAGAAATCATGTTTTCTTTCATCATGGTATTGCTTTTTCTATTTAAATTTCGAGATAAGATGCATTGTTCAAACAATGTTAAAGGACACCAATCGTGTCTTTGTTAAATATATTTACAAAAAGATTTACGGAATAATCTCCATGACGAATGTACATTACAAAACAATTATAAATCTATACGAATTTCTAAAATTTATCATCTCTTTTGGTAAAAAGTAAAGAAAAAGATTCAAGGTTTCCGTACAAAATGGAAAATTAAGAATTGTTCTTGCTAATTGTAAACTGCCGATTTCTTTGCATATTTTAATATTTATGTTGCATGTAACGAGTCATCGTAAATTTTTCCTTTGTAGCCTTAGGTTTCTTCTGTGTAGGAGTGAATTCCGCTCCACCTTCGCCACTTTAATTTTTTTGTTGTCACTATTGACGCATTCGCCTTCGGATGTTTTAATATCTAAGTCTACACGAAAAATTCTACTTAAAAGTATCAATACGACCTTTAAAGTACATTTGACTACAGTTTTTATGTATGCGTACATAGGTGAAATTCCAAATTTCATATCTTCCTACTGAACATATTATCTTTTTATTTATTTTTTACAGTTTATTCGCACACGTGTAAAGTACTTAAAATAGTAAAAAAGCGGCAAGAACTGAACAAAGGAACTTTATAAATATGTGAGGAGGTCACACAGTGGCGAGCCCCTTAAAGAGCAAGTAAATATTGACGAATAAAGAAAAAAACTGACGTTTTATTTAATTCTTAAATTTCTTAGTCACCATGAGGGCCATCGGCATTTCAGTGGATTTGTGAAAAGGGATTGATGTTTTTTCTTATTGCCTTTCGATATTTCTGATACAAGGTCTCGGTGTACAAGGCACTTGATACATATGGTGGCTAACAATTTTTTAGGACTTTTTATTGGAATGTTTGGATTGGGACTTAGAATGCTTGGTTAACCTCCAAAGTTGGATACCGCAAGTCCAGACGGGTTTGAAAACTATGTTGTGTATATAAGCACTAGACATGGTTTTGAATTTTTCTGAATCAGGGGACGGATCGTCAGGAAAAGTGTAGAAGGTTGTTTCAGGGAGGATAGAAATGTATATCCTGAAAGGGCCGGTCCGGGAGTGCTCCCTTGTGAGACCACAGCTTGGATAGTATAGGGGAAATCCTTCTGGCACTGAAGTAACGGTCAGACAGTAAGTTTAAGATTAGGTAGTAAATACTAGGTCCTGCTGAAGGCTTGAGCAATATCAAAGAACGGACATTGATATAATTATCACTATTTCAGACGATTGTCAAATAATTTAAACTGTTTCAGGGATCTATTTGTGCTGCCAATGTTAGTTTTTGATTATGTTAACTCGAGGTATGTTTGGCTTGGAGCAAAGTTCATCTAGTCCAAATTTATAACAATGCAAAATTTGTTTATAAGTGTGCATTAGAAATATCAAGGGTCCAAAGTAACAACCATGAGCTAACAACTATGATTGGTGTTGAAAGTTCACGTTGGCCAACACAGTTTTGCAAGTGTTTATGTCTAATTTCATTTAATTTTATTAAGTTATGCTTTTAGAGTACATTATTCTTCCGTTGAGTCATACTCAAGTCACTGGGGTGATGGGATGTAATTCGGATCAGGGAATCACGGAGGATAGAAATGTCAGTAGTGTATATCGTGAAAGGACAGGTCCATGAATGCTCCCTTGTGAGACCACAGCTTGTACAATATAGGGGCAATCCTTCTGGCACTGAAGTAACGGTCAGACAGGTAAGGTTTTAAGATTAGGTAGAAAAACTAGGTATGCTCTCGCTTCCACAAGTCGCCAGATGCCAAACCCTGTTGAAGGCTTGAACATTATCAAAGAAGCCACACCTGGATATGTCCTTTCACGATATACACTACTGACATTTCTATCCTCCCTGATTCCCTGATCTGAAGTACGTCCCGTCACCCCAGAGACAATAGTTATGACTCAACGGCAGAATAAAATACTCTAAAAGCATAACACAACAGTGCAATAAAAGGCAAAAACAGCAATTAGTAGATCTAATTATTTATTTGTTTTTGTATCCTGTACATGTTGTAAACACCCCTTGCACTTCTCCTGGAGGACACATTTCTCGAGAAAACATCATTTGCTGATATTTTCAGGTGCGGGATGAAGTCAGAGACATAGTAGGGAGCTTTGACATTAATTCCTCTAATGACTTTTGGAGGGATTCTGCTACGTACGCCCAAATAGTTCGAATTATTTGTAATTTTGTCGAGCGTTTCTTTGTTTGTCATATCTGACTATGATCCAAGCAGTCTTATTAGTTGTCCAGGTCTTCTGTTCAGTTCTGGTCACTCTGCGGTCCAGGTATCGTAAATATATCACTTGTACGGATGTCGGTCATTCTACGTTGTCAGAGTACAGATTGTGTTTTTAACACAAAAGTGATAAAATTGGTGCATTCCTTCTCGTTCAATTTTATATTTTTGCGATCTACGATGAGCTCGGATCGTCCTGGGTATTGGCCATGGCTAATATAGAATCCAAGCTTGTACATAATATTGCGATTTTTTCCGCATAAGTTGACAAGCAGGTGTTGGAATGATCTGGCAGTGTAAATAGTGTACAGAACGGGGCCTAGAATGCTCCCTTGCGGTACGCCGGCTTGGATTTTATCTCCTATAACTCTTTTATTCTGAAGAAGCGATTGGTTAGGTAAGGTTCAGGACTAGGTAATAACGATTAAATAGAAACATTTTTAGTTTGTTGAGAATTCCTGGATGACAGAATCTGTAGAATACTTGGGCCATCTCTAACAATGATCCTAAGCAACTCTTTCTTCTTTAACACGGACGAAATGGTATCTAAAACATTATCGTATTGAAGAATGACAAAAATGAAAGACGAATAATTCCTAGTAGGATTTTATGTAAAATTAGGAAGGGAGTCAAGCGTTTTAGAGTTGTCTTTAGAGGATTTTGCAACTTTGGACATCACTAGAAGAAGAGAGATGGTAGGTTTAGCTTAAATTTATGAAATATTATTGTTTTTCTGTTGGGATAAACAACCACGGTGTTCATATATTTACTATGTTGTTCTGACAAAAATAAAACGAATTAGTTTTCAAATAAGACGCAATTCAAGAAATGTTGCATGATCATTTTCCTCCCAGAGATTTCTTACAACTATTCTCTTTGTTCAGTTACATACATGTTCATTGGACAATAAATTACGCTAGAGTTTGCCAGGCAAATAAAAATATATAGCGCTATGCTCTGCAAGCAATGTAACGTCAGATCTTTCTCGTTGCATAATAAAAAAGCATTTTGTGACATTGTATCTTTTATGAATTTTACATTTTTTTAAATAATTAAATATAAAGGCCTTTCCTTGTTTGTATATTGAAAATATACGTGTCCGAACCGGTTTTGTGTTGTTGCGAAGGCCGATCAAAGAAAATCCATAAAGTTGATTGTTGGGCAACATTTGCGATCTATTTTTCATTAGTGATCTGGAATAATTGTCTTTGTTTGATAATCGTAAAAACATGTATCGATCCTAACGGAATGAATTATTGCCTTTTCTATTTTGACAGGAGTTTATTTACATTCAAGTATGTAAACAAACATTGCATAATAAGTACGTAAGTCCTACTGATTCCTTATCGGGTTTTTAACCGCATATTCTGAAATTTAAAATGAAAAAGGATTTTTTTTTAAATTTTGGTTTGTCTAATTTTACGTTTAATATCTACTCAATTTTCTACACTTCGAATAGAATTGAACCTTTGATACATATTTGTCATTTATCTATACGATTTGTGGTCTCGGTTTAACACACATTTTCTGCTTAAAACGTAAATCAAAAATGGTAAAAAGGGGGGAAAATTCGAGAAGTGGGTTGAGATGGGAAGTTGGTGCCGAGTGGATCGAAGTCACGATAGTTCAAGTGGTTGAGCAGCGGCGTATTTAGCCGAAGGTCGTGGGTTCGAATCCTGCTCGTGACACTGACTTTTTTATCTCAACCAATACCTTACATAAAGATTAGTGGGTTATTTTTAAATTCCCACCAAAGAATATGTTTTACTGTCAATCAATGATGTTCTCAGGAAAACCATAAGAACCTTAAATATTATTTCCGACCACCGAATATGTGTGAGATTTTGGTATCTATGAGGAACAACCAAGGACTAGAATTGATATAAACCTTGTAAAATCAATGCAATCAAATTTCAGATGGTTACTATAACTACTAGGTTCTAAAGCAGCAGAAACAATCTTGTGCGTTTATTGCCAGGAATAAGAAGTAACGGCGGAATATGTCCTTTGTCGGTCAAACTATATGTTCCAGAGCCCTTATCAAAGATTTGGTATCTGAAAAAAGCATATACTTAACGAAGAGTAATATATAACAATGTAGATTGCACGATAGACCAATATTAATTTCGGTTCATAAGATCGTAAAGAGGCTGACTTGTTTTAACCTTAACCTTAATTCAATTGATTAATCTTTTATGAAAGGCTTTGTTCGAAATGAAAAAGTTAGTGCCACGAGCGGGATTCGAACCCACGACCTTCGGCTAACTCAAGTGGTAGAGAAGCGGCTTATTTAGCCGAAGGTCGTGGGTTCGAATCTCGCTCGTGACACTTAATTTTTTATTTCAACTAATACCTTACATAAAGATTAATTAATTGGAAGTATATCAAAGATTTGACGCTCTTGAAGAGTAAGGCTGCTGAAAAAAAGGCCTTGATTTATAGTTTGTTTTAAAATTTAATTTAATTTTTTTAATTTGTGGTGATTAGTGACCGTTAATTGATATTTATTTAGAAATCGTGAGATGCGGTCTGGTGTGATGTAGGTTTCAGAAAAACATTTTCTTTATCGTGCCAACGTTTCGATCTTGATTGAGATCATCTTCAGAGCTCAAAGTGTTTGTCTTCTGTGTAATTGTGAATGGCGCCCCCACGTGAGCACTCTCGACATGACACGCAAGAATGGCACAATTACACAGAAGACAAACACTTTGAGCTCTGAAGATGATCTCAATCAAGATCGAAACGTTGGCACGATAAAGAAAATGTTTTTCTGAAACCTACATCTCACCAGACCGCATCTCACGATTTCTAAATAAAAATCTTGATCTATAGTCTGATCAAGTCCAGCTAAGGAGTCGATACGAATTCTTATGATACTTAAAGCTCTACGTGTCTCATAGAATTTTTTTAGACAAATCAAAAATTTGCTTAATAATAAAGCACATGTAGGCTAAACTACGCAAAATATCAAGAAAAACTAGATTTTTGAGACCCACTAGGTAGAAATGACCGGTCATCAAAATATTTGCATTTCAACTAGATATCAATGTGTAAATTTTCAGAAAAAATTCTAGTTAAAACACACGCAAAAGACGTTAAAGATAAACAAAAGTAATAAGGGTGTAGGACGGTTATATAAACGTATGACGAACTGTTTTTTAAAAAAGATCGAGTCCGCATTTCGACGTCGTAAATCACAAGTCCCTAACAATAGCACAAGCTATTTATTTTCTTCTCTTGTACTTTTTATTTTTACAGTTGGTTTGTTCTGAAGGGGGAATGACGTAATGCCCAAGTTGCACCGGGTCTTAGAGGACAGGGCACGTTTCCGGCCTGTGATCATGATGAAAACTCGAAAAAAAATTATTTCTTCCAGTTGAGGAAAAGTCTGCTCGTACAAGCTCAATTTCAAAAGTTGAACGTGATAAATAATAGAATTTTTTTTTATGTGATTCATGATTTTAATTAATCTAGACTTCGTACTTTTCGAAACGTTTCAACAGACAACCGTACGATCTTTAAATAGTCTAACTTGTTTATATCATCCATTGTTTAACAAATGACAAAAAAAAAAAAAGTTTGATAAGGGTTCGACTAATAAATAAATATATACCTTTACATGATAATACTTATCGTTTCTCTTATTTACAATGTTTTAATTATGTCCACGTGTAAAAAGTTCAGTTTTATAACTCAACAAAACAATAGTCCAAACTTATACTTTGTTCAATCCGATTATTTATAATTTTTAATTCAGTTGCAAAGACTTCTGAGTTCGATCTAATTACATTTAGCCAAAAACTTGTCGTTTTCTTACTTATATTTACAATTTTGCCATTAGAATCACATTCGTCCTATTCCAATGGATGATGATGATGGATGGAAGTGGGGTTTTTGTTCTCCTAGCACTGCAGCTTATTGTACTTTCCTAGTTTCTTAGCTCAAGGCAATCGACTCGAAAGTTGCTACAATTTCTTTTCTGAGTTTTCTTTGTATCCCAGGTTTTGTCTCCATTGAGCAGTTGCTTCACATGCGAAGATGATATGGGCCATGTTCCTTCCTAGTCATTTCATAATCTACAAATGGTATCATTATTGAAAATGCCCATTGTGTGTAGATGTTTCCTCAGATGAAGGTGACCGGTTAATTGTCTATCACTCCTCTGAGTTTAGCCCTCTCTAATTGTAGCAGTTAGTTTGCCAGTCTTGGTGAGGGTTTATTAGCATAAGTTAACTGTGTCAAGCGCCAAGAGAGTTTATGCACTTTTCCTTCTTGTACCCATTGTTATCCCAAGAATAGGTTCAGGGCCTATATTTAGCATTGCAGATCGTCCTCTGGCCAGTTGTCTGCCTTTTCATCACCCAGAATCTGTCTAGTGTCTTGGTACTCAAGATATCATCAGGTTATTGTGTTTCAATTCAAGGAGAGTAGAGGATGTATTTGGGATGTCTGAGTTCAAGAGGAGGTACATGATTGGTCCGAGCACCTTGCCCTGTGGACACCCGGTTCGTAGTCGGAGTAGTCCGGACCCTTGGCAAACTCGGGAAAAAATATCCTGCGAGGAAGGAACGAAGGATTAGGTAAAAACTATAAAATGTATGGAAGGACGCGCTTAGTGTGTATGTGAGACGTGCTATACGAAGTCGAATGATTGTGACTCCTGACACCTTCTGGATTATGGGGTGTTGAGGACGAAAGACAAATCGTTAGTGTGGGTGAAGTTTGAAAGAATTGAGACTAGGGATCAACCGTTTTAAGAGGATCCCCTCCAATATTTTTGAGAAGAGGGTCTGAAAAAGAAGCGCCTCATTTACGTCATCATTTGGACGTATGGCAACGAACTTTGAGGTTTAACCAAACGTCCCAGCCAACAAAGTATCCAATCTACACACAATGTCAGTGCTCCTTTCTACATTATCCAATATTACCATCCACCGCGACCTTAATACCCAATATGTCCTTGAAGTAGGCCAAACCTGCTACAAGAAGTTTTACAAACGATTAACCTGTCGCGCAAACTATCTTCACAGAAACCTTGTAGGTGCCTCACCCTGCTTATAACCCAGACCAAACACTAAAGATGGCAAAATACTGAAACGCATGTGACTGAGCGAAAATGATCGGTGATGACAAAAGTTCAATTGTTGTTCAATGTTCGTTTTCTAAAAAAATTAGCTGCGTGTTTTTTAAATTTAAAGATCGTATAAATAAATTGAAACGATTAACCCAAAATTAAATCAGCCGTCACATCTCGTATTTAATTAATTTATACTATTTTTAGCAATCGTGGGGGACGTTATCTTTAAGGCATCCAATTTTCGTAATCGTGGGCGCGGTAATGGGTTCGAATCTCGGCTTTGCCCTTGGAATTTTTGTTATAAATCGAATAAAAAAAGTTAGATTAACGTTTCCGATCATCTTGATTCGTCTTTGATATATCTGACGGGTTTCGGCATATCTTCAGTGGTTGGTCGGGATATAAGCAGGGTGAGGCATTAGCGCAGATACACTAGAGAACATGATTAAATTACGAAATGTCCGAAAGAAGTTCAATTTGAATTGAGCAAGGGCTGTAGAGTAATATCAGTATCACCCAAGACAAATAGTGGTACATAAAAGAAAAATATGAGGTACTGACCCCGAAACATCATTATAATAATAATAAATTACCATTTTAAATTAGATTAAATTAATTACCACTAAATAGAGTTGTCTTAACTCAACCAATAAATAAAATACACATAACAAAGAAATACTGGCTTATACTAAGAAAAACATAATTAAATTTTTTCTGTTATAGGATGGTTTGGAACAAGGCATGTGGTGACTGTTATGCTGTTCTTGGGAATGGCGAATGCTTACACAATGAGGACAAACATGTCTGTAGCTATAGTCGCCATGGTGAATCAAACAGCGCTACCAAAGGACCCAACGATTGTCACTGATGAGTGTGGAGAGGGTCCATTAATAAACAAAAACGACTCTCATGTGGTAAATTGAATCATAGATTTGTGTTAATTTTGTATTTTAATTGTTGAATTTGTACATTCAGCACCATAAGGATGGTCCTTTCTTATGGAACACAGAAGAGCAGGGGTATATCCTCAGTGCATTTTTCTACGGTTACTGCATCACACAGATACCATGCGGTATCCTGGCAAAGAAGTATGGCTCAAAATGGTTCCTCGGAGGTGGTATGCTCCTCAACTCAGTGTTCGGAATGTTGGTGCCATTGGCTGCCAGTTATGGTCAAGTCAGTCTCATCATCATCAGGTTCATCCAGGGGCTAGGGGAAGGTCCGATTGTCCCTTGCACACATGCCATGCTGGCAAAATGGATTCCTCCTAATGAGCGAAGCCGAATGGGCGCTATCGTCTATGCCGGGGCTCAATTCGGAACAGTCGTCTCGATGCCTCTCAGTGGCATTCTGTCAGATGTGGACGAACTCGGAGGATGGCCTTCCATCTTCTACTTTTTCGGGGTTCTCAGCACCATCTGGGCTGTTGCTTTTCTCCTCACCGTGTACGAAGACCCAGACTCCCATCCGACCATAGATGAGAATGAGAAAAAATACATTATCAGCACTGTCTGGGGCACAGGCGGAGTGTCTGTACGTACACTTTTTTTAAGCACATTGTGAATGTTATCTAAACTGTTCTATTAAATTTTTCAGTCTCCTCCCGTACCCTGGATGTCCATTCTGAAATCAAAGCCTTTCTGGGCCATCCTAATTGCCCACATCGGACAGAACTACGGTTATGAAACTTTAATGACTGAACTGCCAACATTCATGAAGCAAGTTTTGCGATTCAACATAAAGGAGGTAAAACATAAAAGTCAAACTATTGTCCAAATTTATTTTTTTGACAGTAAAACATTTATATAAAACATCAAATGATTGAATGAAAAATACTCTTTCTCGATGAAACTGCTTTTAACTTTTCGAGATCACTCAGTGGCAAAGTAAATATTGTCATAAACAGTTTACTCCTCTCATCGGTCCTGTTTTTCTTTTCTACGGCTGGTCTCTCTCCAAGAAAAACACCCTACTTTGATAGAGTGCTTTTTCTTAATTGTAGAATGTGTCACTTATGATTAAACCAGCAGTTTCATAAAATTCAATGGCCCTTTTACAAAAAACGTTTTAAATTATCATTATGAACAAAAACATTTACCTTCTTTAACTGGTTTTTAACTATTTATTATATATTTGATTATTTTAAAAAAATGTTTAACCTTTATAGAATGGAGTCCTCTCAGCTCTTCCTTACCTTGCTATGTGGTTTTTCTCAGTCTCTTCCAGCTGTCTTGCAGATTACTTAATAACAACAAAGAAATTGTCTCATACGACAACGAGAAAAGTTGCAAATGGATTTGGTAAATTAGTAATTGTATTTATTTATTAAAAAGAAAAAAAAACCCCATCTCAACTGAAAATATTTCAGGACACTTCAGCCCAGCTTTGGCACTGATCCTGGCCTCTTACACTGGTTGCAACCCCTATCTGACCGTTTCAATTCTGACCATCGGTGTTGGCCTGAATGGTGGGATATATTCCGGATTCAAAGTCAACCATCTGGACATCTCACCGAGATTTGCAGGGATACTGATGTCCTTCACAAATTTCAGCGCTAACATGGCCGGCTTGGTCGCACCGATCATAGCAGGTCATATTATCCACGGAAGGGTAAGACTCAGTTATACTATATGAAAGATTTTCCTTTTTGTTTTCATTTTGATTAAAAGTGGCCACTCATGATAAGAGACAAAACATTTAATTTTGCCTGAACAGACTGACAAGCAGATTGTTGATATCATCAGACAAATTACTACCATGAAAAGAGTGAAGTGTTTTGAGATTGTCCCAAGAATTATGAAAAGTGTGTTTTTAAGTTGAAAAATGAAAAGTGTAAACCCCATGTAAATAAAATGACAATAATTTATCAATATCACTAATGATATCGCAGGTATACTCGAGCAATAAAATTTTGAGAGAATCAGCCACTTAATTGTACATTTAATTTATTTTATTCCATAAAATCATAAAAAACAATGATTTTTAAATATGTTTTGGCTGTTAATTGAACTTTATTGAAAAATACTTAAATTTTTATTATTATTTATTAAATAAAATAATTTCTGTCATACAAGTGGGTTTGATACCCAACTTCCCATTGGTTTTCATGTACCATGGTTCAAACCACTTTACCCTAACCACTCAGCCACTGTTATCATTTAATATTTAATTTTTTAAAAAAATATTTGACCATTATTATTAAAATAAATTTTAATTGTGCACACAATAGTAATAAAATTTGTATTTAGCCCACACAAGCTGCATGGAGGGAGGTGTTCTTCGTAGCGTCTTCTGTCTATATAGTCTGTAATATCTTCTACCTCGTTTTTGCGACGAGCAAGAGGCAGCCCTGGGATGACCCGTCCAAAGATAAGCCCACGCCGAGCAAAGATATCGTCGAAAGCGTTCACTGAGACTGTCGATTACGCTGTGATGAAAGCGGAGATCCTTTTTTTTTTATTTAAGTCAACAGACTGATTCGTGCCTTAAACAGGGTATAATCATTATTTAGTAACTCGAAACCTCCTCAGACTTGTATTCATTACTCAGAATGGATGTCATTGTTCAATAATTATTTGTAATATTTGTTTTAATTGTTATATTGTACAGAAAGTTTTTAACATGTATATAAAAATGTATAGCTATAGGTTTTTACTTGCACATATTGTATTTATTTGTCTGGATTTTTGTTTTGTTTTTATATTTTGCCTTTTTGTTTAATTTTGACTTTTTATTTTATTTTATTTTTTAAATATCAAAAAGTTTAATGTACCTGTGGAGAAATACTTTCAAGATTATTTCTATGAACAATCCAAAATTTATTCAAGTACATTCCTTTTGAATATTTGAATATATTTTATTTTTATTATGAATAGATTTCAGCCCTGTATTTTTATTTTTATTTTTTATATTGCATAGTCAAAATTTTAGAAACAACTAGTGATTTTCTATTTGCCTATGAAAAAAAAAGATTTTGCCATACATTATTTTGCAATGAAATACACTGTGTATTATAATAATATATAAAATAAATGTAAAGAAAAACAATTTGGGGTTTTCCTGAAGTGTTATTTTTTTAAAACTGGAAATTTGAAAGCACACCCAGTCGAATGAGTGAGATCTGAAATAAAGACTAATTTTTACAAGAATTGCCTTTATTTATTTATATATATATTTCTTTTTTTTCACAAAATTGACCTTCACATTCAGTTTTACACTTTGTTATTACAGTAGATTGTCCAATGAGTCTATATAGTAAAAAGAATATGTCAAACAAAAACCACCACTGGTGTCAAAATCGAAAAAAAAGGAACTTCTGCATTGTTCACAATTAATCAAAGATATAGAAAAATACCATTTTTTAAATTTAAAACAAAGAAGAAAATATTTTCTTAGGACTGAAACAAACTTTTATCAAAAACAAATGAAAACATTATCCAACGTTTTAAAACACTGTACACAATTTTGCATTAATTGTGCCAAAATGAGTGTGAAATAACTTATAAACAAAAACATACAGAACTTTTTTTTTAGAAATATAGCAATCTATAACGAGCTTATTAAGAAAATAATATTACATTTAAGCATTTTATAGATTTAAGAATTTTAAAAATCTCTTATAAGAACACTTACCGGACTGGTCATTCATTCAAAAGTATAGCGCTTGCTAAACCGATGACTCAATGCTCACAATTACAATTACTCATGGTAATGAAAATCCCATCCCACTTTTAAACTTAATTTGTAATTAGAAACCATACAATAAGGGTACAAACTATTTAAAAAGAAAAACTTGTTTTAAAAGTTACAGCCATTCCTAGTGTTTTTTTGAATTTTCTATATTTACCTCGCTTTATTTAGAGAGATGCTGTTAGAATCTCAATGTGTCTTTTTTGAATTAAATATAATTTTTATTGTGTATTTTAATTATTTTGTGATCGATCTGCTTGACTTTACGACAGCGCATCAAGTTTAAGGATCAATCGATCATAGATTCAATTGAATATTCAAACATTTGATTATATGTTTGATGAATTTGCACTGATAAGTGACAAGTAAAAATTGATCGATAACAGAAATTTTGAATTTTTGTATTAATTCTGAGAAACATTTTGACTGTATTATTTCAAGAAATCGATAGAGATTATTTTCAATATTTTCACATTTTCATGGGTTGTTTTGTATTTTATTTATTTAAGTATTTACTTTCATGTTCTATGTGTAAAAGTTATTTTTATTTATTAAAGTTGGGTAAAAAAAAAAAAAAAAATTGGTTTTGCCCAATTATGCGACATAGAAGAAAACCTATGCCCTAACAGTATTGTGTATTATTCTTTACTCATTAAAATTTAGTTTTATTTAAGTTGGAATTTAAAATGTAATTTTGAGGGTCATAGCGGCAATTATAAGAAACACAGTTTAACGACATACTACAGAAACCAGAAAGATCACACGCATCATGTCTGATATTAGACTCGCTAGTTTTTCTGAATGCCTATGATAATAGATAAATATTCTCTTATACGTCTACAACAAACAATTTGGACTGAATGACCCTAGATATTTAAAATTAAAATCTGGACAAAGTGGTGTTTTGGTTATGAAGGCAATGATAGATAATAAGGATTATTTTCACACTTTTGTTTACTTTTAGACGCACACGTATTGCATAAATATACTTCAATTCACATCCACAAAATAATAATCCCAACGAAGAATAAGATTCTGCAAAATCACCAAAACGTTGGTATCAACAATAATTGACTTAAATCTTAAATCCAAGGGGAAGACGATAATAAAATTTTATGGCGAACCTAACTCTTGATCGTATGCCATAATTTGTCGACTTAAATATGAAAAACTGATTTAATAAAAAAATACCGGTTAATACTGAGTGAATACATTTTTAAGAAAAAGTTATTATCGTATTACGAGCCAGGGAATTCACAACACTTAAAGAATAGTAATAGTCGCTTATTAAACGTTAGTTATTATTGGACAACTGTTATATCTTATTTTCATTTTAAAAGTGGAAAATTTACTTTACTTTTTCAAAACTTCCTGGTCCACTTTTCAACTTATTAACATTAATACTCGTATATCGTTTTGATAGAGTTTAACCCATTGAAGATTTGTTACCCAATTCGAAGAGAGTGCCTGTGCCCAAGAGCCAAATTATAGAAAGAATATAGAAAACAGACGTCCAACTATGATTATATTTATTTGTTATGTTTAACCCATTTGTTTATGAGATGGAGCAGGAGTTGCGTTTACTGCCCGCGTGCCTCTCCCTGATGCTGTTGAGATGTGCGAGCTGGGCAGGAGACGGTATGGCCGGGTGGACAGGTGTCGTCGCCTGGCCCTGCTGCGGTGGCAGAGACTGTCTCCGCCTCCTTCTAAGTGCAGGGCTGAGGTTATACTTTACTTTCGCCTGGGCCAGAAGCTCCTTGAACACCTGAGAAACGTTGATGTTGTCTTTGGCCGAAGTCTCAACAAAACCGTTCTCCCAGTCGACAGTCACGATTGATTCGTGTGTTTTGATTGAGTCCTGAAAAGTACATTCACTTTTTAAATATCACCCAAGCAAACTGATCGAACGAAACTATATGCCAAGCTGGTAACTAGACCAGGGTGTTTGAACACGATCAAACGACAGTTTGGAAGACAGTCATTTTTTAAGTTAAACAAGAAATTATTAGTAATTATTACCTCATTGTACTGGTTTTCGAGAAGGTCTATCTTGTTGCAGACGACGACTATTGGGACATCGGCATCGCCTTTGATCTCGAGTATCTGGTCCCTGATGATCCTCGCCTCTTCGAAAGATTTCGTGTCGTTGGCCGAATAGACGAGGATGAAAGCGTCTCCGGAAGTGATAGAAAGTGCCCTCATGGCTGGAAATTCGAGGGAGCCGGCCGTGTCCAGGATCTCCAGAGTGAGCCGCACACCGCCGACGTTGAACTCTTCCCTGGGTCATAATTTTTTGGATGAGCGAAGTGTAAAACGGGGTAAAACGCGCGATCCTTACCGGTGCATCTCTTCGACCGTCCTTTTGTACTTGGTTGAGAAAGTACCGTAGAGGAATTGGGCTATTATGGACGATTTGCCAACTTTGGCACCTCCCAGTACTACGATTTTGTGCTTGGACCCTCCGGGAGAGGCACTCGCGTGACCCGCATCGTCTTCCTTCGTCTCACCATGGCTCTCAGGTCTGAAACAAAAACTTCCAATGTGAATTTCCTCAAGAAATATAAAGTTTTAAAGTTAAGACCGATATTTAATCACAATTTATTACACAGGACAGATTTAAAAATAGACGTATTTTTCGTAATTATAGTTTTACAAATAAAAAGATCATTGAATAAGCTGTATTAATGAAAGTAGCACAGGCAAAAAAAGAAAGCACAAAATTTTTTCCGTTTGCAACGTAAACTTCATTCCGGTATTAGCTAAGTCAACAAGGGCTTAATTCGACGAAAGGGTTCTGCACGGAAGATTGTACTAGTACATTTATTTTTAACGATGCGCTTTCCACTTGGCCTGTTCTATTTCATTAAACAAAGAGGTACCTGCTGGAGAAAAAATCTTTTAATCCTGTACCAGGCTTTTAGATTTAATCTGATTTATTATTCAAGACTATTAGATATTCCACGTCATGAAGCTACGCACCATAACCTAAAATTGAGTTTAATTAATTCAAATTTAAAGAATCCTACTTGTCTAGCTAAAAAAGTCAAATTTTTAGAATGCTATTAAACGTTTAATTAGAACCTTAACGAATGTGCAGATGTATTTTGATTGAATCATATTCGTCTATTCTATTCCAAATTGTTGATCGTTTTTATTTTTAGAAATCAGATTTATATATAGTGGATGATTGTTTAGGGCAGAAAAAAGTTATTGGTCCTCGCCCACCCTCTCATTCTTTATTGTTATTCTCGTTTCCATCTACCATACTCGCACCCTAGTACTCGATATTCCTTAGGGTAATTGGGGAAGGAGCCCCTCCATTCATGCTAATAAATTAATTCACACTGCCCCAGTGTGCTCAATATGCCTCGGGGTGATTACGTGAACAGGTGCCTCCATTCACACTAATAAATTAAATTCACTCTGCCCCATTTTACTCAATATGCCTCGGGGTGATGAGGAGAAGAGGTGCCTCCATTCACACTAATAAATTAAATTCACTCTGCCCCAGTGTACTCAATATACCTCGGGGTGATGAGGAGAAAAGGTCCCTCCATTCACACTAATAAATTAAATTAACTCTGCCCCAGTGTACTCAATATACCTCGGGGTGATGAGGAGAAGAGGTCATTCACGCTATAAATTACATTCACACTGCCCCCAGATAAATCCATATTCCTCGTAGTGATGGGGGAAGAAGCCTCTAACTGCCCCAGTGTACTCAATGTGCTTCAGGTGATTACGGGAAGAGGTGCCTCCATTCACGCTAATAAATTAAATTCACTCTACCCCACTGTAGTCAATATACCTCGGGGTGATTACGGGAAGAGGTGCCTCCATTCACGCTAATAAATTACATTCACACTGCCCCAAGATAAATCCATATTCCTCGGAGTGATGGGGGAAGAAGCCTCTAACTGTCCCAGTGTACTCAATGTGCTTCAGGTGATTACGGAAAGAGGTGCCTCCATTCACGCTAATAAATTAAATTCCCTCTACCCCACTGTAGTCAATATGCCTCGGGGTGATTAGGAGAAGAGGTCATTCACGCTAATAAATTACATTCACACTGTCCCCAGAGAAATCCATATTCCTCGGAATGATTGGAGAAAAAGATTCTCACTGCCCCAATGTAATCAATGTGCTTCAGGTGATTGCGGGAAGAGGTCCCTCCATTCACTCTAATAAATTAAATTTACCCTCCCTCAGAGAAATCCATATTCCTCGGAATGATTGGGGAAGAAGCTCCTAACTGCCCCAGTGTACTCAATGTGCTTCTGGAGATTACGGGAAGAGGTCTCTCCATTTACGCTAATAAATTAAATCCACTCTGCCCCAGTTTACTCACAAGCCTCGGGGTGATTGGGAGAGAGGTCATTCACGCTATTAAATTACATTCACACTGCCCCCAGAGAAATCCATATTCCTCGGAATGATTGGGGAAGAAGATTCTCACTGCCCCAGTGTACTCAATGTGCTTCAGGTGATTACGCGAAGAGGTCACTCCATTCACGCTAATATATTAAATCCACTCTGCCCCAGTTTACTCACAAGCCTCGGGGTGATTGGGAGAGAGGTCATTCACGCTATTAAATTACATTCACACTGCCACAGAGAAATCCATATTCTCGGAATGCTTGGGGATGAAGCATACACACATAAATTATATCCACAATGACCCAGAGTACTCTGTATGCCTCCGAGAGATTGGGGAAGAATCTACTTCACTTACTCTAATAAATTATATTAACACTGCCGCAGAGGTAGATGTTATTCATCGTGGTAATTGGGGAAGGAGCCCATCCATTCACGCTAATACATTACAACACACAACATATCACACTGACGTAGGGTACTCGCAAATTAGAAAACCCATTAAATTGGTGACAAATTTTGTATATTTGTAACTAAAGTATTTGTATATTTTATATTTCCGAAATGATACATCAAATCATTTATTAACAAGGTTATTTATTTATCGAGCGAATACATAAACACTAAACTATCACGTAAAGCAATCCAGAAAATGGAGAAAATGGGCGATTGTAGAATTAAACAGCGTTCCCTTTGTGTACCTGAGCCATTTTAAATTTTAAGCAGGGGTCTTTGGACTTAAGCGGGGCTTAATTATATAGAAGGCTTCCACCTAATTACGACGCTTTGAACCAGACCGTTCGCAAATTCTATAACGCCTATGAATTGATGAAAAAAAACGAAAATTTTTCTACTCAGATGTTTTAATAAATTTTGTGATGATACTAGTTAGCATAAAAGCCTTTGATTGTGTATGGCACCAATATCTCATATGCTTACTGGATTTTCCAGGATATGTCATCTTATAAGTTATTATCTGCCATTATTTATGTCCAGGTACAGTCAGGTTTAATGATACTTAAGTGGCAATGCATCGGATGTTCCCCAGGGCTCCGTGCTGGGTCCTATTCTTTTCAGCATCTATAAACGACTTTAAAGAGATCAAATCGTTTTCGGACTTAGCACTGTTTCACGTCTAAAGTACAGTTAACATTGGCGATGCATTAATCGTCCAGACCTAAAACTGTCATTCATACATTTCTTTAAAAAATACATGTATTCATTAGCGTGAAAACATTCATTAGTAAGATGGCATTTATTATTAGTGAGAATGTTGTTAAGAATATACTTATTAGCAAGAATGTATTTATTAGCGAAAAAGAGAATGGAATAGTGCATTAAATTTTTAATTATTTAAGAAATCTACGGACATAAAAACGAATTGGCCACAAAAACCAATCAATTAAAAAACGAAGATTAATTATACTTGATTATCCTGTTAATCGAGTTGGTCCCGTTTTGGCATTTCGCTATTAGTGTTCACTATTTTTATTTAATTACAATTAATTAAGGTTTTTAGTTGAGATGAAAAAAAGTTAATGGCACGAGAGGGATTCGAACCCACGAACTTCGGCTAGATACGCCGCTGCTCTACCACCTGAGCTATCGTGACCTCGATCCACTCGGACATCAACTCTTTTGACTTTTGAAAAATGGCAAAAGGAGGGAAAACTCATAAATTGGGTTTGAGATGGGGAGTTGATGTCCGAGTGGATCGAGGTCACGATAGCTCAGGTGGTAGAGCAGCGGCGTATATAGCCGAACGTCGTGGGTTCGAATCCCTCTCGTGCCATTAACTTTTTTCTTCATCTCAACTAAAAACCTTAATTAATTGTAATGTATTAATTGGTCAAGCGGACCACGAAATTTGTGAATTTTTATTTAATATTACTATTTTTACATTTACGTTTTAGTGGTCAATTGACGAAGTTACTCTTTCGACTAATTATTCTTTCTATGTAAGGTCTTGGTTGAGATAAAAAAAGTCAGTGTCACGAGCTGGATTCGAACCCACGACCTTCGGCTAAATACGCCGCTACTCTACCACTTTAGCTATCGGGACTTCGATCCTCTCGGACATCTACTCTCTATTTCACTCCAATTTATTATTATTTTTATTTATTTATAAGCGTTTCGCTATTAGTGGTGGGACTATGTAGATGCCACACCCTGCTTATAACCCTGACATCCACTGAGGTAGCGAATCGCTGGGCAAAATGATTGGAAACGACCGAATTAATTTTTTATTTTATTTTTTTATATTTTTTTTTATTATTTTTTTATTTTTTATTTTTTTAAAGAAGAAAATAGAGAACATATTGACAGAATATTGTTCAATTTTGCCTCAACTACAATGTTGAATAATCATTTTGCTCTTTAGTATAGACAATTAATCTACTTCGCAAGTATTCAACTTCCGTGTTCAATTTACAACTGTTTTGTCTGATAAAACTGTTTTTTTTTTGGCTGAGTACTTGAACAATTATAAGTACAGAAAGGGAATTTAAGCGGAAAATAAATTCCCTAACGTTGTTATGGCAGACGTAAAAACTCACGATTGATTTCCAAGGGGGTTTCCCTTTGTAAAAGCCCCCTCTCCAAAAACCGTGGTTTTTAATTACACAGATCCACCAGGAACAATGGATTTGTTTTTAAAAAGACGAATACAACCAGAAGGGTAGAAAAACTCCCTTCCACCATCTTTCTCCCGCTAATTATTTCCAACTGTTATTTCCAAGAAACGAAATATGCCCCTGGACTGGATTTACGGAGTGATTTATTTGAGTGAAAGTAATTTACGCTTCTACTGAAAGCTTTTGAGCTTGTAGAGTTATACAAAGGGACTCTTTTCATTAACGTAAAAAAAGGTACTCGCTGGGATTTAACAAACTGCTTATAGAGAAGTACAGCAACCTGTAGTTGTAATTAGGCTATGCAATTAAGCGTGTGATACAATAGATTTAAATAAATACACTGATGGACAACTTTAACACACAATTCGGATTATTTAGCTTAACATTAAATACATTTCTACCTTATGTTGATGAAGAAGAATCGATCGCAAAGATCTGGTTTCTGGTCAGGTAGAGAAAGAAGTAGAGATTATTGCCAATATTTCGGCCTTTATAAAACACATCATCAGGGCCTGAATAAATATTACATTATTATGTTATTATTTCATTAATTACAAGTTTTGGTTTGTTTAAACGTACAGCATCCTATTTTTTATATTAACATTTCAGAATAACGAAAAACCCGACGACATCGACTATGAGGTCTCGAAGTACATGAGGTGTGTAAGTTGAACTAAGACAAGTTTTCTGTGTTTTTTCTATAATTGATCGTAAAACTAGATAATACCAATAATTTGCAAAATAAATAAGTCGTTTTTAAACAGGATTACTAAGGTTAGTGGTCTCTCCAAAAATGTAGGTCCAGTCGATAAAGAAACGTTATGCGGAGGAGGTAATTCTCCTCAGACCAATCCACTGCCCCCACAAGTCAAGAAGGAAAGGGGACAAAAAAGTTTTCTTTTTACTGATTATTTAATTTGGTAAGATGCAGTCTGGTGTGATGTAGGTTAGAAAAACATTATCTTCATCTTGCAAACGTTTCGATCTTTATTGAAATCGTCTTCATGGCCTGGGATTTATGAACAATGTTTAAATTATACAAATATATATAAGATCTTAATATGAATTTATACAATAATATACACAATATAGAACTTTTAGGACTTACAAAGTGTTTGACAAAGTTTGGGTTTCTGTTTAGTTCCAGTTTTATTACTAAATTTTTAAATATTTTTGAATTTTTTTTCAATAATTCAATAATTTTTTTTTAGAATTAGGTAATAAACATTTTTTTTTAAATGTCTTACTTTTAACAACCGGGCGATGTCAAATTGAGCTGATCTCACCACTACCTGAGGTGGGATTGCCCACCAACCTTAATAAGATTAATTTTTCTTTTTATCTAAGGTTTTTGGTTGAGATAAAAAATTAGTGTCACGAGCTGGATTCGAACCCGCGACCTTCGGCTCAATACGCCGATCTTCTAACCACTTGAGATCTAGACTTCATCTCAAGTGGTTATAACAGCGGCGTATTGAGCCGAAGGTCGTGGGTTCGAATACCGCACGTGACACTAATTTTTCACCTCAACCAAAAACCTTAGATAGAAAGAATAATTAATTGGACCAATTAATATGATCAATTAAGATCGATAAGCAAATATTGCTTAATCCCGATGTAAAAAGAGCCGTGGGTAAATAAACCCGGCTGAGTCTAAGGGTGGGACAACGACGTCAAACCAGCGACGTTTTAACTTAAAAAAAAAACAAAAAAAAACTAGAAATTAAAAAAAATTAGAACAATTACGGGTACGAAAGATAAATATATATTTCTGGATTTTAAAAGAATGCTTATGTGTGCTTCAAAAAACCCAAGTCCGTTATGAAAATAATTCATCTCTCGTGAAAAATTAATTTCCCTGTTCACAAGAACAGGTTAAACTTGTGCAAAACAACGTGTTTATATCCCACAAAACCCTTTGCTAATAGGAAAAAATTAGTAGCAATTCTATAAAATTTACACTTTGTAATATGTTTTTTGTTTCTCCTGTAAAATTTGAAAAGTTGGAGATGGTCCCTTTTCAAAATGGCCGATTCAATTATGCCGGGACACCGGGCAGAGTGGGTGTTTGCAACTTATTATAAATAACATCAGATATAGCAAGCAGTTCACAATGGAATCAGGAGAGATCAAACAGGGGTGAGTTGTAATGTAGTTATGCAATTTATGTACGAAGTAGGCATTCCCAAGCGCTCACAAAACAAGCTTTCATCAGTTTACAGTTATCAGTATCCGAAAATCTCGAAATCAGCAGCATTCAGCTCGTTGACAGGCTCAGCGCTGGGTACAGTAAAGTTCACCCTTAATTACCAACTTTCAATTAGTTAATCTTTTTTATGTAAGGTATTGGCTGAAATGAAAAAAGTTAGTGTCACGACCGGGATTCGAACCCGCGACCTTCGACACAATACGCCGCTGCTCTAACCACTTGAGCTATCGTGACATACCTGTGGGTTCGAACTGAAGTGGGTTCGAATCCTACTCGTGACACTAACTTTTTCATTTCAAACAATACCTTACATAAAAACCATTAATTAATTGAAAGAAGTTATTTGGTCAATCACGAAACATAATTGGCTTAATAACTAATTAATTATTTGTTTAAAATTGACTGATTCGTTCTTGACAACATTGCACCGACGTAATAAACTTGTAATTCATGATTGGTTTTATTGACGGATTTAATGACACCTTCATTATGTACTCAAATCTCTTCTTTATGCCAGCGGCTCATTTTAATCTCCTGGTACAGGCAGTAAAAATGTATCCGGCTCATTTTACATCCCCTGGTACAAGTAGTAAAACCAAAAACGGCTCATTTTACCTACTTTGGTCAATCCCATGGGGTCGGCTCAATTTGACACCGCCCTCACAACCAAACCTATTTTTGCTATTAAAAATATGAATAAACCTAAATACTTTAAAATTTAAGGGTGATGCTTTAATTTTGTCCATCAGTGTATATACAGCATAATCTAAATAAACGTTTTAATAATTTAATAAGAAAATAATATTTGCATTTTCCTTAAAGTTCTTGGCTGAAAACTTTAAGACTAAGTACTTAGTAAGCATCTCCTCATTAATTATTAATAGTGGAAAACGTTCTATATGTTGGAAAGTTTCAATTTGGCTTAGGTTATCGGTAGATGCTTATTTTAGGCATAGTTCGATATCACGAGATTATTATGATATAACAAGATGGTTTTCTTATTGACCATGAAAGATAAGAGCTTTTTGGGACTTCAATCCGTCGAAGGGTTATTTGAAACGAATGGAGTAAGATGTCGCTTGTACGTGGTATTCGGAAACTTGACTTTAATTACAGAAAGATACAGCCGAAGAGTTTCGCTACACATCGTTTGAAGGTGGGGAAAAAGGTTAAGATTACGACCGAGGGAGACATCCGATTTCCAAGGGGAAACCAACCAAAAGGAGTAATTAGGCGGAATGTTCTTAATTTTCTTTATAAAGACCGTACACTTCTGACACGAACGATTTTCTCGGGATGAAAATAAAATACGATTTGATAAAAAAATCCTTCATTATTATTAATTGAAAGATATTAATTGGTCAAGCTGACCATGAAAACTAGTGAATTATCATTATTATTATTATTTTCTTGTTTTACGAGTTTCGCAACATCAGAGGTTATGCCGGTGTTTTTGAAAAAAAAAAGCGCATTGTAAGTATGCAGGGTTCGAATGCAGGGCCGCTGGATTCGAACCCCCGACCTTCACCTTACAGCGATGAGCGCCGTGTCAACGCCTAAACCGTTGCGGCCACCGACAATGAAGGAGGAGGCTTCATTATTGAAGACAATTTGCATAAGAAATAGCAAAAAGAATAAGCGCAAATTATATTTTATTTGAATTTATGATTCGAATATCCTGGTTTACCTATTTCTTGTTCAGGACGGTCTGACGCATTGGGCAATTTACCTCTTCAATATTGTCAGGGTATAAGCAGGCGCCGTCACTAACCAGCGCTGAGGATGGCCATTTCATAGCGCATATCGAAGAAATTCTCACAATATTTTTTTAGAAAGAAATATACAAGACCGATGATCACGGGAGGGATATGTCAATCTATCAGGAACTGGCATCTGGGAAAGCATGGTATATTGGACCAGTAGTAAGTTATGCGACGAGGAGGAAGAAACTGCGATCCATATCACCCTCGCAAAGCACCAAATAGAGACATAACCGGTACCAAGAAGACACGGGTAACCTACAACTTCTTAACAGAAGTATCGAGTCAATTGAACTGAACTAAAGAACGAGGAAAAGTACAATAAAGAGGAAAGCTGCAGTGCTTGGGGAATACAAAACTCTAAAATACCAGCATACCATTATCATCATCAACACCGAATTCCAGCTTCACCATCTTGCAGACCTCATGAACAAATCTCACTATTCAAATAGTGATGTTTGTTTCTGATCCTTCTAGTCTGAGTGTTTGTCAAGGTAATAAAGAGTGTGAGGCACTCTCCTCCGAAGTTGAACGTTTAAATGATCCAAGACCTCAAAACTGCAGCTTCATCACCCTACAGACCTCAACAAGAAATATCACCATATGAGTTTATGACTGGAGATGTTCTATGTATTAGATTTATTGAGATCTGAAGATTAATTGTCAAATGTTTTTCAATGAAAAATTATCGTTTGGACTTTGGACGGTCCATGTAACGAGTAATGTCGTCAGCCTCCAAATATTTTTTTTTAATTAATTTTTTTTACGAGGGTTCGCAAGAGCAGAGGTCATATCAACCGGTGCCGGTGCTTTTTGAAAAAAAAAACATTTGTAAGTATGTCGGGTTCGAATGCAGGGCCGCTGGATTCGAACCCGGGACCTTTACCTTACAGTGATGAGCGCCGTGTCAAAGACTAAACCTTGCGGCCACCGACACCCCCTCCAAATATTATGTTATGTATGTTTTAATGAACATATATAAAGATTGTCATTATTAATGTCCTTTGGATGAATTTGTTTGTCCTAAAAAAATCTTCGAAATACTATAGTAGGAATGCGCAATGGAAGCGTAAGAATGATGAGGGTGCTTCATTCCTGATCTTCCTGAGCCTTCTAGCCCACCTGGACATGAATAACGGCTCCCAATGATTTATTCCCAGTTTGTTGAAAGCACTTTTATCGGACTGAGACGAGGATCGAGGAAAGGTGATAAATTCTACTCGAAGGTAACCCGAGGACAATGCCTGCCGGTGGCGATAAAACTGCGGGCGCAAGGCGCATTTGGCCCACTCCGCCCTTTTTTCCAAGTTATTGCCCCTTCGACGGTTCCTTATTTGTCTCCTGTACATCTTCTAGCCGTTTATCGGGTAATACAACGCAAATTGAATTTACCATTCGGCCTTGGAGTTTGGGTTTCGTCGGTGGAGTGGACGGCAAAAATAAAAAATAAATCCTTTTTAAAGGATTTGCAATTTCTTTCAACTCTTCGGGTAATAAAACGTGATGGAGGCTTTCCAGCAATCCTGTATTGACGTAAAACCAAACGACTTGCGATAAATATACGAACACCATAATCACAAAAGAGACAAAACATAATACATGCCAGTCATAATTAACCAAAAAAGACAAAATCAAGCCATTTCTTAGTAGACATTCCTATAGTGAAATTATTGAATTGAAAGTTTGAAGATCAAAGTTCATGGTTTTATTTATATTGTTACAAGATACTACATCAAACCTGGTAATTTATGGCTTTGGGCGTTTCGTAGTGTTCCTTTCCTAGCTGTAGTGATGACTTATGTCGTGCCAGTGACTCACCCTGCTTATATCCCTAAATTGCGCATACCTATCCAGTATCATTTGTTCAGGCAATGTTTCCGATTTGCAGAAAATTCGATTGTGCAGATGTTGCAAATTATGACTAGCCAGCTGGTGTGGATGCTTTGTTAAAAAAAGAAGAAAGGCAACACTCCCGGCAATAATAACCCAAAGAAAATAAAATCTGGTCCGGTTTAATTTTGCCCCAGGTGTCCTGTGACCTTTTCTGCGCTTTTGTCAATGTTATTTTCGATCTGACGGAATGTAATAAATATTGTTGTTACAGTGAAAAACAAATCATGCCGCATAATAGCATAAATAGCAAGAATCAGCGTCTCTTTTAAAAAACTAGTAAAAAAACAAACAACAAAAGCAAGATGAACAGTAAATGTCAAAACTAAATTACTCTTATCAAAATTCGAGTTATTAAAAAAAATCTATTCGTGTAAACCGGTAATTGCTTATCGTGATATTGACGTTGGCAAAATTTTGGACTGGATAAGGTCGAGTACGGGCCAGCTATAAATTGCACCACCTGGTTTATGCTAAACCATGGCACCGGCTGCCTCCGAGCATGGGCCATTGCCTGGCCAGGATCTAACTGCAACAACATTCTAAGAACATATGAATGTGATTTGTCATTCATTGTTGCATAATTCTACGCTTTCGCGGACTGCTGGGATATTGTCCCGCCCACCAAAATCTATTTTATTTTAAACTATCATACTTTTGTTTTTTAAATTATGAAGAGATTAAGTAAAGATAGTAAGATAAAAACTTCAGGGCATAGGGAACTTTTACATATTCTGGCTGGAAATTTGAATAAAAATGATCTATCGTTAGATATTTTTATAAATTCTTTGTTTACTCGTGACGTAAAATTGTCATGTAAATAATGACTGCATCAAATGATTAAAATTGCCCCAAATATTTTACAAAATCTAATAAATATTGATGTTACTGGGAAAAACGAATCATGGCGCATAATTGCATAAATTGCAAGAATCAGCGTGTCTTCTACAGTAAATTTAAAAACTAAATTACTCTCGTCAAAATTCGAGTTATTAAAAAAAATCTATTCGTGTAAACCGGTAAATGATCTATCGTTAGATATTTTTATAAATGCTTTGTTTACTGGTAAGGTAAACTTGTCATATAAATAATGACTGCATCATATCATGCTCTAATTCCTGAATTTTCGCTAGAGGTTTGAATCGTGGAAATACGAGAAGCGAAACCAGACGGACAAACTGTTTTGCAAGGCTGAAATGGTCGACGGGTTTTAGGCTTCTTCTTGAAATTTATCCTCCTCAAAGTAAAAGAGTAAATGTAAATTATGCAAAAAGGCGGAAGAACCCCGAATCTCTAGAAAAAAGACATCGGTGCAGCGTTCCTCTCCAGGAGTAAATGTTTCGGCAATTTACAGTACGACCTTTGAGGTATATCTTGACGCTGGAAAATCACCTTTGGACAGTAAATTTACAGAGAGGTGGGTAAGAAAAATCTTTAAAGGCTAAACAAAGCCAAACAATTAACATCTACTTTTTTCTGTACTTTTGCCATTTTTTTTGTAACTTATGAAACTTACATATTTTTACAGTTGTAAATATATAGAAATGAAATACAATAGACATTTAAACAAACGGTTTGCAAGTTTAAAAATAATTTAGCAAATTTAATGGTTTTGTGGATATGTTTATACTGTATGTCAACAGGTACGCGAGCTTTTGAAATATTTTGATCTTTTATTAAAAAAAATGTAATTAAATAATTTTACCCGTATAAAAACATCAGAACAAAAGAACTTTTTGTTCATTAATAAATTACTTTTGAAGCGATGACACCTTTTGCCGGGCTTTTATCGCGGCAAGTCGTAAATATTCATGGAGTCGCCGGGCTGCTAAGTTAATTTTTAAAGTCGAGCCGGAACAGCGGGCAGAGGCGGTTTTGAAAATTGGTGTAATCAGTTTTGGAGGTAGTGGCAGGTTGGAAAAATAGGCCCAGCCCACGAGAATCTTTTCGAGAAGAAAGAAAATAATCTTTTCTAACTACGCAAAAAGAAAATTATCTTCAATTTCTCTCGCTCGGTCACAACCCTCCCGAGAATCGGGGGATATAACGGGGTTTGTTTATAATTAACCCCAACCCCTATCACTTTTAAAATAAGTTTCGACAGTTTTCGACTCATCGGGACATTCGGGAAATTGGTGAGGGGGTTGTGTTGAAATATTAGCAAACGTGAAAAAAAATTGACAAGGAGTTTGATCGTTCCTGATCATCCCCGTTCGCCAATTTTCGCTATTTAAGAAAAAATAACAAAAAGTTACATTTTTTGTGAAATTCTAGTTCATTTCGTTCATTCTAAGATATTTCTTAAAAAAGCTTCAGGGTTGAATTAAAAAGTAGCTGGTGTATTCAATACTTATAATTTTAAAAATGGTATAGGGAGTCCAACAATCCACTCTTGGGCCCAAGGACTGTTTTTATGTCGGGTGCTATGCCTACTTGCTCCCTGTACGGGTCCAAAGAGTGGCACTCCTAGATCAAGTGTGCGCAATGAACAACCTTTCTCTACACGAGCGGGTTTGGCCCAATACAGGTGTCAGAGTGTTGGGCCATCGCTCAGTCATGTTCTTTATACGCAAGAGCTTCTTGGATATCCATTGAAACTGCAAAACTTCTTTTATTGAGTTCTTAACTGCCAGTACAGCGTTACCTGGGCGGATCGCGGTGGTAGTGAGTGGATGGCAAGACGTCCCAGGTTTCTCAGCCTCATCTGCACGTACGCTGCCCTCCAACCCAACTTGTCCAGTTTCCTAGACCTCTATCACCGTTTCTTCAGCTCAGCACACCTCTCTAATAAGAGCACGAAGAGGGTCCACTGTGAATCTGTCATGGATAGCCTAAACCGCACTCAGGGAGTTGATACATTGGTACAGACGAGACAGGTGACAGTGCACCTTCGTTTCACCCAATCTCACGACGGATCGCATACTGCTCAGCCGCGCAGACTCTGCAATGTCGCGGGAGCGTCCTCAAACGAGCCCACGCAGGCCGCACCATCACCGGCCCTAAACCCCATAAAGTCGAGGCGAAAGCCGGCGAACCCCTATATGAGTTCTACGAAACCAGCTCGGTGAAAGTGTGGCGATCTATTCGACCTGGCCAATACCAGGGAGGCATCGGCCGGTTTTCCAGCTCGAGTACTGTCTCCTGTGTCAAACCGGCTTTCCCTAAAGCTTCGCCAGGGTCGAAATCTCACACTTGGCTATGCTTGGTTTTACGATCTTGACGCCTGGCTTGGCGAAGAAACCTTCGCATAGCTGAGAGTCAACAGATCTCGCTTAGTGCACGATACAACTCGAAGGCCCCTAGTAGAATCTGTCGAGCCTCACGAGACGAGTTTTCCGGGCCGAGGAATAGGTCATACAACCATAGAACCACCTTGAGCATAACAACCTTTCAAATATGTTCAGCAGGGTCTCACTGTCCGTTTTCGACCTTAAGTGACAAATACGATGGTTTTCCTGCAACGAAGACTTCGATGTGCCATCTAAACTTTTCATCGAATCTTCCTTGGGTGTCACTGTAATAAATATATCACTGGCATACAGGTCGAGTTAGGAAAGTGAGAATTTTTTTCGCTTTTCCATCTTAGATCCTGTTTTCTCCTCCTTTTCCATTTTCATGGAATTCAACTCTTTTTTTCTTCAGCCCGGATTTTGTTCAACTCTTCAAGGTCAATATTTTTTTTAACGTACTACTATTGTAACACTTTGGAGGTAACAGCACACCCCAAACCTTTTGGCAAATTCAATTAATTAAGGTTTTTAGTTGAGGTCAATGAACAAAAAGTCAATGTCACGAGCGGGATTCGAACCAACGACCTTCGGCTAGATACGCTTCTACTCTACCACCTGAGCTATCGTGAGTTCGATCCTTCTCGGACACCTACTCTCCATCTTACCCTACTTTATTAGGGGGTATTTATTATTATTTATTTATAAGCGTTTCGTTATTAGTGGTGGGACTATGTAGATGCCACACCCTGTTTATAACCCTGACATCCTCCGAGATAGCGAATCGCTGGCCAAAATGAAAGGAAACGACCGAATTAAATTTTTATTATGATTAATTTTTTTTTTTGAAAAAGAAGAAAACAGCAAACCAATCGAACACTTCCCATCTCAACCCCACCTTTTGAATTTTCCCTCCTTTTTGCCATTTTTCAATCTTTTGGCAAATGTAGGGACTCGCCTCACATGGAAGACTGTTATGTGAATTTAAAGTCTCAACTATCTGTCATTAGTCCGTTGTTTGTTACTAAACCCTTCCCCCCAAACTCTAGTTCTGAATTGTATTTAGATTAACTATGCCGAATTGTATGTATTTGCGATGTACATAAATATTGCAAACTCTTTGTAAATTTACTAGTATTTTTGCGTCAATGCATCAATTCTTTATAAATTATATAATGTACATGTTTATTCTAAAAAAACCGGTAGATATTGTTCAACCGGAATATTAATAATCAACAATAGGTGATTGTATTCCCCTTGGTATTTATTAACGGGCATAACAGTTCGTGCAATTTGTATGAGGAACGGTGTCAACAGCATTGACAGTTCAAATCATGCGAAAAGCCAGTTGTCATCGAAATATCACGGAAACCGTTTGAATTAAGCACTTTCCTGCCCCAATCACGGGCCCTATATTCTTGTTGGCAACTGCAGTCGATTTCAGACTCTGTTTTAATGAAATTTCTTCAAATGGAGTTAAACGTTTTGTTGATGAAACATTTGCTGTGAAGTTTTTGTTATTCTGAGTACCTCCTACACTTTTTTATTTATTTATTTTTTGGACTTGCCGGAGGTATTAGCCATTAGTTACTTAGTTTGTTAATTTCCACTTATATTCATACTCGCGTATACTTATACATACACGTATACATGTACATATACACGTAAATATAATTGTAACATAATGTACATAATTAATTAAGGTTTTTAGTTGAGATAAAAAAGTCAGTGTCATGAGCGGGATTCGAACCCATGATCTTCGGCTAGATACGCCGCTGCTCTACCACTTCACCTATCGTGACCTCGATCCACTCGGACACTAACTTCCCATCTCAATCTTTGTAGCCGAAGATCGTGGGTTCGAATCCCGCTCGAGACACTGACTTTTTTATCTCAACTAAAAACCTTAATTAATTGAGAGGTATTAATTGGTCAAGCGGACCGCGAAAACTAGAGAATTTAATAAGTAAAAATGAAGTATACCTTCACTAAAGCTCTCTGTGGCCATTTCGGATTCTCTATGTTGAGGAAGTAGGGACTTCCAATTGGTGTTAGAACTTCTTCCATGGTATCGATTTTTTTGAGCAGAGCTTCCCGTTGTTGTACGTGAAAACAATGTGATTGAAATCCTCTACCGTATCACAAGTGGAACGAACATTTGTGAAGGATCTGAGGTTTATCCTTTGGAGATAGTGAATAAATCGAGAGATAGTGAAATACTTGTTGCTACCCCCTGTACTATCGCTGAACCAGGGCTTAAGTCTATGTTTAGGGAACATAGACCAATAATATTTACCCATTTGGGCACAATCAAAGCTCTCTTGCCATCTTTTCATAATTCTAATTTTAAATTGCGTCAGTAGCTTTATATCAAAAAAGGTACCTTCAACAGTGGCCCGCTTAGCTAGTACCAACTATTTTATTGGATCCCATCCCTGAATGACCCTTAACCCAGCATATTACAACCTCTTTTCCCACATTTTTTAGCTCAAATAAACATTGAATAATATTAATGAGTACGTATTCGGATGTGGAATTAAAGCGGGGAACACACCCGATGCAACGCTATGCGACGCTATCCGATGATACCCGACGCAAATCCAAAGTTCAATTTTCCGTAAGATTGTATTACCCCCGTGCACATCTGCCGGATGCTACCCTACTCTACGCTCTGCGATCCCCACTGCCCAGATTTTCGTCGGGTAGCATCTAGTACAGTCGAAGACAAAAAACCGGACACTCATATTTTTATTCAAACTACATGTATTATTGTCGTTATATTAATTACAACATACTTATTTCAATATAAAACAAATTAACCGAGATCAAAAATTTATTAGTTTTTATTTTGAAAAAAATTTAATTTTAATGGTTTGGTAGAAAATTGATCAAAACACCGAAATACCATTTTTTTGATATAATGATTTAACCAACAATTTATTACACGGTTTTGCTCATAAAATTTAACTAACAATTTATTTCATGCATTTGCTCATAAAATTTAACAAACAATTTATTTCATGCTTTTTCTCATAAAATTACACCATTTTCGTCGAGTAGCGTCAGAACAGGACACTCATATTTTCTGTACTTTATTTAAAACTAAATATGTGCAATTTTGTCGTTAAATTAATTACAACATTTCTATTTTAATGTAAACCAAATTTAACGAGATCAAAAAATCATAAGTTTTTATAAAAATTATTTAATTACGATGGTTAGGAAAAAAATTTATCAAAACACCGGAATACCTTTATTGAAAGATATTAATTGTTCAAGCGGACCACGAAAACTAGTGAATTTAATAAGTTAAAATGAAGTATATCTTCACTAAAGCTCTCCGTGATTATTTCATTTGTCGATTTGTAGCCTAGAATCGAACAATCCAGAAAAATGGCAAAAAGGAGGGAATATTCAAAAGGTGGGGTTGATATGGGAAGTTAATGTCCGAGTGGATCGAAGTCACGATAGCTCAAGTGGTAGAGCAGCGGCGTATCTAGCCGAAGGTCGTGGGTTCTAATCCCGCTCGTGACATTGATTTTTTCATCTCAACTAAAAACCTTAATTAATTGAAAGATATTAGTTGGCCATGCGGACCACGAAAACTGAAGTGAATTTATTTAAAACAATTAAGTTTAACAAACAATTATTACATCGTTGTGCTCATAACATTTAACTAACAATTTATTATATGTTTTGTTCAAAATAATGCATTAATGTGTGGTGTTTAGTGACCGTTAGCCAATGAATATTTGAAGATCGTGAGAAGCGTGACGTAGGTTTTAGAAAAACATTTTCTTTAACGTGCCAACGTTCGATCTTTATTGAGCCCTGAAGATGATCTCAATAAAGATCGAAACTTTGGCACGATAAAGAAAATGTTTTTCTAAAACCTACGTCAGATTGCTTCTCATGATCTCCAAATAATATGCATTAAGAACAAAAGTGGCGTTGCGATTGCGATGCTGATTTGTGATACATGCTGTGTGACTGTACGAGACAAGGCGTCGGGTAGCATCGGGTAGCGTCGCATAGCGTTCCATCGGGTAAGCGTGTTCCCCGCTTTAAGCTTTGGATTTGACGTACCTTACTTAAATTACTCGTTAAAATACATATTTTTTGACTCTACAGATTTACAATAGCCTAATGCCTTAAAGAGCGATCCCTTCAGCAGTATAAATGCTGTTAAAATAAGGAAGAAGATACGTCTCTTTGTGCTTACTCTAGGTGTCCTAAAAGACAACCCTTTTTGTTCATTCAATGCCGATCCTTCAGTATAAACAAGCCGATGCAGGAAACAAATAATTTAAATCAGCTTGAAATATTTTTTGAGCCAACTGAGATTGGAAATGGGAATAATCATTAAGGATGACACTTTTTATTGCAATGCATTATTACTAGGAATGGGATTTATATGTGAAATAAAGCATAAAATATGTACATATACACATATAAATTTTTTTTACAAATATGTTAGTATAAAAGAAATCTATGTCAAAAGAATTTTATGATTTACATATTTTATATGAATCATGTATAAAAAGGTTTTTTAAATTTATTTGTAGCCTATACATACTTGTACATAATACAAATGTGATCACAATGTATATTGTTCACCGCTCGGTTACAGCACTAACACTGATGCCAGCGCTGCACCCGGAGGACGCATGCTATGAGAAGTCATCCAGTGCTGGCACTCATTTTAATGTATTAAGGGGCAAGGAGGTCTCGGGGCCATCGTCGTTTTAGGCGACTTGATGGTATCTCGGGATGGGAATATGTGGAGAGGGCTCTAGCGGTAGGGTCAGGATGGATCGATAGGTTGTTATTAAATTTTTGGAATCGGGAATGTATCAGTAGTGGACAAAAGAAACGTTGAGGTCTTTGTGGATAGTGAGGTTAGAGACGTAAAAAGGAGCTTTGACGATTTGTGGACTTTTGATTGGAAGAACTGGATACGCTGTATATTGGATGATTTGGCGGAACCCCACAGTTCCACACCGTATGTCCAAAGTGGTCGCAGGAAAGTCTTGTATAAGGTCAGTTTAGTGCTGATGATCAACCCGGATTTTGGTCCTAGTAGTCTGCGTAATTGTCCAAGTCTTCTGTTGAGTTGTTGTCTTTTAAATCTTGTGTGGGGATTCCACGTCAGTCTGCTGTCAAGTTATGACAAAGAGATAAAATAAAAATTTACAAACTTTAATTTTCAAAGTAAGTGTGTTTCAAAAACGTTTGAATTTTTTCAAATTACCGAAATCTCTGGAACCTTAATGAACTAATAACGGATTTTCAGTAATAGGAGTCTGACCCCGGACAAACAGCGAGTGTGGGCGGACTGGATTGATATGAGCATATTTATTTTATTATGCTTAACGGGCAGTCAAAATGCAATTAAATCTATTGTCCTGCTAGTACGTTACAACTTAGTTTGAATGGTTTTCCTGAATTCTATGGCGGATATTTGTGCCGTCGGAATAAACATGAACAACGGTACATCAAATTCGGTTGACTTCTTTACGATCACGGTCATACTTTTCGGCAAGCCTTTCCACCATGAACATTCAAGTATGTCCAAATTGGCGACTGAATTTATAAACAAGGGCCAAAGTGGTCTGAGAAGGAAACAGGGCCAATCGACTTCATCGGCCGGGGCCAAAGGGCCCCCGAAAGGGCTGGAGCATCCTGTCAGCTCGTTACTACGATCCACCCCTCCAGTGAAATAACGAGGAAGTTGAATAATTTAAACCCATTCTCGAGGGGCGAATTCAGAGAACCTTTCGCCCACATTCACTTAGCGAAGGGACAACCGACGACGACGTTGATTAAACCCCGTGCGATGCCAATTTCCGTGGAAATAATTGTGGACCCAAATGGAAATGGCCTCGCCCTCGTGGGACAATTTAGCCGCGGCTGCTGTGTGTTCAGGATCATGTTTCGTTTTTAGGTTTCACTTTTAATAATGCAAACAGTTAATATCCTGATTTACTAATTTATTTCATCCCTTTAACAATCTCAGGTCACTTTAATAACGATAAATGCCATGGGATTACATAACAATCAAATAAACTGACGGGTAAAAAATTCCTCCCACTTGAAATTTGTATTTTTATGTATTAATCAAAGTTTCACGTTTTCTAACGTTTAATAATGGAGTCTTTGTCTTAAAAAGTAAAAAAAGAAGTAAATTGCTAAGAAAAATGAAAAATGGAAAAAAGAGGTCAGATAAAATTTGTTTTAATTTGGTTTTAGGTTTTTAATTAACATTGCAATATGGCGTATTTCCATATCTTGCCTTAATTACATCTTGAAGAAGCCTCGGCATACTTCCTACCTGTCTGAAAATGTCTCTTTGCTGGATTAGCTTAGCAGAATATGTTAGCACATTTTTTCACGAAGAGTCCTTTCCAGATCGTGCAATGTATCAGGATGTAATGAACGTGCTCTTACTCGTCTTTTGAGGTTATCCCATAAATGTTCGATGAGATTCAAGTCTAGAGAACGGGCTGGCCAGGCCAAGACCCTGATGATATGCTGTTGAACGTACGTTTGTACTATGCGAGCGACATTTGGACTGGCATTATCATGCATTAGAATAGGATTGTCGCTGATTTCATCGAGGATAGGCAACGCATTATGTTCCGAAATTTCACATAGCGACTGGCCGTCAGAGAATCTCCATGAACAACAACCAACTCTGTGGGACTTCCATTGAAATTCCCGCCCACATCATCACTGAGCTATGTTGAAAAGGTTAGCTCTGGGAAAAATTACAAGCTTCGTACCTTTCATTTCGTCATCTCCACATTCTTTCACGCCCATCTGGAGATCATAGAGCTAATCTACACTCATGTGTAAAACGTACAGCGGGCCAATCGTCCAAAGACCAATGACTGTGTACTGGAGCAAATGCGAGCTCTGCAACTCTGTGTTCTGGTCAATTCTGGTCCTCTTACGGAGCGAAAAGGCATCAGTCCATACTGATTTAATCTTCTTCGAGCAGTGCGTTCAGAAATTTTGACACCTAGAACTTCCTGAGCTGATGAATCGCTTGAACAAGAGTAAGGTCAAGAGTAAGCTGCCGGTTTGGCAAAATTCTCAAAGTAAAAAAACAGTCATCCTGTGGTTCTGTTACCCTAGGACGTTCAGAACCGGGTCTTCTAAGGTAGGCCCCAGTTTCTCGAAAACGCCTAACGGCGTAGGGAACTCCGATGGCAAAGGCCGCATACATGATGGAACGTCTGATGTTTGTAGAACGGGGTTGTCAGGCTAAGATCCTGATGTTATGCTGTTGGAGGTACCTTTGTACTATGCGAGCGACATGTGGACTGGCATTATCGTGCATTAGAATAGGATTGTCGCTGATTTCATCTGGGACAGGCAAAGCATGATGTTCCAAAATTTCATCCACATAGAGAGTGGCCGTCAAAGACCTTCCATGAACAATAACCAACTCTGCGACAGTACAGCATACCAATCGTCTAAAGACCAATGGCTGTGTTCTCGAGCAAATGCGAGCTGTGCAACTCTGTGAGTTCTGGTCAATTCTGGTCCTCTTATGGGACGAAAAGATATCAACTACTGTCTTTGATCTGTCTAACTGACTGAACAGACTTTCGAGAATCTGGGGCCTACCTTAGAAGACCCGGTACTGGACGCTTTAGGGTAACAGAACCACAGGATGACTGATTTTTGACTTTGAGAATTTTGCCAAACCGGCACCCTACTCTTGTTCAAGCGATTCATCAGCTCACGAAGTTCGAAAAGACTCCAACTACTGTCTAACTGATTTAATCTTCTTCAAGAAGTGCGTTCAGAACTTTGGATACCTCGAACGTCTGGAGCTGATGAATCGTTTGAACAAGAGTAGGGTGCCGGTTTGGCAAAATTCTCAAAGCCAGAAAACGGTCATTCTGTGGTTCTGTTACCCTAGGGCGTCCACAACCGGGTCTTCTATGGTAGGACCCAGTTTCTCGAAACCGTCTAACTGCGTCTAGCAGTGTTTCGTAGAGAATTCTGATAGAACGTCCATCATCAATAATTGCCAACCACGCCCAACATCCTCAGCACTAAGTGGCATTTTTAAGTTTAAAAATTGATATTAAGAAAACAAAGGTGAAAATTAAACAGTTTATTGCTTCAGAATTCAAATGAGACTGAATAAACATTTTAAATTCCGTAAAAAGTAAACATCGAAAAATCCTTTATCCTTGTTTTGGATTAATGATTAAGGGTGTTTACCTCTAATTGATATTCCCAATTTAAAACACAGCAAAAACAAATATTTATTGGTAAAAACAATGAGACAAATTAAAGGCAGAATTTTCTTTTATCGATAAAATGAAAAAAAAAATCAATTGGGTGGAATTTTTTGCCTGTCAGGGTATTAAAAATAATTCCCTATTTATTTTTGTTATCTGATGAAATAACAAAAAGCTGCACAACCAAGCCAACAAGAGTGTTGAATGTATTATTCGAGGTGTAAACATACCGGGTCATTCAAGAGCTATTGTGTCACCCTATTTTCAGGGGTGAGTCTTACTTCTATGCAACCGTATTATTTCCTCCACGGTTATTCGAAAAATAACTTTATATATAAATTTTATATAAAAATAACCTACGACCTGTCGTTGCTCTAACCATTATCGTGACTTCGATCAACTCCACATTCCAATATTTCGAATTTTCCCTCTTTTTGCCATTTTTCAAATAATTTGAATAATTTTCAATGTAAATGTACACTGGGCACATTTTCCTCATTCCGTCTTGTCCTCCTCGTTTTGTACCTGTGTTTGATAAGCTCAAGATTCTTGTATGTTGAAGGTTTTATAAGAAGTGTACAAAATTTTGGTATCAACATAGCATAGTTTATACCGATGGTATTGGGATATACAGGAAATTTCGTATTGTAAATTATACAAGGACCAAGAATGTTCCCTTGTGGGATAGCTGAGTACTCGTCGCCGTACCTCACTCTGAAGCACTCTCAGTTAAATAGGATTCAACGATTAGGTTTAGGTGGAAAGCATATAAATTCAAACGCCTTGACTACATCCAAAAAGGCAACCAATACTGTTTGTTCTCTAGAGCTGAGGAAATGGTGTAACTACTCTTAAATCATGCTGGATCGTGCAATGATGATTACGGAAGAGCAATTTGTGAGAAGGAATGATTTTAATTGATTCTAGGATGGGTATAACAAGTTTTAAAAAGAGTATTCATGTTGGACATCACAGAACGAATTCTGGTGGGTGGATGTTTGAGAGGCTTGTGAACTTTAAGAATGAGTGTGCCGACGGAGACTTCAATAAAAGAAGCAAGTGAATTATACTTCGGAAGGCATTGTATATTCTGTTTAACAATACTATAGCCTTCTGAGAAAGGTTTCAAGCTATCGTGGATGTAATTAGGTCATGTCCAGGGGATTTTCTACTTGGTGATTTCTGTGTGTTAATTTCAGAAGGACGGAAAGATTTGGGAGGAAGATGAGAAGAAAATGGTATATAAAACAGTTTGGTATTTTGGTGGGCGGTATGTTGAGTCATGTCGTACTTTTCTAATTGATAAGATTATTCATGAATTTTTGTTTTATGTAGGACGAAGAATTTAATGACTATCAAGCTGTTTTCTACTTGGTGATTTTTGTGTGGTAACTTCAGAAGCATGGTAAAGCTTGAGAGGTAGATGAGGGGGAAATGGTAAATAAAACAGTTTGGTATTTTGGTGGGCGGTATGTTGAGCCATGTTATACCATTTTTGAAGGGTAGTAAAGTTTGAGAGGTTGATGAGGGGGGAATGGTAAATAAAACAGTCTGGTATTTTGGTGGCCGGTATGTTGAGTCATACTTTCATTGCTTTTTGAATTTAAAGATTTTTCATGAATTTTTGTTTTATGTACGACGAAGAATTTAATAACGATCAAGCTGTTTTCTACTTGGTGATTTTTGTGTGGTACCTTCAGAAGCATGGTAAAGTTTGAGAAGTAGATGAGGGGGAAATGGTAAATAAAACAGTTTGGTATTTTGGTGGGAGGTATGTTGAGCCTTGTTATACCATTTCTGAAGGGTGGTAAAGTTTGAGAGGTAGATGAGGGGGGAATGGTAAATAAAACAGTGTGGTATTTTGGTGGCCGGTATGTTGTCATACTTTCACTACTTTTTGAATTGATAAGATTTTTCATAAATTTTTGTTTTATGTAGGACGAAGAATTTAAAAACGAACAAGATGTTTTCTACATGGTGATTTCTGTGTGGTAACTTCAGAAAGATGGTCAAGTTTGAGAGGTTGATGAGGAGGAAATGGTAAATAAAAAATGGTATTTTGGTAGGCGGTATGTTGCGTCATACTTTCATTACTTTTCTAATTGATAAAAATTTTCATCAATTTTTGTTTTAGGTAGTACGTTTTATGTTCATTGTTCTTTCCTAGAATAATTAATGAGGAAAAGGTTACCAAATTATGCATTACTTGTTTTATATGAGGTGATTAATGATTTGGCAAAGAAAGAAAAGTATTTACAATGTATTTTTTTTCCGGAGCTGTTTAAACTACGGCCCATCCACTTCCATGCCCACTGGTGAGTCTGCGATGGCAAACGAGACAAATATAAGATCGAAGATTTGTTGAAAGATGACAGAACGTAAATTTTCCGTTGAAATGGGTCAAGGTTCCAATTTATTTTCCCCTTTTGTTATGACTCTTTTACATTTTTCTAATACTTTGATATTGAAATCAGTATTTGAAATGTTGTTATTCCGCACGGACAGCATCATTTATAAACAAGCGCTTTTCCTCCGCTTCTCTTTGTGACCGGCGGACAAACATCGCTGAAAGTTTTCCTACGGTTTTATCCCAGGAGTAATCTATCATCCTGACGTTCCTCGATCGTACGGGGAAAACACGGATATTTCTGTCCATCAGTCACAAGTGAAGAAGAAAAAAAATTACCCCTTGTTTATTTGTTACATTTCTATACTGCGTCGCACTGTACAAGTAATGAGAAAGTGGGTTGCAAAATAATCATGGTTTTTTTGTAAAATCCAAACCTTCAAAATTAGGCTTTATTGAATTTTATAGTTTACCTGTAATCTATTATTTTAATACAGGTTTATGACAAGTAGGCAATACTTTTTTTATCCATAACAGGCAACTTAAAACGCCATTACCCGATAAATTACCTTCGAATACAGCCATAAATGGTAATGCAGAAATTTCTGAACAGATCTTAGTTTTCTCAAAAAAACCAATGAATTTCTTCTCCAGGGCAATTTAGTAAAAGACATTTCTTTAATTTACAGCAACGTATGCCAATCTTGTAATAGCAATAAAAGATATATTAATAATTTAGGCTAGAATCCTTGATCAGTAGAAATAGATACGTTTGTAATTCTTTATACTAATTTCAAGTAGAATTCGTCCTTTCTTTGGTATTATGATGGGCGGTAAGACATTGCCTTATTATAAATTTTTCGTAAATTTTCATTTTTTTGTAAGACGAGAAGTGTCAATAGAAACAATCATTCTGTACAAACCTTCTTTTATTGTCATTTCATAAAGAAATAAGAATAAATATCACCAGGATAAAATAATGGCGATAGTTAATGAAAACAGTTAGGTATTTTGGTGGGCGGAACGTTGAGTCACTGTTTTAAAAAACAGTTAGGTATTTTGGTGGGCGGAACGTTGAGTCAAACTGTTTTAAAAACAGTTAGGTATTTTGGTGGGCGGAATGTTGAGTCAAACTGTTTTAAAAACAGTTAGGTATTTTGGTGGGCGGAATGTTGAGTCAAACTGTTTTTACGGTTCTAAATTATAAATTTTTATCGAATTATTGATATTGTTTACTCCCTTACTTACTTAATCATTCTTTTCGCCATTAAATGAATAATTTAAACATTGGTATAGTTTGGTATTTTGGTGGGCGGTAAGACATTGCCTTATTAAAAATTTTTCATAAATTTTCATTTTTTTGTAAGATGAGAAGTGTAAATAGAAACAATCATGCTGTACAAACCTTCTTTCATTGTCATTTCTTAAAGAAATAAGAATAAATATCACTAGGATAAAATAATGGCGATAGTTAAAGAAAACTGTTAGGTATTTTGGTGGGCGGAACGTTGAGTCAAACTGTTTTAAAAAACAGTTAGGTATTTTGGTGGGCGGATTGTTGAGTCAAACTGTTTTTACGATTCTAAATTGTAAATTTGTATCGAATTATTGATATTGTTTACTCCCTTACTTAATCATTCTTTTCGCCATTAAATGAATAATTTAAATATTGGTATAGTTTGGTATTTTGGTGGGCGGTATCCTGAGTCTATTGCCCTTTTATTAAAGTCACTTATATTTTTTTTTGTGTGCAAGGATTACTTATGATTTGGCCGATCAAACTGGCACAATACTAGCTTTTTATATGTATGCTGCTTCGTAAATTATAGACCAATTGTACGAAAAATGATGAAATTTTATTTTCATTAAAATTTTTTTTTTGTAACACGAGAAGTGTAAATATTCAATAGTCAAATAAATCTGTACAAACATTCCATTAATTGTTATTTTGTACTATAAAATATATGTAATAATTTAAACAAAACATTTCGGTATTGGTGGGCGGTATGTTAAATCATACGGTTTTTATTATTTTAATTGCTTAGATTAATATGAAATTTTTATACGAGGCATAAGTAAATAAAAAGGATTGAGATGTAAATATATGCAATTTTTTTTAATCATAATGTAGATTTTGATAGTTGATATTGATTTCCTTTGTGAAACATTTGAAAATTCGTTCTTTTCTCATAGAAATTATTCTCCTTATTTTAGTTTATTGTTTTTTGCCATTAAATGAATTTAATTTAAAATAATTTAAATAAAACAGTAAGTATTTTGGTGGGCAGTATGTTGAATCATTGTACGTATTATTCAACTTACTGATATTTAACATCTTTTCTGTATGAAGATTAAGGCTGACGACGAAACTGTTGAACAGTACGAAACTTATAAAAAGTATGCGTTAGCAGTTTTTTTAATCATAAAGCTAATGCTGCATGGCTAAAGTCACAGTTAACCCCGATTGTCCAGGTTTACCGGTCCTCAGTGGTTTAGGTCGTCTGGCTCGTCTCAGGTATTCGGCATTTCCAGTGTTTGTTAGGGTTATAAATCGGGCGAGGCACTGACACTGCCCCAACGTACTGCTAGAGGCGCAGATGACATACAAAATACCAAGGTATATGTAGACCAAAATTATAGCGAATGAACAGCTGTCAGTCTTAATTTAATAATTATTTTATTAATTATAACTTTTAATTTTTTGGTGAGCGGAACGTTGAGTCATGTTTGCATTTATATTAGAATTGCTTAGCTTTTCAATAAATTTTTATTTTTTGTAGGACGAGAAGTGTAAAAAGATCAAGGTATGTATTGTTTTTTCTACTATAAATGAGTTTTTGTAGTTTGAATAAAACTTTTCGGTTTTTGGTTGGTGTGTTGACTCAAACTGATTTTATTTTTCTAATTGCTTAGAGTTTTCAGCAATTTTCGTAGGAGGCGTATTTAAATAAAAACGATCAAGATGTTTATGCAAGATTTGTTTATATCACTGTTTATCCAATATGTATTGATAACAGATTCTAATTTCCAGTCTGGAACATCGGGTGTCGTTCTTTTGGCCAGTAAATAAATGTTATAGTTATATTTTTAATTAAATTTATTTAGTTTGGCAATTTAAATAAAGGAGGGCGCATTTTGGAGGGCGGTATGTTGGGCCTGTTGTATGTAACAAAATTTACTTAGCTGTAAGAATTTTATTTTGCTTCATTAGTTATAGACAAATAGTACTTGAAATTGTGTAGTTTAATCGGTAAATTGTAGTTTAATTTAATTACCCTTAGCAATTTTTTATTTTTTATGTTTGGACTCGATCATCCTGATTTGCCTACACTCTCCAATTGCATTATTTTGACGCGTTTCAGTAAATCGCTTATTTCAGTGGTTGTGAGGGATATAAGCAAGGAGACATACTGACATGTACTGGTGATAATTTAAAGAAAACCATTTGGTGTTTGGTGGGCGGTATGTTCAGTCTTATTGTCTTTATTTTTCTAATTACTTACTTTTTCATGATTTTTTGTAAGGGGCATACTGTAAATAGCAATTACCAATCCGTACATGCAAGATTTTTTTTTATGCCATAACATCATTAAATATGGGGACCGCGGTAGCCGAGTGGTTAGCGTGAGAGACTCTCGGCTCATAGACGCCGCGGTCGTGGGTTCAATTCTCACCGTCGCCTCTGGCACTTTTTTCACGATACCCCCCCCCAAATATGAACACACATACAAGAATTCGTCACCATGGTTAATATGCATAGACCATAAGGCAAAAAAAAATCATTAAATATGATAAATAAAAATTTTCCGTTTGGTATATGTGAAAATTTTTATCTTGTGCCATACAAACTTGTCTTCATTTACTTAAGTGACCTTTTCACCATTAATTGAATAATTTTAATAAAACATTTACGTTTTAGTGATCAATTGACCAAGTTACTTCTTTCAATTAATTATTCTTTGTATGTAAGGTCTTGGTTGAGATAAAAAATTCAGTGTCATGAGAGGGATTCGAACGCACGACCTTCGGCTAAATACGACGCTACTCTACCACTTGAGCTATCGTGACTTCGAATCCCGCTCGTGGCACTGACTTTTTTATCTTAACCAAGACTTTACGTAGCAAGAATATTTAATAAAACAGTTACTTCGGTGAGCAGTATGTAGAATTTATTGCCCTTGTTATTCAAATTAGTTGAAATGATTTTCTTGTATTTTGGTTTATATAGCTGGTAGTTGTTGAAAGTTTACGTGATTCCTTTGGCGATGAAAGGCTGAAAGGTTTATACTTCTCAATACTTTTTTTGTTTTCTTTCGAAATTGCTCGGTTCATATAAAACTCCATGCTGTGGTAAGCTGTATAAAACGAAATGGTAAAGTAAACGAGGCAAAGCACAGCCTACATCATTTCACCTCCAATTTTATTTCAACGGCTACTCCGGCTGCTTTTTATCACTGCCGTTTATGTCCCAGCTGAGTGAAATACGAGCTCGAGGAGTTTTTTTTTTTTTTTTTTTTTTTTTGCCCTTGGGAATATATTATTGTATTGTGCGGAAGACGAGTTGCCCGCGTACGTGATATCGGCGCGCAGAGGGTTTGCTCCTTTTGTGTTGGGTTCTATTATTCTCTCTCTCTCTCTCTCTCTCTCTCTCTCTCTCTCTCTCTTCTAGTTTCAACCAGACTTGATTTCATCTCAACCGCCCACTCGGGCAAAACACCATTAAGCCAGTTTAAATGATTCCAAACCGGATATCAGATATTGTAGCTTTGCGCTAGGGGATTTGTTTTACTTCATTTCCCTCTTGGTCTTTTTCTTAATTTTTAGTTTTAATTAAGTTCCATCTGCACGAATTTATATTTTTAACAATATCCCCACCAAGAAGAAATGACAAACAAATCATTCATTTTTTTTGATTTCCCATAGAAAACGAGCAAACAATTTTCTACATAAAAAGTCAACCAAAAGGTGAATATCATGCTGGGAAAATGATAGTTTAAGCATAAAATAAGTTGAGCTATAGCTAATAAATCTAGCGTTATGACTCGTTTGACAGGCTCAACCGAACTGTGCACGACACGAAAGCTTTGGGGTATTTCGTTGAGAAAAAATATATCAGCAATTCATGATTGACGACAAAAACCCATTCGACAATCTCGTAAAAAAAATCATGTTTATGCAATAATGAATTACGCGATATTTGTATCTGGCATTGATTTAAAGAGGTTCACTTGAGTTGATGAAAATGACTTAAAATATGATATATAATGGCGTGACCTCCAAATATACAGATTGTATTTAGAAAAACAATTACACGTTCTACACCGGCCTAACAAATAGAACACAAGAAAAATAATTCCAGAAATTTTGATTAAATCAACGTGTCATTATTATATTGTTGTAATTAACATTATTGAGAGAAATATTTTTGTCCAAATATCAGGTATAACCTAAAATTATTTAAAATAACATATTGATGGATAAAAATAGATGATTGGAGCGAGATAGAGAAAGAGAAAGGTACATATATAGATAGATGGAGAAAGAGCGAAAGAAAGAAAGAAGGTGAGAGAAAGAGAGAGAGAGAGAGAGAGAGAGAGACAAAAGCAATTAAATGAAACAAATTAATCGAAAATTGAAAAAAAACAAAAAACAATTGACAGTGACGTAGATAAAAAATATACGGAGATGGGGAAACATTGCCACCGTGTGTTGGAAAGGGACAAGGAAAAAGTGGATGAAATAAAAAATGGATTTCTTTACAAAAATGAACATAAAAAAGAGCAGATAGCAAATAGTATCATATGTAATAAAGGACATATAATTGTTAATTTATAAGCGAGATTAAGAGAGGGAGAGAAACGTGAGACAAAAGAACGTGTTATTGTTAGTACGCAAAATATATTTTATGTATTTAAGAATGGATTCTTCTGTTTTTACAAAGCAGAGTTTTGCCCTCCAATATTATTATTAATTAATCAATTTATTATTTAATTATCAATTAATCCATTAGTTATTTAATCCATCATAAAGATAGATTAATAATAATGGGAGGGAGAGAAAAGTGAGTGAATGAGTGCGAGAGAGAGAGGGAGAGAGAGAGAGAGAGAGAGAGAGAGAGAGAGAGAGAGTGAGAGAGAGTGAGAGAGAGGGAGAGAGAGTGAGAGAGAGTGAGTGAAAGAGGGAGTTAGAGAGAGAGCCAGACAGACAGAGATTAATATACACATAAGAAAAAAAAATGACTTTCTGCAAATCCGGCCAAGAACAGTGAACATCTTGATAGATTCAACCGTATACCGGCCATAGTTTTAGCAATGAAAAAATTAATATCATAAAAGTAAACATAATGATAATATTATACATAACATAATAATAATAATAATAATTGGGAGATTTCATTGATGACGATGGCAAACAAAATCTAATCGTACAATATTTCAACGGTGGTCATATAAAATAACTTGGATTTCCAAGCTAGAAAAGTTTTTATTCACAAAACGTTTTCGTAAAAAAGTTTTCAAGGATTAAAAGTAAATAAGATCGACTGGAGTTTCTAAAGGAGCGTACCATCCTGTTTGGAGGATAAGTGGTCAACTTCTTCATGAAAATCTTTAAACAGTTCAAACATAGATTTGTAACTTAAAAAAATTAACATGGAGAAGATGTTGGGTGGTCTGTTAATTGTTGAGTCATTTTTAAACAGGTTGATTGTCTTAATGATTCGGCTCCACCTGATCTCGATGTTTACTTTAGACATACAAACATTTCAATGTTTAAGTATTTTAAGATTCAATACGTGTATGAGAATTCATGTATTGTTATATATTTATCTTTGAACTTGTTGCCATAAATAGTCCGCGGGTATACAACTGTAGTAAATCAATAATCTGAAACCTTGAACTTGAAAATACACGATTCACGTTATCTACATCAATGGGGAGATATCTTTTATTGTCCGCTGCTACATTTGTCAATCTTTTATTTTCAATCGAGCCTGTTTGTGTATTTCGGCCTCGAGAAGGTGCCATCTCATGTCGCATTGTTCGATCGTTCGCGGGGAGGGAGCAATTGCCGATAGCCGTCTTGGACTCCGAGGTAATGCAAGAAAAAAAGCAAAAACATTTTTCCCGCAAGGCCACGGATTATCGAACAGGATGTCTCAGGTTTTTTCTCTCACAGGGCCTGATTTGTAAACGAGCCGGCAGCCCTTTGTCCGGTTAAAAAAGGGCCCAATTTTTCCCTAGCAAGCTAATGGAGATCGACCCCGGCTTGAGTTTAGACCTTTCAGATATCCGCGGTTGAGCTTTTCATGCTCGGCTTTGTGGCCAAGGTCGACAACCTCGATTCGGAGGCGTAAAAGTAGTTTACGGCCATGCTAATCTAGTATAACATTAATAAATGTACAAAATATAGAGTGACTCTTGGGGAAAAAATACGCCTCGTTTCGATCCATATCTCATCGTTAATCCTAAGGAAACGTACTCCTAACTATCGTAATCTTGAAGACATCTGCTACGGATGGCGTAATAACTCGATGTCAGTGATATTCCATAGTAAAAACTCTCCATATCTGGTCCGCCCAATCTCGCTTTTGGTCTAGAGCCAGACCTGGTTTTAATTTATTTAAAATGTATACGGGTGAGGCGTTAGGGATTCCGCATGATAAATAGGCAGAGTTGGGATAAACTTGGGACTTATTCGCTAAAAGCTAAACATAACTAATTGTCATAGTTTCTCTGGGGCTCTGCAGAGTGACGAGCTTGTAGTTTGTTCGTTCCAGGTTATTTTGTTCTGTATAGCCTCGCTGTTTTGGCCTATCGGGCGCATTTTTTAAAGCAGGGCAATACCACTGAAGATGGCAGCGTTTAATAGTTCAAACAGTGACAACTAACAGACAAGGATGATCCAAACTAGGGGTTTCTCACTCAAGCTGAGCTGACACAAAAGCTGAATTACTTTAAGCCAGTAAAATAATATTTTTCTTATATTGAGGTTCATATTAAACTAACCCTACAGGCAAAAGCTGTTTGTACTTTGGTCATACTTTATGCAACATTCGCAAGTAATTTTATGTATAACTAGTTATTCAGATATCGTGAGATGCGGTCGGGTGTGATGTAGGTTTCAGAAAAACATTTTCTTTATCGTGCCAACGTTTCGATCTTTCATTGAGATCATATTCAGGACTCAAAGTGTTTGTCTTCTGTGTAATTGTGCCATCCTTGCGTGTCGTGTTGAGAGTGTATGTATAACACGCCAGGAAAGTTACACGCGCCAGGATGACTGGAAACGACCAATTTTTAGTTTCAACTCACAAAACTACTATGAGCCACACCTTTAACGAATGCAAAAGTAAAATTTAATGTCATTTGTTTGCCTCCTGAAGTGCAAAGTGCAATAAAAACATGTACAAACGTCAAAAGCCCAAAAACACTGAAATGCGACAGACCAAAACAGAGGATTCATCAAAAATGACCAAACTACAAGTTCATTAACGTACAGACCCCTGTGCAGTGCATGACGAACTACTAATAGCTACATTATTAATGTGTGTATGGCAACCAACCACTTTACATGCAAATTGCCAAAACGAGCCTGGTTAACTGAAACAGAAATAAGCAGACAAAAATTATCGGAAAAAAATAAATTTAAACCTAACAGTGCATTAAAAAATATGAATTAAGATTCTCCCCACCATCTTTAGACAATTCTAATCAGAGTAAATTGCGGGAAATTGATTAACGATAAACTTGTCAACTTCACATCGCCTGGGTGCGTTCTTGGATATCGTCCACCAAGAAAGATCTGGCACCAAGTCCTATTTTATTTACTTAAATGCATCCTACCCACTTCATATTTCCTTTTACTAGAATTCTATTTAACGGACTGCTGCTTCAGAGTGAGGAGCGGCAGTAATACTCAGATATCGCAGAAAATGCAAGTCGGTGTCCTTTGAGGGAGGATTATTGGTCCATTCCCATTTCCCATTTATACTGCTGACTTTTCGGAACATACCATACCATTAATGCCACCTAAGTTGATTATACTGCATTTTTTAAACCTGAATAATTCCAAGCAACATTCAACATCCAAGAGCACCATGATAAAAGCGGAACATCCTCTATAAACCCTTCGCAAGCTTACCTTATCTTGGAATTGTGTTTAAATGACATTAAGAGTGAGATGTGGCGAGAGTACTCAGCTATTAGAGTCTAAGTAGCAGATGTTCCACAAGGAAACACTGTTGGTCCTATCCTTTATAAAATTTACATCGCGGATTTCCTATACAACTTAAGATCATCTTCATCACTTATTCGATCGATACCAAAATTTTGTCTTTTTCTAAACAAACCTATAATATCCAAGAGCATGAGAAAAAATGTATCCAGTGTACATTTATAAAAGTCTTACCCTCAACTGGACATTAACATCAAGGAATTCAAATTAAGTACTTGGGACGGCAGAAGGACGAGGAATCCAAACAACTTCACCGAAGACTTGGACAACTACGAAGGCTTTTATGACCGAAATTTGTTTTGACCGTCAAAACTGAAATAAATCTACAAAAGGTTTTCAGTGACCCCTTGGTGAACAATAGAACCCAGGGTCCTACAAGGGAGCATTTTCGATCCCTTCATGTTTTTCATTTACACTGCTGATTCTCCTTGTACATCCCATCATTACCACCCTTTCAAGTTCTGAAAAAAATTGATTGACAAAACATCATTCGTCATATCGCATGCCAGCGTTGACTGCTTTGCATGTACAGGCTACACATAAATTAATTAGAAAAAAGAATATAGCACTAATTGAAATAGTCGAAATATTTAACAGCTGCCTCCGCTTAAACTAATTCTTTAAAGGATGAAAAAAGGGAAATAATCAAAATTGAAAAGACGAAAAAAAAGACAAGAAAAATGTATAAAACTATCCACCAATCAGTTTTCTTCCATAGTAGATAAACTGTTCGAAAATGCTTAAAACTGGTGAACTTTACTAAAGAGTTCACACCCAGACACTCAACGTAACCCTAAGGCGTTAGATTTAACGAACAATAAGCCAAAGGTTCTGAAACTTAAGAGACCTTATTTGACTCCTGGCAATCGTTGGGCACCTGTCACCTGTATTTGACATTCAAGTAGGAAGAAAGCAGAAATTAACGACTTACCAAGATCCCTAACCATCCCTAACCATCCTGCCTGATGGGACGATCCTGTTACGACCGTATCAAAAATTACGAACCTGAACAAAAACCAGCAGACTTGGTGTCTCCACGAGGTTCTTTCCTTGCTTTTCAATCTACATGAATGACATAACACCTACTGCTTCTGTAAACACATAAGTGGGCACACTCGCTGGAAATCTTAGCTAAAGAAAGTCGTGCTAACAAGGACAAAATAAAGTCCAGAATGAGGTTGACCTCCTAGTAAAGTATTTTGAAAATGGAACTTTTTTACGCCGATTTCCAAACTTTAGTGATAACCAATACTTATGGGTAAAAATGACCTGGAACTCCCAAAAAATATAGCGGCAGTTAGATGTAGAGATATTTCTCGATCCTTGGCTTACCTGGATTGATCAAATAAGTTAAAAACTAAAAAAAAGGGCATATCAACTTAATGATGTTTGTCCATCGCTTACGGACAAAACTTCTTCCTTGAGACCTAAAATAAACACTACCCGTAGAAAAAAAGTTTGAGATTTTTGTCTAAGTCTAGGGATCTGATGTATGAGTAGTTCTTCGTTTCGTATGGTCCGCATATCTTCGCTGGTTTATAACTTGCTGAAACACGTTTATCGCCCCAAAGCACTAGGTTAATTATGTTTTATATAGTTTTATATTGTAATTAGGTGAAAAGAAAGATGGTATCATGTGTTAAGTTTTTACAACAAATGTCTAATTATTACCCAACGTTCTTTCTCTAAAATAAAAATAGAATTGACATTTTTGTTGGATGTGTGTTACGGGAGATTGTTGAAAAGGTAGTATTCTACATCTAATGAAGTCGAGTGAAGTGGTATACTTAGAGGGAAAATATTTCCCAATTTCTGCAAAGAGGAGTTGATGAACGTTAATAGGTCGACGTCAATCTTCGGACAATTAGTGTTTCCCAATCCTTCAGCTTTTAAGCAGGTTCTTCGACTGGCTTTCGAGGTTTAACACGCCGGGGCGATTATTAAAGGTAAAAGGGCCCAAAGGAAGAATGATGGGGGCTCAATTATCCGGGGGTTGCCTTCGGGGGCGAACCGGGGTTCGGCGTAAGGTCGAGGACTGCCCGCTGCCAAGGCCGGAGGGCGTCCGGACGGGTTTCCTATTTTAGGTGTCACCGACCGGCCCGTGTGCCGGTGGGATGCCTCCCCGTGGCTTTCTCATGTATAAAAAGGGCGGATTCATCTCTTTCTAGCATAGTCCAAAGTTACAAACCGATCGGAAGACATCTGAAATGGCCGCACTCAAATTTGTTGTAAGTAGAAAAAGTTGACGACTCACAGCATTGTTTAAACTTTTCCTCAGCAGAAAATAACATTTTTGTAAACCATAACAAACAATATTTAATATACTTAGCGACTACACACAACTTGTTCTACTCAAAAATCATAAAAAGTAATCATTTTTCATTTTATAAATTTTATTACACTTTCATGCAATTGATCCCTTTTAAATAATACGCGTCTACCTATCTGTTCTATTTACTTCTGTCTCGATCACCTCCCTCTCACCACCTCTCTCTTCTCTCTCTCACAGGCACCTTGATATTGATTTATCTTTCAATAATTTTCAAGATTATGCTTTCCCCTTCGCTTTATTTCATTTGAAAGCTCATCTATTTATATGTCCCGCCAAGGGAGCATAAACGATTTTGTCAGTGGGAGGGTGTTTGAGCCGACGGGTTGACTTTAGTTTACGAAATTATTTGCACAAGACGTCAGCATGTTTGTTCGAGTTTGCAAATATATGGAAAAGCCAAACATGTCTGACAAAGCCACCGAACCATAAACCGTGTACAGCTTAACTGAATTGAGTTTTTAACGTCGTTTCTTCTTCGCTATTGTGAAACGTTTCTGTTTGTTTTTTTGTACTTACTTTATTACTAAATACAGTTAACTTGAAATTTCATAGTTTACAATGTTCACGTTCACCACCATTGTGACGCTATGCCTTATTTTTCTTGGTTTACTAAAACTTTAATCGAATATCCATGGGATGGATTTTTATTGCACTTTATAAATAAATACAATAAAATCGTAGTTTGGTTGTTTAGGTCATTATATGAACTGGGTAAGGCACTACTTTTGTGAAGCTTTTCCTCATTCTCTTTCTTTTCTTAGGTGATAACAACACGTTTAAAAATTGTATATTCTTGTATTGCTTCCTTCTTTTATAGTTGAAATAAATATAATAAACTGGATTTTGCTTGCTTGCTGAATCTATCTATGTCATTACTATCCACCCTAACCCACTTTTGTCTTTCTTTTTTACTGTTCTAAATGTCTTTTTACTGTCTTAGTTTATTTTCAGTTAATATAGGGCAGAATGTAACGCATTTGGGTTTTATAGGTTCTCGCCGCCCTCGTGGCTTGCGCTTTCGCCGCTGAAGAAGAGCGCGTCAAGAAGGACGTCCTCCTCGGAACCGTACCCTACGCCTACACCGCCTACCCCCACGCTTACACTTACGGTTACGACGACGGAAAATATTTCCCCGGAAAGTACGAGAAGGCGTACGTAGCTCCCGCGTACCCGTACCACTTACCAGCAGTCAGTACTTACTCAGCCCTTCCAGCTGTACCAGCGGTCCAGCCTTACAACTACGCTTACGGAGCATACCCATACAACCAAGGCGCTTATCCCTACTACAGGCAATACGTCTACTAATTCGAATCGTTCGGATGATCTTCTCGGCATACGGAACAATCTCACAGTATTTCCCAACAAATCTACTCCAGCAGATGTTTAGTTCAATAAATTCTACATTAATTTAAAACATGTTTTTTTTATATTTATTTTTCGTATTAATCCTAATGAAATTGAAACATCCAATCGTTACAGTTCAATTAAAACTCAATATTGAAAGCATCGTACCTTCTACAAAGACCTAAATGTCTATCAGTCTATCAGCAATTTTTAACATCGTATCTTTAGTAATTATTAATAATATTAACAATAGAAAATAGCACGGAACGTTTTTATTAAAAATTAGAAATGTTAAATATTTATGTATCATTTATTAAGTATCATTAAGTTTGCCATCTTCAGTTATTGTCAGGGATATAAACAGGGCACCGATGCAAATGAACTAGAAAAGATGGCAAAAAGTCGAAACGCGTCTGACATACCAAAATGGTGACGGTGAGTTTTAGAAATACCAGTCAAGTGAGAACTAATAACATTAAAAAATACCACCTAAGCTTTCAGATTTTTTTCTGTAATTCTTAACTGTTTAATTTATAATAATTTTAACAATACAAAATAACATCCTGCGTTTTGTTAAGAAAAAGGGTAATAAATAAAATCAGAAATGCTAAAAACTGGCATAGTATCAATACGTTAATATTACGCAGTTTGCCATCTTCAGTAGTTCTCAGGGATATAACTAGGTTCAGGCGCGAAAGCCCGCAAAGAAAATTGCTCCTGACCGTCCAAAATGACTTTCCAATCCAATAGAAATCATAAAACCCATTCCCAAACCTAAAAACTCAGTATATTTCTACGTCATATATCCTTATCAGTTTGCTGCCATTACTAGGCAAAATGCTTGAAAACATCTCTTGAATCATCCATACCCCAACTTTGAAAAAGCTCTTTTCTTAGGAGTGAGACCAGCTTCGATCGAGTGCTTGCTATTGAAACTCAACGGCATCCTATCATACACTTAGCTCACCTTAAAATCCTATCTAATCTGTATTTTCAAGTAAATACAGGAACATGTTAGTTACTCTTCGTCTATATCGAATTAGTGTTCAGCGAGGCAAAAAATTTTCTATTCAAAGTAGTCATCCCCATCAAACCCGATGCAGTAGATGCAGTACTACTCACAAAAGCAGATGATATGTGCTTTCAGCAAACCAGCCTGCAGTGGGTATTAGAAATTTTTTTTTTCATTTTCACTAGCCCAACAATTACATTTGTTTTACTTAGTGCTTCTGAGATTGAAGGGATTTGAGATTGAAGAGATTTATAATGGCAAGTGATAGTGATATTGCTCCACAGGAGCCCATTTGCGTTAGCAGCTTTTGTAACAGCACACATGTACTACTATTTTCATTATAAATTTAAATATCACATATCACAGACATTTTCACATATCACCCCAAGATGTCTTGCAACGTTGTTGGTCTTAGACGGGAGGCCACCCTGCTTCCTAGTGAGGCCACCCTGAAGTGCTATCGGAGTGGTACGCTCGATTGGGCATGCTCTACTTCATGAGAAATCGAAAATCCAAATGAAAGCCAGAAGTGGGACTCCTGCTCTATGAATGCTCTCCATCTGGGAAAGCTTTGTGTGAAACGTCCTCAACCTCTCTGCTCTCCAGTTGAAACTCGCAGTGAAGCTGGGCCTTCCGGACAAACCACTCTGCATTCGTAGCGATCCGTAGTACTTTGTTTTGCAGGATTTGGTTCTTTTTTGACGTGGAAGCCGCTCCCCAGACTTCGCAACCGTGGAACAGGAGTCCCACTTCTGGCTTTAGTTTGGACTTTCGGTTTCTCATGCAGTAGAGCATGCCCAATCGAGCGTACCACTCCGATAGCTTCTTGCTGATGTGAGAATTCCATGTGAGTTTTCCAAGCTCGATGGTGCTGTCAGGCCAGTTCCATGGAATGCTCGTTCCTTCTAAGGAAAGTACGGGGGGGGGTGTTGGGTCTTCTTAGCGTGAAAGCTTTTGCCTCACATTTGGAGGGATTGATGATCAGCTTCCACGCTGTGCAGAAAGAAGCTATTGTTTCTAACGCTGGTTAAACACAGCCTCATCAATATATTCATTTGTTGCATACACTACTGAGTCATCTGCGAATGTTACAACAGTGACATTTTCTGGGGTGGGGAAATCGCGCATGAAGATATTGAAGAGTATCAGCGATAGAACAGACCCTTCATCCTCTTTCAATGTATTACAAATCTGTTCCTCTCCCAGCATCCAATGCTATCCTCTTTTTGGGACTTAACATAAACAAAAGACTTACTTGAAACCCCAAACTCGACTTAAAATCATAGAACAGACGTTTTACCTGTACTTTAATTCCAGAATCAAACTGGACGTAGGAAGTTGAACTTTGGGGTTCAACAAAGCATAACAACCTCTAAAGAGTTCTGTCTTTTCAGTCGAAAATCACTCGAATTATCGCCCAAGCCCTATTTCATATCCATACTACCCACATAGACTTCTAAATACAATTTGTCCTTGAAACCACAATAAATCAATTTAGATGTTATCATAAACCCTGGACTATTCCAACTCTAGTTCCATCCGAACCTTTACCGACAATTCTTTACGACGCTTACAAAACCTGTGTCCTCTCGACTATCTCCCTAGTGAAAAACGTTGCAATAGGATCGTAATTAATGGATTACTTTTTAACTCTTATAATCTTTTAATACTTACAGTTATCAAAATTTTGACCTTATTGCCACCAACATACCTGAAAAATGAAACAATGCAGTTAGTGAACAGTTTTTATCGAAAAATAATAGTTTACTAATACCATTAGAAAGATTGTAAAAATATATATCTTAAGAAAAAATATAATAAACCCGAATTTTTATTACTTTATTATTATGTTGTGTATAATACGCTAGAAGGCTAGGCTCTTTCGTTGTTAGTTTGATAAAAAATTTCTCTCTTTTCAATTACAAAATAAATAAAAACAGATAATCGATAGTTTAGTGTTAATCATATTTACATAAAGAATAATTGAAAATGAGCAATTCACACGAAATGTTTATAAATTGGATCACTTCTACCTCCTCGTACATGTGATGAGATGTTCAGCAAGATATTGAAGTGTGGGGGGTCAAACCAATCGTTTCAACCACTCACCAGTCACTCCAGTCCTAAATCCTTCGAACTATTACCCAAAATCCAATTTGTTCTCGAACAGCAAGAAGCCGTTTAAGACCTTTGACCCTTATCCCTACTAAGTGCAAAAATTTTCATCTCCAACACATAGGACAATCGTCTAAAACGGCTAAAGCACCAATGGCTCAAGATGTACGCTCTAGTAAGAGCTGTGAATAGGAGTGTAATTAACGGAGTATATTTCATTTTTAACAATTTTTTATTATAAAAGAGCACGAATCCCCCACCTCGGGGTTTGGTAGTCCAAGGTCAGAGCTTTGTCTTCATGGGATGTCAACAGCAATTTGTGAATGTAAACACCTCATACTCTCACTTAAATATGTTTTACTAGCTTTTACCCGCAACTTCGTCCACGCGGGGCTTTGTTTTAACGTACCTTTCTAACGCGATGCAGTGCCAGGATGGCTCTCTAATATAACGTCTCGTTTCTGAAATTTTTCTGTTCTTCAGCACACTTCGGTCTATACATGGTAAAAAATTGTCCATTTGGAAATTTCAGTCCTTTAGATCCAGGGTGACTGGCGATAAGTGTCGAAAATTTCAGGAGGTGCTTCTACTTACCATATGCAACAACAAACTTCCTATGAACCCTTGTCCAAATCTCAATGGTAAAGAAGTAATTTCAAGTTTTTCATTTTTTTCGACTTAGGAAATTAAAATTACTAAATTGCTTATAAATTTTAGAAGTACTGACTGTCGAGAAATCTAGTTTGTGCCACCTGAAAGATTGATAAATTTGCTCTAAGAAAAAAATTTCATTGTAGAATTGATGAAAACATTCTGCACGACAAATTCAGACAAAACAAAAATGTTGAAATTCGGAACTTCTTTAAAAATTCATTAGATTTCGTGGTCCGATTGACCGAATAACTTATTTATTAATTAATCTTTATGTGAAGTATCGGTTGAAATAAAAAATTCCGAATGGATCGAAGTCACGATAGCTCATGTGGTAGAGCAGCCGCGTATTTTAGCCGAAGGTCGTGGGTTCGAATCCCGCTCGTGACACTGACTTTTGTATCTCAACTAATACCTTGCATAAAGATTAATTAATTGAAAAACGTTATTCGGTCAATCGGACCACGAACTCTAATGAATATAATAAGTAAAATGAAGTATATCTTCACGAAAGCTCTCCGTGGCCATCTCATTTGTCGCTGAGAATCGAATAGATTACACGACATTTGAAAAACGAGGGAAAATTCGTAAGGTGGAGTTAAGATGGGAAGTTAGTGTCCGAGTGGATCGAAATCACGATGGCTCAAGGGGTTTAGCCGAAGGTCGTGAGTTCGAATCCCGCTCGTGACACTGACTTTTTATTGCAACCAATACCTTACATAAAGATTAATTTTTTGAAAACGCTGCATTGGTAACTGTTAATAACTTTAAACTCCTGAAGCTTAGAAAATTCCCCGAAAAGTTCTTCATTCAATTATCTTCCAGCGGTATACCCATCTTTTTTGATTGCGCTTCTGGAAGGCCCAAAAATTTTGCATTTTGTTGAAAAAAACTAGCGTCGATGAAGGGTGGGCACGCTCAATTTTTCCAGGAAATCCGTCAGGCTCTTGATTTTCGTGTCAATTCTTTAATGTTCAATTCAATCAGTTTGCTTTATGTTATCAGCTGACAACGTCCTCAGGTTGGTGATTTAAATCATTTCTTTGTTTCCTAATGCACATCGTGCTGATATGTATTTCATTTACGGTTACTGCAACGCGTAATGCTATTACTGCAAGGAGAGAATACCAAGCTCGTTTTCTACATCGAGACGTTCCAGCAGATCGCATCTTCCGACCACTTCATGAGAAGCTGAGGGAAACTGGTTCTTTTACTCGAAGAACGATCTTATCAATTCACTGATTGTCTTTCCTCATTCTTCGAGTGAAAGAACCAGTATACTATATATAAAAGAAAACATTCACTGTATGTAATCATATCAGTGCTCTTTCGTGAACTTGGGATTTTAACTTTTCGCCAAGTAGCCAACTTTGCCGAGCTATGCCAAAAACAAAATGAAAAGTATCTATCTCGGAGTTCTCGTATGGCTAATAGATTAGTTCTTCATATAAATTATTTATGTCGAGACGGATTCAGTCGAGTTTATTTTGTTCAAAGTTCTTCTTATACTTTGTTGTTCTTTTTCGTTCACCTTCGTATAAAGAACTTAAACAGTAAATTACCGAGGAGCAAAACCGGTGTCAACAGGTCGCCCACGCAAACTGGATACTTTCCTTTAACTTTTCCTTCAACAATAAAAATAACAAAAAGGAAAAAAAGCACGTACTGCACAGATGTCACCTTTAACTAAAAAGCTCCAAAGTTTTTCCTATATTTATTTCCTTTTAGTCCAGCTCTGACGCGTCCCGCGTCTTGAAAAAAGCGGAAAAAGCGATTTTTGATTAATAGAAAAAATAGATAAGTCGATTGAATAGCATATCCTACTTATAAACTTACACAGTAGATGAGAAGTCCGATTCTTACTACAAAGGATAACAAAGTTTCGCCGCGGAACTTAGAGATAGACTTAAGTGAAAAGTATTGTAGGGCCAAAAATCAATATAACGTTTCTTGTTACTAAATATTTATTAATCAACAATTGCGTTGAACAATTATGATAACTAGTTTGAGTTTTCAATCTGTGTTAAAGAGATTACTGACCGCACACCAGCGGTAAAAGTAAGCTCACGAACTTAATGGACCTAATGGCAAAGTATTTCAAGAGGTAGAAATGATTAGAAAGACGATAGATTCTCTATTTCTCTGCTAATTTAGTGGCGTTAATAATACAAACAAAGCTTTCGATAATACAAGACTTTATTAAGAAACAATTATATTGAAAAATAAGTTTTGATGACCTGCCATTTGGTGGGCTTTTTCACACTGTTTTTGAAAGAAAGTCGTCATTATTTTTTATAACAAGGTCGAAAATAAGCTCACGAATTGAGGGATGAACTTAAATCAATTGCAAAGTATTTTGGGTCCTTAAAAATCATTAAAACGACGATAATAGTAATTAACTAGAAGCGTCGGTGGCCGCAACGGTTTAAGCGTTGACACGGTCCTCATCACTGTAAGGTGAAGGTCCCGGGTTCGAATCCAGCGGCCCTGCATTTACATAATTACATTTGTCGCCGAGAATCAAATAGTTTAAACGACATTTGAAAAATGGCAAAAAGGAGGGAAAATTCGAAAGGTGGAGTTGAGATAGGAAGTTGGTGTCCGAATGGATCGAAGTCACGATAGCTCAAGTGGTACAGCAGTGGCGTATTTTGCCGAAGGTTGTGGGTTCGAATCCCGCTCGTGGCACTGGCTTTTATATCTCAACCAATACCTTAAAGATTAATGAATTGAAAGAAGTTATTTGGCCAATCGGACCACGAAATCTAATGAATACTTACAAACGTTTGCTTGTAACATTGTCGTTATAAATTTAGAAATTTCTGTGAATTGAAATTGGTTGTCGGGTACGAGGGGTCAAACCAATTACCTTAGATTTTTCTAGTGATTTTCAATTAAAAAAAACTATGGCAATGAAAAAGTATGGAATCGACGAGATTCGAACCAAGGACCGCTGGCGTGGCATATATGCCTAGGCGACCCTAACCGTTCGGCGATCATTGAGTGTCATATCTGAAGGAGGTAGAAGAAGAAAAAGTAAAGTGAAAACCCCTAGAAAGAAGCCAGCAATCAAAAATGAAGCAAATGGAACGGAAAGCAGGGTACCTACAATATTTAAGAAATGTAAATGTTTTAAAATCTATATAGTTTATATCTCAATTTTTATAAATGAGCGTGCTTATTTGACTAAAATGTTGTAAGTTGAAAAACTTAGGGAATCAAAAAAGAAAATCACTTTTATTTCGGAACTGGGAAAAGTGACATAAACGAGTAAAATCCGTTTCCAATTCAGCCCATTCGGTTAATTAGGACGTGGGTCCGTAAATACTCGTGAAAGGAAATCGAGTGTTGGCCCAAATCGCTAACCTTGTTATCACTCCGCTCGATAATTCCCTTCCGGTCAGATTCCTCGGCCCGTCAAAAGGGTGATTTATTAAATCTACCAACCTTTACGTATTTAACCGACTGCCCAAAGGCTTGTACGGGAAAAGTTTTCCTTGGAAAAGTGACGAAGCGAAAAGTTTATCAATCGTCTAAGAGAAAAATGATAAGGGCTTTTAACAATTGAAAAACACGGGACGACGAACAGATGGAAAACATCATCACAGAATGCTATGGACTCTCCTTCAATTATAGATTGGCGGAATGTATTATTCCCTTGATGATAGATGTCTTTTATTATATCCAGCACAGGAAGAATTGTTTTATTCAACTATTTTTTCCTCTCATTCTAAGCTTACTAATTTATCTTCCAGTTTCTCCAACCAAGTTACGATCAGAGCTATTTGGATAGCCAATTGACAGCTTTTCTGTCTCTGTTTCTGTTCTCAGAGTCTCGTCAATTGTGGATAATGTAACACAAGTTACAAACACAAACACCAATAAAACAGAAACCCGATAAAACATGATAGTTTCGTTAGAATTCACATTACCCCAGAATACTCGATAAGTCCCCCCCATTCTCGCTAATAAATTACATTCACACGTCACATTTTTTTAACACTATTTCTCAATGATTTCATCATTGAATGCACTGATATGTACTCAATTAATTATACACAATTTTTTATTTCGAAAAAAATTGTGTATAATTTACGCAGAAAACAAACACTTTGAGTGAGTAGAAATACTTGGATCGAACATAAATAATTATTCAGAAATCGTGAGATGCGGTCTGGTGTGATGCAGGTTTCAGAAAAACATTTTCTTTATCGTATCAACGTTTCGATCTTTATTGAGATCATCTTCAGGGCCTGGGATTTACAAACATTGTTTACATTTAACAAAAACATTTAAGATGTGGAAAAGTGAATTTATACAATGCAAAATATATATTTTATATTCAATCGAAGTATTTCTATTCACTCAAAGTGTTTGTCTTCTGTGTAATTGTGCCATTCTTGCGTGTCGTGTTGAGAGTGCCAGTGAGATTTTGCTGTTTTATGTTTATATATNCGATAAAGAAAATGTTTTTCTGAAACCTACATCACACCAGACCGCATCTCACGATTTCTGAATAATTATCGATTAACGGTCACTAATCACCACACATTGAATATAAAAATAAACAATATTTTTTTGCATTGTATAAATTCACTTTTTCCACATCGTCCATGTTTTTGTTATATTTAAGCAATGTTTGTAAATCCCAGGCCCTGAAGATGATCTCAATAAAGATCGAAACGTTGGCACGATAAAGAAAATGTTTTTCTGAAACCTACTTCACACCAGACCGCATCTCGCGATTTCTGAATAATCATCATTAATTGAGTATACAGGGTGTATGAACTTCTATAGTCCACCCATTTAATTTAGAAACGATTAACTTTAGTTCAAAATGGTTAAATTAACTTTGGTTCAAAATACAAACCCAAAATTAATTTTAGCTAGGAATCGCATGGTTGTGACAGATTAAACAAAACATGGTAGAGTAGCGGCGTATTTAGCCGAAGGTCGTGGGTTCGAATCCCGCTCGTGACACTGACTTTTTTATCGCAACCAAGACCTTACATAGAAAGAATAATTAATTGAAAGACTTGGACGATTGACCACTAAAACGTCAATGGATTAAACGTAACTTTCTCATTTAGATGGGAAATGACACTAACGTTGTTAGTTTAAATGAGAATTCCATATTTTTATTGTACAATTCGATCCTATAGCTTATTTTATGCGACTTTTATTGAATGGAAAATTTTGATAGGATCGACTATTTCTGAGTTATTAACTTTAGCAAACAAATGGTCTTATACAAACCCTGGACTATAAAAGTAGAAGTATATATAATTAAGAAAAACTTGAAAAAAATAAGTATTGGGTTGATATAGAAAAAATTGCTGGAATTTTACTCATCCGATAATAAACACGAAATATTAGCCGTGTAGAAATATATAAATTTATTATAATTATATTTAACTCATAAAACAATCTATTCGTGAATCCGTTGCCAAAGTTGTGCCGGTGTGTATCCAGTGTGTTTATTATGCTATGGTTCGATCTGGTCAATTATTGAAAAAAGTGAAGAGTCGAGGGCAATTTAGGAACCGGTTATTAGTCGATTATGGCCAGGACTACGACCTAGCGACATTAATAGTCGGATTTGACGAACCTTGAGCAGTTTTGAAACGGCCCCTCTGGGCGTTTTTATCATGGAAATCACGCATGATCACCTCTGATCCGCTGGGCGTCCGCTTCGTGACCGGCTCGGTATCTTTCTCCTGGCCTTGGTCCAGTCAAAGTCAAGGATCAACGGGACACACCTTTTCCCGGTCAATCACACCGTTGGCTGAAATAAACATTTCAAGGGGCTCGTAGATCCTTTCTGTTTACACGATTTTTAAAATTGTTTTTTTCAATTTTGGAAAAACTCTGTCGTATAATTAATCCAAGAAATAGCGTGTTAATTGTTCCTTAAAAAAGTCGCAAATCCGAAAAACCTTGAAATTTAAAAAAATATATGCAAAACAACAGAAATGGGAAACGTGTTACAAGTGTTTTTTGGTTTAGAGTACAGCTCTTGAGAGTATTTAACCTGGTTTCCTGCTTGGTGGGTTTTTATCTTCAATTTATCGATCGGATTACTAATTAATGGTCGTTAGATTTTCCTCATTTAGATAAATAAAAACGGTGTCAGAATGTTTTAAATAAAATATTTTCCGTTGTTTGGCCATTTTGCATCAATTTGGTTAGCTTTTCCTCGCTGGTTTGGTCAGACACCGTTTCGACTTCTCACCATCTTCTGTATTTGCATCTGTTCTACACGGCGGAAAAATTTAAACCCAAATTGTTTAATTACTTTTATTTTGATCTTCAAAGGTGTGTTTCAGACGCTGCCTTGCTATGTAAATACACATAAGATTTTTCCGTCAAATTAATTCTTTTTAATATGATATATTAACCTTTTTTAACCTTCATATTAACGCTTTAATTAAGACATTAAAAAAACCGAGATCGTACGAAATGTATGCCACAAATTAAAATCCTGTATTTAAAAAAATGGGCTTTTAAAAAACAAATTTTTTTTTTTTTTTGCGTTATGAACTATACATATTAGCCATGTGACAATTCATATATGTGTGTTCAAATTTGGGGGGGTTATTGTGAAAAAAGGGCCAGAGGCGACGGTGGGAATCGAACCCACGACCGCGGCGTGAGAGTTTCTCATGCTAACCACTCGGCTACCGCGGTCCCTAAAATAAAATGAGGTAAAATATGAAAAATTAAATATTAAAATAAAGCATTTTCTTTATGATTTGAGATATATCGATATACTTGGGTTAAAAAATCGTCTAACCATTATATAAAAGAAGAAGCCCTTATTTTAATATATTAATTATTTTATAATTTTTAATTCAAATTGTAATTTATTTTCATATGGCATTTTATATTAGAAAAAAATTAAGTTAAAAGAAGAATCTTTGCTTATTTAACAATATCATTTTTAATTGTAATTGTAATTAATTTTCATGTTTTTCGGGATTTATTTTTTATTTAATAGCCAAATGATTTTAAATTAAATAGCTTAAAAAAATTCATAATTCTTTACTTTTATATTTAATTTTATATCATTTTTAATTTTAATTGTAATTATTTTTCATATTCTTAGTCAAATTGTTTATATTAAAAAAATTTCAAATTAAAACAAACATTTGTTTTTACATTTAATCTTAAATAATTTTTAATTTGAATTTGAATTAATTGTCTTATGGCTTTTGTATAAGAACCAAATGATTTTATATTAACCATATTCAAATGAATAAAGGAAGAATCCTTTATTTTTAGATTTATAAATATAATTTTTAATTTTATTTGTAATTGATTTTCACGTTTTTATTTTTAAAAGATGAACTATTTATTTTTATATTTAATTTTATATAAAAATATTAATTTTTTTTTTACTGGGGCTTCCGACATCTAGGTCATTTCAGCCCCCAACTAAGTCAATATTCTATTTTCACTTTCAAACACTACATTCATACAAATAAATACATTCATACACATAAATACATCCATACAGTACACTCATTCCTTTTTGTCGGTGGAGTACTTGATATTCCTCCACCGACCTATACTCAAACTAATCTAGATTGGGGTCGATGGAGTACTTTTATAAATATTGCGCCATCGACCCTGAACACACACTCATACGCTTTCAACGTTCGAGGGGCGATGATGATGTTATATTTCATCCTCACCTTTCGCCATTCACGCTAATAAATATATGCACTCAGACAAAACATAGACAAACAACACATAAAACATATTATATACAATAAAAAAAACCAATTTCCCCTAAAAAGCGGAACACGGGACCCTGAGACTCGCTGCAGTGCTCCTGTACCATCTTCAGAATGGATGGCATGCCTACACGCTCCTTGTAGGGAGCCAAGGCCTGGCATGTTTCTACTATGTGGGACACATCGAGCAACCTTTCTCTGCATAAGGGGCAGGTGCCCGTGTGTCAACCGTGTATGGCCTATTCTTAATCGCGTAAGGACGATTCCTTGTTTCCGGCTCAGGTTCTCTCCATCAACGAATCGTGCTCTTGACGCGCAAAAGCCTCTCGGACGACCCGGCCCACTGACGCTGCCATCTTTCTTTTATCATGTTCTTTACTGCTATCTTGGTGTCAGAGAAAAATATTAATTTCAATTGCAATTACTTTTCATGGTTTTAAGGATTTATTTTTTATTTTTATATAATAGCCAAATGATTTCATATTGTAAAACTTAACAGATGAATTCCTTATTTTTATATTTCTTAAAATGTTAATTGTAATTATTTTACATGTTTCTAGAGTCTAATTAGTTTATATATAAAAAAATCTCAAATTAAAAAAATAATTTGTTTTTACATTTATTCTTACAAAATTTTTAATTTGAATTATAATTAATTGTCTTATATAATTGTCTTTCTTACAAGAACCCAATTATTTCATACTAACAATATTCAATTCAAAAAGAGGAAAAAATTCTTTATTTTTATATTTAACAATATAATTTTTAATTGATTTTCATGTTTTTATTTTTAAAAGATGAATTGTTTATTTTTATATTTAAATTTATTTAAACTTTTTTCATGGTTTTAGAGTCAAATTATTTTACTTTTAAAAACAATCAATTTTATATTATTTTCATATCTAGAAAGGTTTCGTGTAGGTTTTGATAGCCTTTAGTAGTTGGGTAGGACTTGTGTGCTTGTATTTCTGATAATTACTGAAAATTGCAAAATATAGCCATGTGTGAGCAGAGGAATTTCACTCATAAACAGCTATTAAAAAATGTAACCATCATGTTAAAAGAAAATGACAATAAGCCAGATGGCTTATTATTTAAAAAATTTATTATACCGGATTAGTCGTTGATCGTTGATTTACCATGTTTTGCAAGCATAAATTGTAACATGCATTTTTTAATTTTTTCGTTGCGCTAGTTAAAACTATTGGCGTATGTTTAGATATTATTTCTGATCCTACTTCTTTTGGTTAGGATTATTTCAACTTTAGGTCCTGTCATTTCACTAAGGGGAAGACAGCAGGGATCAACTTCTGACAAAGGGCCAGTTCGAACTATGGCCTCGTCGACGTAAGAAAACAGATGTTTCAAAATTTGCCGACAGGACGTTTCAAAGTCTTAACAAAGGGAAAAGGAAATTAATTGTTTTTTCGAGGACAAAGTTCAAGGAGAATAGGAAGTTAATTTTTCAAGAGACGAAAACCGCCACCCAAAGCTGGCGTGATTTATCGAAATTCGCCGCTTTAGCAACACGAAACAGTTTTAAACAAAAAGGATTAATTGTAGAGGTCCAGAAAAACGTCTTGCGCCGAGATAGCCCGTAGTCGAAGGTAAAAAAAGGTTCTAAATGTTCGACTTCCTCTGTGGATAGTTAGGCGCAAATAAAAAGAGATTCTTGAAAAGCTGGCCTTTCGTTTGAGATTGTTCTTGTTCTTCTTTTTTCTTTCATTATGATTCTTTTGGATCTTTTCCTGACGCACCCATTTGAGAGGGGTGGCTCTTTCTTTTCCGCTTAATAACCCTCAAACGACCCTTTCTTTCTATATTTGACCTTAATTTTTTTCTCCAACTCTCACAAATATCTTTGCTTATAGATCGACTGGAAATGTTTAATCATCCGTTTTATTGCTCATAATTACTGAATTTATTGCTGCTATATCAATTATTCTGATTCTTTAGTTTTTAGAATGGCTGTAATTGTACAACTTACCTAATGTGTGGTGAAGTCAAAATTTTGCATACAATCTTTGGCTGTATGCAGTGACAATAATATCCTGCCCTATGCCTTGGGTTCTTGGCACTCAAGACAATGGGTGGAATGACATACTGTCTCAGAGTAGAGCTAGTATGACACCTCCATTTTATCACAAAACTGAGACCTAGCAATATGTCATAAAAATGTAAACATTAAGAAATGTATTCTTAATTTAGACTAAATTTTTTTGGACCAACAGCCCAGGAATTCTGGTAACTTTCCTGACTGGACATTGTCGCCTATGGAGATATACCGGACAGGAATACTGGCAGAAGAACCATTGAGGAGAAAAAATTCTGTGATGGTCTATTTCAGTCCAAGAAGAAAAACTTAAATCGTGTAGAAAAATCACTGGTTATGGTATGGAACTCGAACAATAGCCTAAAGTGGCCTGAGGTACAATATATAGCCACCAAGCTGTCTACCTTCCCAAAGGCCTTACCTCTTCCTTCCTCCCATTAAAATCTGAGGTGCCTCAACTCTCTAGTATTTCTTCTATCCTTTTTTCCATTTATAACGACCTGCTCGACTGCATCCAGTCCTAAACTACCACCTTATGTATCGGCGGAGTCATACGCCGATGACTTCCAAATATACATTCCTTTTCACCCTTCCGGTCTTCATTCGGCCATTCGCAAGGTCTAAAAAGACCTAAATTCCATCAACGAATGGACACATAAAAATTCCCTAGCCCTCAATCCGTCCAAATCCACCGTCATAATTATTGGGTGCAGGCAACTCCTCGATTCCCTTCCCAGCATCCCACCTCACATGTTAAATAACCATCCCCATTCCCTTCAGCTCCTTGGTTAAAAACCTAAGACTTTGACCGTGACTTTGACTTTGAACGTTTTTGACCAAAACTTTTTCTGGAAACCTCAAATTTCCCGCATTTGTAACGCGTACCTCAGCCTATTTCGTCGGTCCTTGTTTCTCTTACCTTTCTTCACCAGCAAACTCCTTGCTTCTTCTCTTACACTCCCCTTCTTCGAGTTCAGCTGTGTGGCATACGGTGGTCTCTCGGGGGAGGGGGAACGCGCGATTGAAGCGTATTATGAATTGTTGCGGAAGATTCGTTTTCGGCACCCCAAGGGGGTCCCCGATGTGAGGGTTGTATTCCCAACTTTCCTGGCTCTACCCCTCCTTCCGTGCACAGTATTTTCTAGGTTGCTTTCTTTTCCAGTCCATCCACACTGATCGTCCTCCTTACATCACCCAATCCCTCCAATTCAACTCGTCACCCGCTCATCCCTATTGACCTTCTTGTTCAGCAACATACAACCCATACTTTCGAAAGATCCTTTCTGATCTGAACCCCTAAACTCTGGAACTCCCTTTCCCTTTCTATTCGTCACGCTGCCTTATTTTCCTCCTTTAAATCTTGTATAATCACCTCCTCTCCCTCCAAACAGCGACCTTACGTTAATATTTGATATTTTCGTTTAATACTCTTGCTATTTTTTTTATGGCTTGCCTTATTTATATACACTGTGCCATGATTTTTATTTCATTTTATTCTTAATTTCATAGAAGGAACATCCTTTATTTATTTCATGTATATTCCTAGGGGACACCAGTCCCAGAATAAAGTTATTTTTCTTCTTCTTAGGTGCCAAAAATGTTCTGTCCCAGGTCTTACATCCCTACGTATATTCTTTCATGATTGTGGTTTCGGTCCTACATCGAAAAGTGCTGCGCTACAATGTAGATAGTAGGCGAGATGGATTTGCTGAAGCTTCCCTGGAGCCCAAGCAACCAAACCGATCATGTAGTCATAGGAGTTGCCATTTCAACATTATATCATCGAATCACACTCTACTTTGGTATGGTACGATCAAAATTTGGAAAAATGCCATTTTCCAGTCTGTCCGAAAATGTGTTGGGGGGGGGGGTTGAGGTGGTTGCTGCTGATCTTTCTCACACCCATTGCGTGTTGATTCTCTGAGTCTCTACCTGCATCCTATGATGCTTGTTCATTTCTATAACTTTTATTTTATTCTATTATCTTATCTCACAAAAGGGTTTTGGTCCTCATAGCAGTATAGTAGTTTATTTTCATCCAAGGGTGTCTCTGTTCATTTTCTTCAACTATCAAATTTCGTTAAACTTTTTGTCCCATTACCGTCCTAATTTGATTTAGCAAGTCAGCAACATGATCTCATGATTTTAAACTTCACTGCTAAGATGGTTGCTACTGAACTGAATAACTGAATTTTATGACTTGCATTTTCTTTTTTATTCAGCAACTTGTGCTTGTGTGTAGTTCGCATTGTTTCCTCATTCCCGTCCTATTCCTATTTTCTAGGACGTTGTTTGATTCATATCCTATGATTTCTATTACGAAAAAAGGTTGGTTTTTGTCAGCAGAGCAGCGTAGGAGTCAGAGCCTCTGAGGGCCACCTGTCGACAGTGCTTTTGATACGTGAGAGCTTGCCACTTTTAAACATGTTTTTAATGCATTTTTAGCCTCAGAGTGGTGGATCGTGGTGGTTGAGCCTAGAGCTTGGGACGTCCCTACCCTAGTCGCCTCGACCGCCTTTTTGTTACTATTCAGTAGACCTCATGTCAGAGTACCCAGACAACAGCCATCGTTTTGCCGAGATTTAATTAAACTTCTCCAACTAATTATTTGTTATTTATTTCTGATTATGAATTTTATGTTGGTTGATTAGTTTTGACCAGCCTGACCTAATTATATTTCTCAGATTTTTGTATTATATACTAATTGATAAAATATGGCAAATATAACGCTTTGTTAATTACAAAATTGTTTTCAGTAAGATGCATTACCGAGATTTTATCTGTTTAATGAATTTGACGAGGTATACATTCTCAATTTGTCGAAGTTTGGTATTTTGGATGGAGCATAGTTTTGTTAAATTTAACTTTAGCGTAGACTTCCTGTAATCAATTTGGTCGAAAGCTTCAGAAAATCGATTTTCCATGTTTGAAACATGTTGGATCATGATTTTACAGAAAATTTTTCCTATTGCTCCGCCTTTACGCGTAGGAGTTTCGACCATTGAAAATACGATCAATTATTTCCAGATTGTCACTGCTCAACGGGCAGTAACATTTTTCAACCCAATTAACTTGTTTCCAGGGCCGAATTGTATACATTTTGGTCCGGGGTCTACCGCCTTGTAGAAAAACTTTGAAAGGGAATTTCATAATCAACGGGACCGTAAAAAAAATTTCTTCCATTCTCACAGTCAGCTCATAATCACAGTCCACCTTTGTAGGAATTCAGTATTCAAGTGATACTACAAAGTAATGTATGCAACAATAAAACCCGTTATGGCATGCTTTCTAGCCCATTGCGTACAAAAACGCCAAGTGAAATTCAGCAGAAAAACTTTATCATAGCCAATATTTTACAATTTACCACGATCAACAAATGTCATGACATTCATGATAAAACATTACCACAATTGACTAGTTGGTTTTAGACAATTTGAAAGTAATATGCGCTATATACTTTTGGGCTAATTGGTTCAATCACCCTGGGTTCAAAATAAAATCGAGTTTTTGTTCAATAGAGCGATATGACTGTTGTATTTTTCTCACGCCAATAATCAGTTATAATTATTTCCTTGTTATTACAATTTAACTGGAATAATAATTTATAAAATTGAATTCAAATGGTTTAAATCAATTTGATCGAGACACTAGAATTTCAAGATGATTACAAGTGTATTTAGCAAACTGGCGAGAGCTAGCGGAAGTTCCATAACAAGGATGAAGTGTGAGGGATCGAGGATGCCATTGTCATCTTAAGAAGACGATCGCCCGACGGCGAGATATGCACTTCATTCATAATCAGAACGGAAGATGATTAATTTATTATTGTGTTCTGGAATTAAAGTCATGCGCGTTTTCTAAGAAAATGTTAATTAATAATTTAATTGACATTATTATTTGTAACTTTAGAAATGAGGTTCTAATCTTTGGTTGAGTGAAGTTAGTAAATTAACCTAGGGTCAAATATTGCGTTCTATTTCAACAATATAAAAACTATTGAACATTTAACATTCGTTTGACTTTCAACATTTTCAGCTTATGTGAGAAAAGGTCAAAAGATGTTGTACTTTAAAATAAAATCAAGTTTCTTGGATCTTTGTTTTTTTAATAGGTAGAGTTAAACATAACGAAGATTAAAACGAAGATTTTAATATGGATGTGTAGCTAAAAAAACGATGGAAGACTCGATGATTATATACTTCCAAATTTGAGTGGTTTTTCACCATCCTGGTCTGCCTCTTCATGTAGGAGTTTGGGATTGGATTTACCCGGAAGCGTTTCGGCTTTTTCATCATCAGTGGAGGGTTTGTGGGTACTTATCTTGCTAGGCCAGACAGGTAAACTAGATTACAGGTTGAATGGAAATCAACCCCAGAAGAGAAATGCTGAATCATCTAACTAGGTGGATGGTCGAACCAGGATGTTCGGAAACAGAAAACATCATCAACACAATACCTCTATACCTTTCAGACAACTATTAGGTATTAGTGTTTAAACGTGTATGCAAAAGGTGGTTAATATTTGTCATCTTCTGGCTCATAATGTTTTTTTTACGATACGTTAAAACTTCTTAAACCACCAGAAACAGCGAGGACAGTCGGATGATCGGTAACATTGCAAAGACTTGACAATGACTGAGTAAGCGTCTGAGGGTATGGGCAAAACGTATTTTCCGTAAAAAAACTGAAGATGACGAGATGCCGTAACAAGCCTGTCAGACAAAGACACTGAGGTTAGGCGGACCAGGATAAACGGTCAACTACATTCCATCACCACCATGGACCTAAACAAATTAACTTACAGAAACTAATGTAATTTTTAAAAATCTATTAAAAATAAGATTTAAACCAAGAGAAAATATGCGAGTGTGAAGCGCGTTTTTAAATATAGGCAGTAATGATTCCTTTCTTTATGGATTCACCACAACTAAAGGGATAATTTTTTGCCTCTCTCTACTGGACAATATACACTGACAGGCAAAAGACTGCACCCAATTGATTTATTTTTCATTTTCTCGATAAAATAAAATTGTCTCATTGTTTTTATCAATAAATATTTGTTTACGCTATGTTTAAAATTTGGAATATTAATTAGAGGTAAACACAATTTATCCTTAACGCAAAACAAGGAAAAAGGATTTTTCAATATTTACTTTTTACAGAATTTGAAATGTTTATTCAGTCTCATTTAAATTCCGAAGCAATAAACTGTTTAGTTTTCATCATTGTTCTCTTAGTTTCAATTTTTAAACTTAAAAATGCCTCTTAATGCTGAGGATTTTGCGCGTAGTGTGGCAATTATTGATATGGACGTTCTATCAGGTATGGGGTTAGTGCCATCGGAGTTTCCTACGAAACTGCGAGACGCGTTTTCGAAAAACTGGGTCCTACCTTAGAAGGCCCGGTGCTGGACGACCCTAGGGAACCACAGGATGACCGTTTTTTGACATTGAGAATTTTTCGAAACCAGCACTTTACTGTTGTCCAAGCGATTCGTCACCTCCAGGAAGTTAGAGGTGTTCAAATTTCTGAACCCACTGCACGAAAAGATTAACTCAGTATGGGCTGATTGCTTTTCGCCCCGTGAGAGGACTAGAATTGACCAGAACACACAGAGTTGCACGGCTCGCATTTGCTCGAGAACACAGCCATTGGTCTTTAGACGATTGGTATACTGTACAGTCGCACAGAGCTGGTTATTGTTCATGCAGTGTCTTTGACGGCTACTCGCTATGTGGATGAAATTTTGGAACTCATACTTTGCCTGTCCAGATGAAATCAGCAACCATCCTAGCACGATAATGCCAGTCCACATGTCGCTCGCTAGTACAAACGTACCTCCAACAGCATAACATCGGGGTCTTAGCCTGGCCAGCACGTTCTCCAGACACCAGACGTTCAATCATGTCTGCGGCCATTGCCACCGGAGTTCCCTAAGCTGTCCGGCGATTTCAAGAATCTGGGGCCTACCTTAGAAGACCCGGTACTGGAAGCCCTAGGGTAACAGAACCACAGGATGACTGTTTTTTGACTTTGAGATTTCTGCCAAACCGGCACCTTACTGTCGTTCAAGCAATTCATCAACGCCAGGAAGCTTGAGGTGTCAAAATTTCTGAACGCAAAGCTCGAAGAAGATTAAATCAGTATGGACTGATGCCTTTTCGCTCCGTAAGAGGTCCAGAACACACAGAGTTGCACAGGTCGCATTTGCTCGAGAACACAGCCATCGGTCTTTGGACGATTGGTCCGCTGTACTTTTTACACATGAGTGTAGATTAGCTCTACGATCTCCAGATGAGCGTGAAAGAGTGTGGAGATGACGAAATGAAAGGTACGAAGCTTGTAATTTTTCCCAGAGCTCACCTTTTCAACATAGCTCAGTGATGATGTAGGCGGGAATTTCAATGGAGAGACCCACAGAGTTGGTTGTTGTTCATGGAGATTCTTTGACGGCCAGTCGCTATGTGGATGAAATTTCGGAACGTCATGCGTTGCCTATCCTCGATGAAATCAGGGACAATCCTATTCCAATGCGCGATAATGCCGGTCCACATGTTGCATGCATAGTACAAACGTAACTTCCGTACCCCTTCCACCATTTATGGGATAACCTCAAAAGACGAATAGGAGCACGTCCATTACTTCCTGAAACACTCCACGATCTGGAAAGGATCTTTGTGAAAAATTGGGCTAACATCCAGCAAAGAGACATTTCCAGACGGGTAGAAAGAATGCCGAGGCGTCTTCGAGATGTAATTAAGACAAGAGGAAGAAATACGCTATATTGCGATGATAATTGAAAATAAAATTAAAAAATGATCGGTCCGTTCTTATTGTTTCATTTTCCTTAACAATTTAACATTTTTTACTTTTTTAGACAAAGACTTTATTATTAAACTTTAACAAACGTGCAACTTGGATTAATATATAAAAATGTATACAAATCAAGTTATATTACAAGTGGGTGGAAGTTTTTGCCTGTCACTGTATAATTGGCACAAATCAAATGCAGATACATTTCAGAACAACAGATATAAAACAGTTATCTTACATAACGTGTCATTCAAGTAAAGAATTATTTATTATCATTCATAAACTGAAGATTATCAAAAGGCACTGTCGGATATTTTTCAATGCTTTTGAAAGGACTTTTTATCGTAAAGCACAACACGTTCGCTTGATGAATGGCAGTGTGAAAAGAACAAAACCAATTTATAAAAGATACTAGGAAGCGACGTGGCTTATAATCCAAAATAAAATTAATCTCCTTGGAATCAGTAATGCTCCACAATGGCACCTTTGTTCGTTCAGGTGTCCGCGAGTAGAATGAGTCACGATTTCGCGTTCGACAAGGCCTCTCAAGTGCACGCTGAATTCGCGTCTCTCCTTTGCCATCGGAGAAGGGATTTCATCGCATTACAAACGAGGGAGAACGGATTGCGCAATGATGTACAGGGGGAGTGTCATTTAATCCGTTCCTAAACACCTCGTTAGGTCGATACGTGTCATCATGACAATTATAGTTATTAACTACCGTTCCACCGTAAATAGACTTCAAATGAAACGGAATCGGATTTCTCACCAATTTACAATTTTCGATGTGAAATGGCTGTAGAAAAAATGCATCACTGGAAAGTGGATAACCGTCCAATATCTTACTTAAAATTGAACCTCAATTAACACTTTCCATACCACTCCTAATCTTCAATTTTATTATAATTGCTTTATTCATATCTATTGGTTTTATCCAATGATTCAAAATATGACACAACCTGGAAATTCTTGAGATCTATTTGAGGTCTTTTTTAAAATCTTTTATTCTTTCTTTCATACAAAATCTTACGTGGAATAACCATCAGTGGCCTCAACGGTTTAGGCGTTGAAACGGCGCTCATCACGGTAATGGTCCCGGGTTCGAACCCGACATACTTAAAACTGGGCTTTTTTTCCAAAAACACCAGCACCCCGAGGGTTGAAATACCTATTGCGAACCCTCGTAAAAAACAATTAAGTTTAACAAACAATTTATTACATGGTTGTGTTAATAAAATTTATCTAACAATTTCTTTCATGCTTTTGCTCATAAAATTACACCATTTTCGTCAAGTAGTGTCAGAACAGGACAGTCGTATTTGTTGTACTTTATTTCAAACTAAGAAAAAAATAACCGTAAATGTAAATCTATTATGTTTAGTGGTCTAATGACCGTATTACTTCTTTCAATTAATTATTATTTTTATGTAAGGTCTTGGTTGAGATGAAAAAGTTAGTGCAACGCGCAGGATTTGAACCTACGACCTTCTTCTCAATACGCCGCTACTCTAACAACTTGATCTATCTGACTTCATGACTTTGTGAAAAGGTGAAATGTTGTCTTTGACTAACAACAAGTAGGGACCACAGGAGTGTTCTAGGGTGGAATTTTGTAGATTTCAACAAGAAATCTCAAGCGTTTTGTTACTAGCAAAAAAATATATTAAAAAAATAATAAAATAAGTTTTTTTCTATTCAACTCTCTTTTATACTCCCGGATCCAAGTAGGAGCGAGCGTACGCTCTGAAAAAAAGCCAGTCCCACCAAATCCCACGGGCCAATCAGGACTAGGCCTAGATCATAAAGACGTCCAGGAGGTGTGGTAATCGCAAAATTTATGCTATGGGGGCTGTCATGTGAAAAAAGGGGAATGCACTTGTTGGACCTTGACATTTGTACGGACACGCCCGAACCGCGAACACCCAGAGGGAGCTTGATCCCAGGAACGCCTTCCTCAAGGAAAAAAATAATCATATTTCTCTGCCATAACTGCTGAATGAATTTATGAGATAAACGCTGGAAAGATTGCCGGCGGCAAACATGATATTAGAGGATGAATTACAACAATAAGTCAAAGCATAGCGCATATACATATTAATGTTGATCGCAAACTGAAACTGAAATTATGTTTATTCGTATCCATACTATATTTGCAAATGCATTGAGAAGTGAATCATAAAAATCATAAATCGTTATTTTGTAAATGTAATGTAATTGGCTTTGCAAGAGTTGTACTTTTATTTAACCATCATCATATTTATATTTTTTCTAGCAGAACGTCAGGTTTTGCTCGTTTAGGATATAAAAAGCGAATCTGCATTAAAAGGCAGTAGAAATCGCACCAATGACCATGAAATTTTGGTGGCATTGATGGAGAAGCCCGAATTTTTCAAAATATTAACAAATTCTTTTCAATTAATTAAGGTTTTGGTTGAGATAAAAAAGTCAGTGTCACAAGCGGGATTCGAACCCACGAGCTTCGGCTAAACACGCCGCTGCTATACCACTTGACATGACTTCGATCCACTCGGACACTAACTTCCCATCTCAACCCCACCTTTTGAATTTTCCCTCGCCTATCTCAACCAAAACCTTAATTAATTGAAAAGAATTTATTTGGTCAAGCGGACTACGAAACCTAATAAAATGTAATAAGCAAAATGAAGTATACTTTACAAAAACTTTCTGTGATTTCAGTTGTCGCCGAAAACCGAATAGATTATACGACATTTGAAAAATGGCAAAATTGGAGGAAAACTTCAAAAGGTGGGGTTGAGATGGGAAGTTAGTGTCCGAGTGGATCAAAGTCACGATAGCTCAAGTGGTAGAGCAGCGGCGTACCTAGCCGAAGGTCGTGGGTTCGAATCCCGCTTGTGACATTGACTTTTTTATCTCAACCAAAACCTTAACTAATTGATAAAAATTTATTTCGTCAAGCGGTCCACGAAACCTAATAAAATTTTAAGAAATTCACTAATTTCGTGGTCCGCTTGACCAATTAATATGTTACAATTAATTAAGGTTTTTTGGTTGAGATAAAAAAATCAATGGTTCGAATCCCGCTCGTGCCATTGACTTTTTTATTTCAACCAAAAAACCTTAATTAATTGTAATATTTTAAGAAATGTTAAGCCAAAATGTGTGTGAGACGGTTATTTTTAGAAAAATAAAAACTCGTTTCCCATAAGAAAATGATGACATCAATGCTTACAGTAAAAAACCCATGATTAATGTTATCGTGATAATTATAAAATTTTCTGAATTTGCCAGATAATCCTACAAATGAAACGGCCATTTCTAACAAATATTTTCCCCAAAACACAATTGGAATACATAAAAACCGAAAAGGCTTTGAGAATTAGAAGGAAGATAAACTTCCTCTTTCCTCCAGGTCCAAACCACTTTGTTTTCCAAATTTTTAATCTGGAATGTGCCACCCAACCCTCCTTAATTGTTGTTCTAAGGCCTTCAGATTTTCAACCTACTCGGCAAAAACAAAACCAACAACAAATACCACAGAATCAAGAATCAAAACACACGGATGGAGATCATAATTCATCCTTGTTCAATGATAGTGCGCTCTTTATTGTACATAATATCATAATCCTTTTGATTTTAAGGTATAATTAAACTATCGAATATTCAGAAATGCATTTCTATAAATCAAATTACATTGCTGTAAATGTCAAACTTTAAAAATTTGAAACTATAATCTACAAGTTGAAAAGTACTAAAGACAATTTTTATTGTTTTTATATTATGACATCATTTAATAATCATTTCCTTGTCCAATCGAAAAGCTATTAAATCTTCATTTGAGGTTCAACATAACAACCACTTTCATCCAATAAAATCCAAAAACTAAAACGATTTCAACCTTATCATGCTTATTATTAAATTATAATCGTTAATATATATTATATTGTAGATGTTCGAAATCCAATTATCTTTCTATTAACAGGCAAACTCGCCGCGGAATAACAACCCATTAAATAATTCATATTGGAACAAACAATAAAATCATTCTATTTCATTATTAAATCAATAAATAAAAAAAGTATTGCCCTTCCTGATTGATTCCCTGATTAAGTCAACACAGAAATATTGCATGCTCGTTCATTCGGCAACTTTGTTAATATCACCATTTGCCAATTTACATTAAAGATATTCTAACATTGTCATTCAAAGTAATTATATGTAAACATTCTATTAAATATTTATTAGTGATGTAATAAAACATCATTTATGTTATTTACATTCCACATATGTTCCGGTGTAGAATGTGCGATTAAGCCGCGTTGTCCGGCTGTGTCTATTTAGAAAATAAGTTGGAAGCCTACGTTAAAAAAACGATAAATGTTTGATAACCGTTCAAATAGTGTCTCAGTGAAATATATTTAGCTTGGAAGATATTGTTCGGAAGATAGGGATAGAGATAGAGATAGAGACAGAGACTGAGATAGAGATAGATATAGAGATAGATAGACAGCTAGATCGATAGATAGACAGGTAGATAGATAGATAGAGATAGAGATAAATATAAAGATAGAGATAGAGATAGAGATAGATAGATAGATAAATAGATAGAGATAGAGATAGATACATAGATAGATAGATATATAGATAGATAGAGATAGAGATAGAGATTGATAGATAAGTAGAAAGATAGGGATAGAAATAGAGATAGAGAGATAGAGATAGAGAGATAGAGATAGAAAGATAGATAGATAGAGATAGAGATAGATACATAGATATATAGATAGATAGAGATAGAGATAGAGTTAGAGATAGATAGATAGTGATAGAGATAGAGATAGAGATAGATAGATAGAGATAGATAGATAGATAGAGATAGAGATAGATAGATAGAGATAGATAGATACATAGATAGATATATAGATAGATAGAGATAGAGATAGAGATAGATAGATAGATAGGGATAGAGATAGAGATAGATCGATAGATAGAGATAGATAGGGATAGAGATAGAGATAGATACATAGATAGCTAGATAGATATATAGATAGATAGAGATAGAGATAGAGGTAGATAGAGATAGATAGGTAGATAGATAGGGATAGAGATAGATAGATAAAGATATATATATATATATATATATATATATATATATATATAGAGAGAGAGAGAGAGAGAGAGATTAAACTCTGAACATATTACTACACCTGTTGCGGAAAACCTATAATGATACGCGTCATAAATATTTCAATTAATTATTCTTTTTATGTAAGTTCTTGGTTAAAATGAAAAAGTTAATATCACTAGGGGGATTCGAACCCACGACCTCCGGCTTAATACGCAGTTGCTCTAACCATTTGACCTTTCGTGACTTCGATCCACTCGGACACTAACTCCCCATCTCTACAACCTTTTGAATTTTTCCTTCTTTTGGCCATTTTTCAAGTGTCGTATAATCAGGATTCGATTTTCAGCGACTTGTTAAATGGCCGGGGGGGGGTAGGAATCCCGCTCGCGACACAAAGTTTTCTACTCAACTAAAACTTACATACAAAGAATAATCTATAGAAATAAGTTATTTGGTCAATTAGATCACTAAACATAAATTCATTAATATTACACATATTATCAAAAACGCATGTTGCTCATGTTTTACATTACTTTTTGTGTCGAAATTTGTACCGGCATATATATTGTTGCAACAAAGAAATATGTTTTACGTTGATTAACAAAATTAACATTAGTCAAAAAAATCATACACATATATGCATACTGTATAATATCAAAAATTAAAATGGCGTGAAGGTTGGAAAAGGTAAGTCGCCCAAAGACGACTTAACCTAGAAGTTATTAAGAAGGTCCCTTGGCCATAGTCGATTTAGGCAGGGGATTTTATAAGGAGCATATTTGTTGGACAAATGGGTTAGTGATACATACGGAGTTATGGGATTTTGTGTAACAAGAAAGGATTTCTTCGACAAAAGGAATTTGGAGGTCGGTGTGTAGAGTAAGGTTCGAGACGCAATAATGGTCATTGGTGATCGTATGGAGAATTTTTGATTTCAGTGACTGAATTATTTTGAAATTCGAGCGTTTGGTTGAGCCCACACAGTTTCCCTAGGTCCAAATGGGTCGGAGTACTGTTTTGTAAATTGTAAAGTTCGTTAGTGAAACTTTAGATCGTTCATCTAGTAGTTTTACAATGAAGACAAAAGTAGTTTGACAAGAAAGAAATCATGATTTAAACAAACTATCATATTTTTATCCAGCAGGATATAGGTCATAGCAAGGAGGTCCGAAGTCGTCGAATGTAATGTTCTATATGCTGCACGTGCCTTTAATCAGTTCTGTTGGGATAAAAATGACGATAGTTTGTATAAATCATGATCTCTTTCTATAAGATGTTTATATCGTTTGTTAAGTGCCTGCCTTTTCTTTTTGGTGGGGTTCCATGTCAGTTATTTGCCGAGAAACATGTTTAGATATTTCACTAAGTCAGCAGTTGGTATAGGTATGTTGTTAGAGTGTTGAAATTGCTCATGTTATTAAAGTGCAATAATGTTTATCATTAATGACAAAAACTGGAAAAGGCTATTTTATTTAATTTTGAGGAAACGGTGGTAAGTGTTCGTTAATATTTTTACAAAAATTATTTTGACATTATTCTAATAAAAAGGTAACTGACGCGCAGGGGCGCAATTCCTGTTCGGCCTTTACTTTGTTCTCTTTTTGCCCCGCAATCCTCTTCGGGTATTTGATTTCAAATAAAATCCGTGGTGGGTATAATTACAGAGAATAGTGGCCGTGAAAATATTTTTTGTTTTGCCACTGACTCACGGCTCAGAGTATAAAACGGGGGCTCGGGCCCTAACGATCATCAGTTTATCTCAGGATACAACGCCGAAAATGTTCTCCCTCCGATTCCTCGTAAGTCCAACATCAAAGGCGTTTTTATTTTATTCATACGGATCAATGTTTAATATAATTTTTTTTCTTCTCGAAATAAGGTTTTCGTCGCTTTGGCCGTCGCCTGCGCTTTCGCCGTTGAGCCCGAAAGGGTGAAGAAGGACGTCCTCGTCGGTGGCTACCCATACGCATACTCTGGACTTTACTCTGGAGCTTACGTACCCACTGCATACTCTGCCGGAGTGGGCTACCCTGCCGCTGCATACCCTTACACAGTCGGAGGCCTCTACGGATCTTACGTTTACTAAAAACTCAATCTGGCTCAAAACACATACAATTGGCGTTATTACATGAATAAAATTTTCCGATAGTTCCATTATATATTTCTATTCTTCCGAAACCTTTCTGAAAAGCCAATATTTAAAAATGATATAACATATTACTGTTTAAAACAATCAAAGAACAGCTTTTTACACAACATAACTACTTGGTTTGTCCATACAATAACTTTTATCTTCTAAACTAAGTTGCAAGAAGAAGTCGGCAAGATTTGGAGACAAATGAAATAGATCAGAAGATAAAGCCAAACAATAAAAGTTCCAAGTCACAGAAAATCCTCAATCATATTGTCTTGATTATTATTGAAAAATATTTACGCAAACAGCTAGATGAAAGCGATACACTTTTGAAAAATGACACAATAGCAAAGAGCATATTGTTGAACAAAAAAAGTTTATTGTTAAATATTTCATTTGGGCGAGTTTACCTTCATGGAATGCTTCCTCGGCCTAGAAGCCCAGCAAATTGTTATTCCGTGTACAGCAGGGTAGGAAGGAATATCGAGTAAATCAATCTCCTTAATGAAGTAAAAGGACAATCAGGAATTAATGCATTTAAGAACGAAAGAGGACCGGATCGGGCGTGATTTATGTCCAGCGTGTAATCTGCATATGTCGGGGGTTGAAACGACCTAGATATTACAGATATGACGGTCATGACTGACAGCACTGTGATCCTGCCTATTAACTGACAACGCCTAGATTGATAAATGGCAACAATTTACTAATATTCCTCTAGTCTCGATGTTTTGTTCTGTGAGAAGCATTTTGGCAATTTCTAATATTAACGGTCAGATTAATCACACATCTTAAGAAAAATCTCACTTCTAACTTATTTATATTTCACTTACAGTTTATATTGTGTTTGTGTTATGAATTTTTATGGGAAAATAATTTTCTTTATTTATTTAATTAATCTTTTAGATTTGTGTAAACATAACATGTTCTAATCGAGTTTTCTCAACCAAATTGAACTTTTACTTTGCCAGATTGAACTTTTTCCACGATTAATTAATAATTCATGTGTGTGCGCGCGTGCGTGTGCGTGTGCGTGCGTGCGTGTACATGTGTGTATGTGTGAGAGAGAGAGAGAGAGAGAGAGAGAGAGAGAGAGAGAGAGAGAGAGCAGGACAGAAAAAGGAAGCCAGAGGAGTGAGAGAGGAAGATAACGATACGAAGAGAGGGAAAGATTGCCGGAGAGTGTTGGAATGAGGCAAGGAAAAATAGGATGAAATAAAAAAATGGATTTCTTTTAAAAAAGGAATGTAAAAGAGAGTAGAGTACTAGCGGATAGTACCATACATAATAATGTTCATATAACTGCTATTAATTTAGATGCAAGATTAAGAGAAGGAGAGAAACGTGAAGCAAGAAGTTGTTAGGGACATAGAGAGAGAGAGAGATGTTTGTGTTATGAATTTTTACGAAGAAAATAAGATAGATAGATAGGAAGATAGACAGATAGATAGATAGATAGAGAGAGAGTGAGAGAGAGAGAGAGAAAGAGAGAGAGAGAGAGAGAGAGAGAGAGAGAAAGAGAGAAGGATAAAATGAAAGAATGCGAAAAAGAAAGATATGATAATAAAAGAAGAACTACATTACGTATATAAACACATTTAGACAACTAAATTTGAAGTTCAACATAACATACTGGATCCAATAAAATCCCAAAAAACAAAACTTTTAACTTTATTAGCGTTTCTCTCTCTTTCTCTCCGTCTCTCTCTTCCTCCCTCCCTCCCTCGGTCTCTCTCTCTCTCTCTCTCTCTCTCTCTCTCTCTAACAGTAACACCTTCTTTTTGTCTCACGTTTCTCTTCCTCTCTTAATCTTGCTTCTAAATTAATAGCAATTATATGATCTGTATTATGGGTTTAACTTAATGGGTTATCCATTAGATTTCGTGGTCTGATTGATTGAAATAAGTTATTCAATTAATTAATCTTTATATAAGATATTTATATAAGGTTGAGATAAAAAAGACAGTGTCACGAGCGGGTTTCGAACCCACGACCTTCGACAAAATTCGCCGCTGCTGAACCACATGACCTATCGTGACTTCGATCCACTCGGACACTAACTTCCCATCTCAAACCATCTTTCGAATTTTCCCTCCTTTTTGCCATTTTTTAAATGTCGTATAATCTATTCGGTTCTCGGCGACAACTGAAATCACGGAAAGCTTTTATGAAGTATACTTCATTTTGCTTATTACTTTTTATTACGTTTCATAGTCCACTTGACCAAATAAATTCTTTTCAATTAATTAAGGTTTTGGTTGAGATAGGCGAGGGAAAATTAAAAAGGTGGGGTTGAGATGGGAAGTTAGTGTCCGAGTGGATCGAAGTCATGTCAAGTGGTCGAGCAGCGGCGTGTTTAGCCGAAGGTCGTGGGTTCGAATCTTGTGACACTGACTTTTTTTATCTCAAGCAATACCTTACATAAAGATTAATGGGTTATTTTTAAATTCCCACCAAAGAATCTGTTTTACTGTCAATCCGTTGCGATAATATTCTCTGGAAAACCATAACAACCTTAAACGTTATTTCCTACCACCTGTTCGGCTTTCTTCACTATCCATTGGTAGTCACCATCGCTCAGTATTGAGTTTAAGCAGCGACCTTTGCATTCGCCAATTACACGACTTTCCTCTCTCTCCTAATCTGATCCAGACATACACCCAGCTCTATCCAACGACAACTTCATAGCCTCAGGGAGAATCAAAATTTGTGAAAATAATCCCACCGGACTGTTATCACAACACAAAGGATCAAAAAGTATGACATCTTTCTTCAAAAATTTCCTTTTTTCTTTACAATCCTTTACAATGAAGTAATGAATAAAGCATTTCCCCAATTTCTGTAAATTTTGTTTAATCTGTAGGATTCACCAAAACAACTGATATCTGTGGTTTGACCTACTGTCATCTTGCTTCCCATCCTTGGAAAAGTCCTTCTCCTCATGAAACTGCTAAACTTCTATTATTGTATCTTAAACCCTATTTCTGACGACCAGTTCAGCTTCCGTCACTACAACTGTGTAGACACCATCGTTACAACATCGAGATGACGCAGTAATCCTGTGCATTCGCCAATTTCAGTAATATGCTCTCTTAACTATGATCAAACTGAGCGTCGGTGGCCGCAACGGTTTAGGCGTTGACACGGCGCTCATCGCTGTAAGTTAAAGGTCCCGGGTTCGAATCCAGGGGCCCTGCATGATATACTTACAAATGGGCTTTTAAAAAAAAAAAAAAAAAAAAAAAAAAAAAAAAAACTGAGGGTTTATACGACTTCTGCCGTTGCGAACCCTCGTTTGAAAAAAAAGTGGAATAGTGTTGTGGGCAGAAAAACAAATAGTGCTATTGTACCAACGCCTAGCTTTCGACGATATATTTCGTATCCTTCAGGGTCTACAAAAAAAATATCCTCCGATCTCTCCAACTGCTCTCCACTGCGTGGAACAAATGCTTAGTTTTTGGAGAATCAGAATTTTCTAAAAAAAAAATCCTCCTAATTTTCATTTATCATATACCCTTGACCAACTTGCACCTGGAAAAACGGTTAAACTGTACCATTTAACGCTACACACATGATGAAACTACGTTAAGAAAATTTGCTTCTTATTTATGTCGTTGCAAATAAACATAACTTACCAGGACATACAAGCCTTATTTAATATTAAAAAAATTGGAGGACTGCCGTCTTTTCTCTTGTCTGCATTAAATTTTCCCGAGATGATAAGTTCCAAGAGGGCTATTTAGGTGGGGGTCGGCCATAAATAAAAAATTCGTCCAAAAATTCATCACGCTCAACATGTGGCAGGCGAGGTCGAGGCTCTTAGGTAATGCGAAAAAATACTCGATCGAACGGTCGCAAGATGAAAAACACGAACGGATATCATAAATCATTATTGTTCAATGATAGTGCGCTATTTATTGTACATAAAGACAATCGAGATAAATCTCCTAGCCCTTTTGTTTTTGAGGTATTAGCAGGCATAATTAAAATACTTTTTCTAACATTCAGAAATGCAAACTTATAAAACTGTACTTTTTTGTAAGTAATTTTTTTTACAATAAATCGCTTTGTTTAATTTTAACTACATTCTTCAGGTTGAAACGTACTAAAGGTAACCTTTTTTATTATTTATATCATCATTTCATAATCATTTCCTTGTCCAATCAAAAAATATTAAATTTTAAATCGATTAGGTTTCGTGGTCCGATTGATCAAATAGATTCTTTTCAATTAATTAATCTTTAAGTAAAGTATTGGTTGAGGTAAAAAAAATCAATGTCAATGTGTGGGTTCGAATCCCGCTCGTGACACTGACTTTTTTATCTCAACGTTAATTAAAGATTAAATAATTGAAATTAAATTTTAATTTGAGTTTCAGGATAACAAACTATTAAGCGTTTGACGCAGATACATTAAAGCAAAACGATGCAAACGTTAAATTCTTAGGTAATGGGTTATGATTAAATCATAATGGTTACTACAAATGATATTGTAAATTTGCTAAATCCAATTACCTTTCTGTTATCGGGCAGTCTCGCTGTGGAAAAACAACCCATTAAATAAGTCGTTTTGGAATAAATAATAAAATCATTTTATTTCATTATCAAACCAATAAATAAAAACAGTTTTGCCCATTCTAATTAAGTCAACATGGTGAGAGATAGAGTGAGTGAGTGAAAGAGGGAGAGAGAGAGAGAGAGAGTGTGTCAGGGAAAGAAGAAATTGATTATTTTAGAGTTTTAGATTTATTGGATATTATAGGATAGCCGTAGATTAATTTCGACCTTATGTATAAATCATGAGCATAAAATTACTCTTTACTAAAATTACTACCAATGGTCTGAATTTTATTGGAAATGACAAAAAATGAAGGATGATGATGAACGGGAGAGGAAATAGATCTATTCACTTGTTTTCCTCAGAAATGTAAATGATACATTGGCTACAATAATAATTATTTGGTACTTGACGACAAAATGGCTACGATATTTTAATAACTATTTGAATTTGCTGGTTCCTTCAAATGGTAATTAAATGGTAAATGGTAATATGATGGTCACTTTAATTTATGAATGCAATCATAAAAATAATAGCCTATTCTTATGCAGTACTTCTCGTCATGTGAAGTTTTAGGACTATTGAACTTATTTCGGACAAGAAAAAACACCTTTTTTGCTTCCAGGTCGGAAAAGGGCTAAAAATAAAGTTGTAAATTGTTTGCCTTACAACTCCACACACCCACACAGAACGTTATTGGCTCCCCGAATCGATAATATACAGTTCATCATCAAGCGGGATAAAAAGATTTTGGAAAAAGAAGAAGGAAGAAAAACTGTGCCGCATGGAAATATTAATAATCTTGCATAACGGGATTCAATGACGTAGGCAATTTCGTGAATGTTTTTTCGAAAGATAAACGTATTTGTCCGTACACACACGTGAATGCAATATATATCCCGATAATGAAAAGAAAAAAGTTTCTAGTTTAACTACCGTAGAAATATATTTTAACGTAGGAAATTATAAATTTGGAGTCATGTTTGTAAATTGAAGATTGTAGTTTTATGTTAACCTCCTTGATACTTTAATATTTGGCTTCTTAACAAAGGCCTGGCTGGTGACGTCAGAGTTAAGAAGTAAAAGCACGTCGTGACAGCTCAAGTGGTAGAGCAACGGCGTATTTAGCCGAAGGACATAGGTTCGAATCCCGTTCGTGGCACTAACTTTTTCATTTCAACCAAAGCCTTACATAAAAGATTAATTAATTGAAAGAAGTAATTTGGTGAATAGACCACTAAATAATGGACCTAACCTTATTTATGAAAAAAACTCATCCCGGATCAGGTAGTTAATAAATGAATTTTTTAAGTGTTTGCAAAAGTTTTTCCACACTTCTTGTGGTTTTCATGAAAGTTTCTCCGTAGACCTCTCCCCTGCGTAATAGACGTGCTTATGTTGCCGATGGGAAATCGAGTACTACACATTAGCAAGTTAAATTCACCAGGAAAGAGGGTTAGAACTTAAATTCGTACAAACGGCCCGACATGTGCGGTAATTGACTTTTAGAAAATTGAGTTTTCTTTGTTCTTTTTCACGCCGTCACCTAAACAACCCTGCTTCGGGCCGTTTTTCCGTACTTAAACGACATTATTGCTTCCGCGGTTTTCGCGAGAATAATTACGAGAACTTGACGCCCTGGAAAATGTGTTGAACTCGCGTTTAACACATCGTGGGCGTCAAGTTGTCCTGAAAAATAAATTCGCACAACTTAACTTTTTCAACAACAAAGCTATTTTAGGCTGAATAAAAATTAACCGCGTATTATTTCTTAGTTATTGTTGATCATTAATTGAAAAACGAATTAATTATAGCAATATAAAGCATCCAAAAGCGTGACAAGAGAATTATACAGTGTCCCACTTAATTAAAGACTGTGTGGAGAGACACACTCCAAAATAATTAACAAAGAGCTGTCATTAATTTCATTTTAATTGTCCAATCTACACGAATTTCAGTACAATTAACTTACAGATTGAAATGTTGATTTTAAAAAGCATTTCGATTGTCAACTTTGGCTTTAAAAACATGACAAATTTATTTGTCGTTTATAAATTTATATTCGTTATTACTTATCAACAAGCTATTTGTCTTATACAATATTATTAAATATAATTTTTTCAATTATTTAATCTTTATGTAAGGTATTGGTTGAGATAAAAAAATTAAATATAATAAAAAAGTAAAAAACTTTGCTATCCTTGGAACAGTCTCTATGCTGAGGACGATATGTTACAAGCCATTCGGCTAAGGAGTATCCATCACTTTTAATGTTTTATATTAGATTTGAATTGTTGTTGTTGTTGAATTGACAATTGTAAGGTCGTTAAATGTCATATCCGGGTCCGCCCACCAATACCATTGTCCTTGATCGAGCTTTTCGTCTAATGAGGAGGGCACATAAAAGCATTGAAGGATCCAGAGTTATGATTGAAATTATAATCTACCTGTTTTGACGCGTAGGAGGAATAGTCGAAAATCATATGCATAATATAAAAAAAAATAACCTGTCCTGATTAATTTTGTAGGCGATTATTCTGTGGTTTATTATACAAATGCTGCTCTTTGACTTTACGTATGTGAAATTTTATTATAAAATATTTTTTTTTAATATCGGGAGATTAGGAGTCTAGACGTAATGGTCTTGAATTGAAAATACGTGTTTAAAAGTACAAGGCTGTTATTAAATAATGGGTGTCTGCACTATCAAACACGAAATCAAACGGACCCATGTTTCTCGCACACATATTAGACACAACGAATGAATAAAAATTCGTTTTATTTTTTCTCAACAATATTCTGTGGTAAAAGGTTGGTTTACTGGTAAGAATAAAGGAAAGTAATAATAAATTAAAATTTCTAAAAAGCCAAAATATAATTTCAAATTTTAAAAATAGATTTTTTCCCTTAGAAGATTTCTTCTTGGGATACCTGCCGAAACTCTTCCTTAGTCCTTTATATCCTTGCTCTTTTAGTCTTCAGCGGTTGTCAGAGTAATAAACAGGGTGAGGGACAGGCCCCTAAGAAACAAACAAACCCTTCTCCTAAGTATAGGCAGTTCTGGAAGTTGGAAAACGGGATTGTTATATCCCTTAAAAAAATAAATAAATAAAATAAATCTTACATTGTATGAGTAGCAGAAGTTGAATACGATGCAACGTATCCGACCCTACGATATTCTTTAGATAACATGTATATTTTTTTATTATTTCTATTTAGAGTTTTTTAGAGACCTCTTGTTTCATAATTTGTTGTCATGAGGAGTGGTCAAAAATGAGGTAGTTTAGAAAAACACCTTTTTCATTTTTTTGCCGACGTTTCGACCTTTATTCTGGTTTTCTTCCGGGCAAAGAAAAAATTCTGCCCTGAAGAAGACCCGAATAAAGGACGAAACGTCGGAAAAAATATGAAAAATGTGTTTTTCTAAATTACATCTTTCTTGACAGTTCCTCACGACTTCAACAATTATTTCTCTTACAATTAATTAAGGTTTTTAGTTGAGATAAAAAAGTCAATGACACGAGCGGGATTCGAACCCACGCTCTACCACTTGAGCTGTCGTAACCTCGATCCACTCGGACACTAACTTCCCATCTCAACCCCACATAGGAATAGTTTTCCCTCCTTTCTGGATAGAACAATGGAATTATTACTATTGTTTAAACTAATTTAGATATAGAAAGTTTTCTTACAAGGGAAAGCTACTGATGTGGGATAACAAATTTAATTTAAACATTTTTTTTTGTGATAATACGTCGAAAAATATTAGAAATCCAAGTGTTCTAGCCAACGGCCATAGGAACGGAGAAAAAGTTATGCCTTTTGTTGTGTATGGGTTTCAAGGCTATTATTTTATTGTATATACGTATAACAAAATAATGTGAAAAAACTATAAAAAAGTTTAAAACAAAAATATACTTCCAACAAAAGCAAGTAATGTTTTTGAAGAAAACAAAACCAATTTGGGTTCGTTTTAAGACACTTTTAAACCCTTAAATACAGATTTTAATAGCAGTAAAAAACGAGGAAAAGACTGAAGAACACAAATAAACAACCAGGTCAAAACATTGTAATTATAGCTATGAGAAAAGGGCAACTTTCTTCTAATGTAACGACATACATGTACAATTCCATGTAATATTAGAAAGGTTAAAAATAAACCTTGTTTGTTCAAATTATGATTAGATCTTTGCTAATGAGTTGACATGTCAAGATCATCAAATCGACTGACTGATCGTTAAGCTCAAATAGCTCTCAATACTTTTATATTCTGATGATCCTTGGATAAAAAACATAAACACTTAATCACTTTTTTAATTTTAATAGCTTAAAGAAAAAAAAGAAGAAAGAATAGCTTGAGGCAATTGAACCAAGGGCTTTGATCGGCAAAAGAGGATTTACTCAGTTCATACGAGGAAAGTTCCAGATCCGATTAAGTCTATCGAACCTGATTTTTACAAAATAAACGAGAGAATCGGGCGTGGCGATCTGCAAGGGTGGTGCCGGGCATACTCCCAGGACCAAGGACGACGAGGAAAGACGAAAAAGAAAATCCAAGGCCTATCACGTGACGACGCACACCTCCACGTGAGGTAACTACGGTCCCCCGTCTTTGAATTTTCAAGCCCAACGGTCGTTGAAAGTCTACCGTTTTTTAACGATTTTCAAAAGAGAATTAATAAAATATTTTTACAAAATGAAACAAAAGTTGTCGCCCTGCTGATGTTTACCTGAAAGCATATGACAAAGATGTCATAAGGAATGCGATTTTTGCGAGTTTTGTACAGTTTTTCAGTTTTTTAAAAATAATAATACACTTACAGGCAAAATATTCCACCCAATTGATTTTGTTTCTTCATTTTTTCGATAAAAAAATTCTGCTCTTAATTTGTCTCATTGTTTTTACCAATAAATATTTATTTACGCTATGTTTTTAAATTGGGCATATCAATTAGAGGTAAACTCAATTAATCCTCAATCCAAAACAAGAATAAAGGATTTTGCAATGTTTACTTTTTATGGAATTTAAAAGGTTTATTCAGTCTGATTTGAATTCTGAAGCAATAAACTGTTTAGTTTTCATCTTTGTTTTCTTGATTTCAATTTTTCAACTTAAAAATGCCACTTGTGCTGAGGATGTTGGGCGTGGTGTGGCACTTATTGATGATGGACGTTCCATCAGGTATGCGGCTATTGCCAACAGAGTTCTCTACGAAACTCTGGGAGAGGACGTAAGATGTTTTTGAGAAACTGGGTCATACCTTAGAAAGCCCGGTTCTGGACGCTCTAGGGTAACAGAACCCCAGGATAATCGTTTTTTGACTTTGAAATTTTTTCGAAACCGGCACCTTACTGTTGTCCAAGGGATTCGTCACCTCCAGGAAGTTCGAGGTGTTCAAATTTCTGAACCCACTACACGAAAAGATTAACTCAGTATGGACTGATTGATTTTCACCCAGTAAGAGGACCAGAATTGACCAGAACACACAGAGTTGCACGGCTCGCATTTGCTCGAGAACACAGCCATTGGTCTTTAGACGATTGGTATGCTGTACAATCGCACAGAGTTGGTTATTCATGGAGGGTCTTTGACGGCCAGTCGCTATGTGGATGAAATTTTGGAACATCATGCTTTGCCTGTCCCCGATGAAGTCAGCGACAATCCTATTCTAATTCGCGATAATGCCAGTCCACTCGCATAGTACAAACGTACTTCAACAGCATAACATCAGGTCTTAGCCTGGCCAGCCCGTTCTCCACACTTGAACCCCAATCGAACATTTATGGGATAACCTCAAAACACGAATAAGAGAACGTCTATCACTTCATTATACACTCCACGATCTGGAAAGGACTCTTCGTGAAGAAATCGGCTAACCTCCAGTAAAGAGACATTTCCAGACTGGTAGAAAGTATGGCAAGGCGCCTTCGAGATGTAATTAAGGCAAGAGGAAGAAATACGAAATAGAAATGTCAATTAAAAATCGAATTAAAACAAATTTTAACTTTCCTTTTTTCATTTTTCATTTTCCTTAAAAATTTACATTTTTTAAAACTTTCACTTTGATTAATATATAAAAATACATACAAATCAGGTTGTATTACAAGTGGGTGGAATTTTTTTGCCTGTCAGTGCATAAAGTTTTTCTAGGGATGTGGCAATAAAAGACTTTTCGGTGATTCCACGAAGTTCAACTTATTGACCAAACTAATTTACTGTAAAGAGAGTTTTTTCAACTTACTTTAATCAAGTATCCCTATGTTTGTTTATACCAATTTAAAAAAAGCTTTTGTCAAGCATGGTGAGACAACAGATGCAAACCCACCTGAAAATGGAGACATCAAATTGAACGAATCTTTTTAAAAGATAGTTCCTTCTCACAGTAAGTTGTTTTCAACGATTAGGATTTTGAGCCTACAAAAATCCGAACAGAGAACTCAGATACTTGCTTCCCTGCTCTATCATGATTCTCATATCTGGTCGCTTTCCTTATGCTCTCTATATGGAGCCAAGGAATTGCACCCTTGGACATAAACGCGGGCTTTGCACAAAAAGTAAGTCAAAATAAGGATCTTGTTATAGTCTGGATGAAGAAGCAAATTCTATAGTTACTCCCAGGCTTTAGACCTATTTTAAGGTAACCAAAAGTAGTAGAAATGATAAATGGTGGAGTGAGTGTGCTGTTCAGTCTTTTTAAAAAGAGAATTCTTGTTCATAGCAAGTTGTTTTCAACGATCTGGATTTCGAGCTTACAGCTCATCATCAGGTTGTATAGCCCCTTCAACCTGATGATAAGCTGTAGGCGTCCCTAAATTGATGATCGGAAGCGGACAAGTACAATATGTCGTGTTTTATTCAAACTTGTTAATTACTTAGTTGGTTTCCGAACAAGTATCGAATTTAAGATATGATAAAGTTTTATGATTTTATTCCCCCCCCCATGAAAATTTTCCAACGAGAAAAACAGGGCCAAGTCGTCGTCGACAAAATCAGGCTGCGATTAAAGCGGCTAGCAGATAAAATGGGACCGGTTCCGTGTAAGGATTAGGCCAGAGGGGCTTGATGGGCGGCGACGGTGGAGGAAAGCGTGAGCGAGTTAATATGCTTAACTGCTATTGTCTTATAATCCATGTCTGAGTAATTGGTTTGGTTTAGCCTCTCTGGAGTTGTTGATTTAATTACGGAAAGGCGGGAGCCCGAATCCGAATGCCGCCTCCGCCTAAGACGTCACAAACAAAGTAAAGGGACAAATTGAATTTTTAAAAGGCGGATATCCGCCCGGCAAGTGCGGAGTTGTACTTTCCGTCCTAGACTTGCTTTCGGCATTACGTGATGGAAAACACTGGTGAAGAGGTTTTCAATAGTTGGAGTCTACTCGGCATAACTTATATCTTCCTTAATGTAAACCCTCCTTTTGTCGACAGAACTAAACGTTTTAACAATTGTGGGCGAATTTTAAATCTTCTCTTAACTTAAAAGCATGCCTGAGTCAGTAATCCATCTTCTCTTTCTTTCCCTTTTTCCGAGATCCCAACGGTTAGCAACTAAAAATTTTTAAATTTAAGTATCACTTCTTTCAATAATAGTTGGTTCGATGGCCGCAACGGTTTAGGCGTTGACACGGCGCTTATCACTGTAAGGTAAAGGTCCCGGGTTCGAATCCAGCGGCCCTGCATTCAAACCCGACATACTTACATATGGGCTTTTTTCCCGAGGGTTGAAATACTATTATGTTTAGTGGTCTAATGACCGAATTACTTCTTTCAATTAATTATTCTTTTTATGTAAGGTCTTGGTTGAGATGAAAAACTTAGTGCAACGTGGAGGTTTCGAACCCACGATCTTCGGCTCAATACGCCGCTGCTCTAACAACTTGAGCTATCGTGAATTCATTAATTCGTGAAAAGGTGAAATGCTGAAATGTTGACTTGTCACGTGGAATAGTGTTGTGGGCAGAAAAACAAATAGTGCTATTGTACCAACCCGGAGCTTTCGACGATAGATATCTTCAAGGTCTACAGAAAGAAAATTTTTAATTAATTTTACAATCAAGTTAGACTCTTATAATATCAACGATTCATATGTCCTTAGAGGAACTACCATAGTCTCAGTACAGAAAAGATTGAAATATTTATATCTTTAGATGTGAAGTCATCATTTAACAGTATACCATTAGGGTCAATAAATTATATAATAATGACACGTTACAAAGAGTTAAAAGAATTTACTAGCGTCCCTTGTCATGTTACTGGAGGTACTTCATATCATTGCATTCAGTGGATATTTTAAATATGAAGTGAACGAATAATAATTAGTGGAACTCTTTCACCAACCCTTGCAGACATAATAACGAATGAGTTACTAGATTGGGTTGGACTTACTTGTAAATTGTGCTTAAAATTAATCAACACGTATATTGATGATTGGTTCCCAATAATAAAAAAGAGAAAGTTGGTGATTCCTTTTCTGGACTTGTTAGTGGTTAGGGAAGAAATTTTTTTTACCAATTGGAATATGAAACCAAACTATTCTGATAATGGGTTACATTATTTATCTACTCATTCATGCAAAATGAAAATTAATATTGCGTACGTCCTTCTGGAAAGGGCACTAGAAAGTATTGATATTTGTTTCCCTAAGGAAAACGGAATGAAAGTGCCATCTATGTTAATCGACAATGGATATGTCATTAATAAACAGGTTAATTAACTGCAGGATGAGTGTAACTAAAGGACAATTCCCACCAGAAGTAGAAAGATTTTATCAACTTATAACATATATTGCAGAAACATCAAACATCATCCCTAATCAAACAACATTTTCAAAAATGTCAAAAAGGAGGGAAAATTCAAAAGGTGGGGTTGTGATGGGAAGTTAGTGTCCGAGTGGATCGAGGTCACGATAGCTCAAGTGGTAGAGCAGCGGCGTATCTAGCCGAAGATCATGGGTTCGAATCCCGCTCGTGCCATTGACTTTTTTATCTCAACTAAAAACCTTAATGAATTGAAATATATAAATTGGTCAAGCGGACCACAAAAACTAGTGAATTTAATAAGTTAAAATGAGGTATACGTTCACTAAAGCTCTCCGTGACCATTTCATTTGTCGCCGAGAATCAAATAGATTACACGACATTTGGAAAATGTCAAAAAGGATGGAAAATTCAGAAGGTGGGGTTGAGATGGGAAGTTAGTGTCCGAATGGATCGAGGTCACGATAGCTCAAGTGGTAGAGCAGCGGCGTATCTTGCCGAAGATCGTGCGTTCGAATCCCGCTCGTGACACTGACTTTTTTATCCCAACTAAAAACCTTAATGAATTGAAATATATAAATTGGTCAAGCGGACCACAAAAACTAGTGAATTTAATAAGTTAAAATGAGGTATACCTTCACTAAAGCTCTCCGTGACCATTTCATTTGTCGCCGAGAATCAAACAGATTACACGACATTTGGAAAATGTCAAAAAGGATGGAAAATTTAGAAGGTGGGGTTGAGATGGGAAGGTAGTGTCCGAATGGATCGAGGTCACGATAGCTCAAGTGGTAGAGCAGCGGCGTATCTAGCCGAAGATCGTGGGTTCGAATCCCGCTCGTGACACTGACTTTTTTATCTCAACTAAAAACCTTAATTAATTGAAAGTGATTATAACTTCGATTTTGACAAAGTTGAGATTATGACTACCGACCATGACAAAGGTCGTAGTGTATTGAAAGAAATTATGTAGATTCGTCAAGATAGTCATATAATTTATAAACGGACCTGAATGATCTAATTATAATTTATAGTGGGATTTAGGAATAAGACAAGTTCCACTCCTTGATCTAAATAAAGCACATTGGTAATAAAGTAAAAATAAGTATATAAAATTTATTTATATCTCTATTTATTTATTCAATAAAAACAAGAGATAATGGAACAATATTATTTAAGAAATAAAGAGATGAATCCGATGTGCAAATGTGTGCAACCTCCCACAAAGAATTCATTGTGTCTAGTCATCATTCATGTGAGATCTATTTAAATGTATTTTTTGTATTTATTCAATATTAGAGTTAAGTTACATATAAATGCATATAATTATTCCGAGATCGTGAGATGCGGTCTGGTGTGACGTAGGTTTTAGAAAAACACTGTCTCACGCTGTTGAAAAATAGAAACCAAAAATAAACTGCGAAAACAATTTATCTATTGAAAAACCAAAGAGAAATTGTTTTTCAATAGCAAAGCCTACTCGGGAATTCGTTAAAATATTTAGCCAAGCAGGGCTAGGTTTACTCAAAGTTTAATTAAAACCTAAGACCTGGTAAGAGGCTACTGGCAATTTACCTCTTCATATATTTTAACTTAATAACAGTAATTCAATTAAAATCGTATTTGTTTCAAGTACGGTACAATTTTATGTATCTGTCTTATTAATTAAATAAATTTAATTAATAATTACAAATGTTACTGTTTACTGTCTCCTGATCACCTTGCGAAGTGGCTTAGGTTTAAAAAACAAGCTTAGAGCCCTTATTGGTTTAAGGATTAGCGGAAATTCTCGCAGCCTCTGGGAAAGTATTTTAGTGTAAAATTTTAGACAATTACCATTTGTTATTGTTTCATAACTTCGTAGTGATTGCATAATTAAAGCATAACATCCCTGTTTTTTAAAACAATTACAATTTTTGTTATGTCGTACGATTTGCCATGAATTAACTTTTAATTATTACCGCTTCTATGTTACATTATTATTTTAGTCATAAAATTAGTACTCAGGAGTTTTAGAAGAGAATTTTTCTTTCTTGCTACGAAAATGTTTGAACTTATCAAAATAATCAATCCGCTGGAGAGATAGTTCAAGCTATATATTCAAATACAAATTTGAAATACATATTCAAAATTTTTATTTAGTAACGAAAAAGTTGATATTAATTTTACTAGTTTCGTGGTCCGCTTGACCAATTAATATATTTCAGTTAATTAAGTTTTTTAGTTGAGATAAAAAAAGTCAGTGTCACGAGCGAGATTCGAACCCACGTTCCTTCGGCTAGATACGCCGCTGCTCTACCACTTGAGCTATCGTGACCTCGATCCACTCGGACACTAACTTCCCATCTCAACCCCATCTTTTCAATTTTTCCTTCTTTTTGCTATTTTTCAGTCCCGCTCGTGACACTGGCTTTTTATCTCAACAAAAAAACCTTAATTAATTGAAAGATATTAGTTGGTCAAGCGGACCACGAAACTAGTGAATTTCATAAGTTACAATGAAGTATATCTTCACTGAAGCTCTACGTGGCCATTTCATTTGTCGCTGAGACTAAAATAGATTACACGACATTTGAAAAATGGATTTTTCGCACCACAAAAACCCTGAATGAATTTTTTTTGTGAAAATCAAAATTAACGTTTTTTCTTTCCAAAATTTTGTCTTCCAAAGCCTTCTTTTTTCAATTTGCTCGTTTATACCTTTGCGTTCGTTTGAAATCCTATATAGTACAGGTAGTAGTACAGACGTAATAGCTTCCGTAAATGAATTAGAAAAGTAAATAAAAAAATAATACATTTAAGGAATTTTTATTTATTTCATCTTTATTTTCTCACTCGCATGAACCTAACATGTAAAAATTAATGACAAAACATGAAAGAAAAAACATTCTGCATGCCAACAGCAGTAATAACCTTGGATTTGACTACAATGCAATTGATTGCGACACATTTTTAAGTAACATATAGAAAAAAGAATTGTCCCACTCCACCCCAAAAATGTATATTTTATAAATGGCAATTTAAACGAATCTGAATCGTTTTATCGTTAATTTATTTTCAATTTTTTAACATGTTATAGAAGAACATTTAAGTGAAAAAAGCTATTCGGGCAATCGGACCACGAACTCTAATGGATTTTATAGAAAATTTCTTTTTTTTTTGTAGGCCTTATTATTTGAAGGCGTTTAAAAAAATAAAAATCATGATTTAACAATATTTAATTCATCATGTGCCATTTTCAAGGCATTGTTATGTTGTGATTTTTTTTAATCTTCAAATTTCAATTTGAGTTCACATCAAAGGCCTACAAAAAGAATTTTTTTCTATAAAAAGAAGAAAAGACAATAATAGCGAAGACCAGCATTTTACATATTTATAATTAGGAAAAAATGGACTTATACATAATGAACTAATACATAATAACCTTGAAATACATGCCATCAAAGGTAGAAAACCACATATTTGTATTAAAAATATATGACTTTTTCTAAGTTCATAGGGCATTCATTAGCAAGAACACACAAGTGGATAATATATTTCGACCTAGTATCATAAAAAAAATCATAGAAATCGTATCATTGAAATTAATCCCACGTCCTTTTCCTCCCATTGCAATCTAAAAAAAAGACGTCATACATCTATAGATAATATATTCCAAAAAAAATAATCGAAATATATAATGAAATATATTATTATATGCTTTTGTTCATAATATAAAAAAATATTATTGAGTGGTAAAAAATAAAAATAAGAAATTTTTTGATATTTTTTTACTTACGAACAAGCATTTTTTCATTTTTCCATTTCCCCAATTTTCCTGAACAATTCACTGTTGAGGACGACAAGTTTTTTCCTGGGCCAAATTATCTGTTCCCACTGTGAATCAGTTCTTAAAAAAAACAAAAAAAAGAAAGTAAAATGCCCGGTCAAAAAGGTGTTTCATAACCAACAATAATTTCGATAAACGATTATTTGGAATCCTTGTAGATTTTTCTCTCTTTGTTACGTTTGAGGTGCGGTGGGTGTGTCCGAGCCTTGGGTACCTATATAAAGGCTGCCAAATCGTTAAGGAAATATCAGTTATATCCGAAAGATACAACTAGCAACTACTAAAATGTTCTCCATGAAATTCCTCGTAAGTAGTTTCCAATAAAGCATACACATAAACTGTAAAAGATTTAACAATTTAATCGGAATTTATTTGGATTATGAACTTTACTTTATATTTTAATTAATTTTTTGTCAAGTATGTACTATATTTTTTCCTTGTTTTTTTAAGTTTTTCTTCGCTTTGGCCGTCGCCTGCGTTTTCGCCGTTGAAAGCGAAAGGGTGAAGAAGGACGTCCTCGTAGGTGGCTACCCATACGCATACTCAGGACTTTACTCCGGATACGGTGGTGCATACGTCCCCACCGCATACTCTGGCGTCTACGGCGGCTACCCTTATGCTGCTGGGCTCTACAGGTCCTTCGTCTATTAAAAACCCTCTCATGTTCTTCTCCCCCTTTAATTCTACACGACACCGATTGGCTATGTGATTCTTCAAAGATTCTTCAATAAATCTTTCTCCTAAAACAAGTCTATATTTTTTTTTAAACCTGCCGCTGTATAAAATTTCAACGTTAAACTATAAGAATCACAGAAGTGTAAGATAAGGTTTAAATTGTTCGCTGTTTGCGAATATATCCGACATTTTCTTGCTGGGAAGATTTTACATTTTCAAACAAATTGATATAAAATTCAACATGTCAATTTATATCCTGTTTTGCATAAATTATACGTGAGCTGCGTCCGTTATATCCGGTAACGTTGAACAGCCAATTTACGAATCGTGTTTGTTCTCTGCGTCCGCTCGTTTTCGCTTTAACCAGGTTAATTCAAGGGCACCCGAGATGATCATATTTGGCAAATATGTTTTCCATGGTCGAAATTACTGCATTAATTAAATCGTTTCAGTAGGCACAGTTAATTACTGAAGCACAGCATATTTACAATGTGGGCCTAGCCTCGACTGAGTGTGGTCGGAGCGAAACTTCTAGCCGGTGAGTGATTCAGGTTGTATCTTCTATGAGTAAAAACTTTCAGACGAAGGTATTACAGGTAAGGATAAACTCCCTTGGATTGAGCTTCCTCAATTGCTGCCAAGGGATCAGCGGCATTGCTGGAGCAGTAAGTACAACTCCCTTCGCATCTACCACCATTACATACTTCCATCCTAGTTGTTGTGTCTTCTTTGGGTAAAGTCCAAAAAGTTAAATCCTAAAAATCCCAGTTAATGCCGATGCTATCTGGTATACAGATATCCCTAAGATGGAGAATAGGCTAGGAGCTGGTATCTATGGAAATAAATCAAGGACTAGAATTCATTCGTCATTTTCAGTGCTTGTCAGGTATAGAAGATGACAAAACGCACTGATGGAAATTACGCAAAGCCGATTAACCGATTCCTTTATTGCAATTTCCTCTATCAACTGAATAGAGATAGTTTTGATTAAAAAATATATTAGTGGGCAGTATGTTGTTGTCCTATTGTCTTGTTTAATTGCTAGATTTTTCATAATTTTTACCAGCTGTACAATAACTAGAAACCATTACAATAGTATATGTAAGTTTCAATTAATAAAGGTTTTTAGTTGAGATAAAAAAGCCAATGTCACGAGTGGGATTCGAACCCACGACCTTCGGCTAGATACGCCGCTACTTACCACCTGAGCTATCGTGACTTTGATCCACTCAGACACTAACTTCCCATCTCAACCCCACCTTTTGTCTTTTTTTATCTCAACTAAAAACCTTAATTAATTGAAAGTTATTAATTGGTCAAGTGGGACCACGAAACCTAATCGATTTAAAATTGAATATTTTTTGATTGGACAAGGAAATGATTTTCAATCTTTCAATTTTCATGAACGTAGATACATGATACACGAGCCCTTGGTTGAATGGTAGCCCTTGGTACGCATCACTGAAGCACACTAAAAGCTTCATTATAAAGACTATCGAAGGAATTGAAGATCCTAAGCCTAGGACGTGCTAAGATTAGAACCATGGTGCTAAGTGGACACTGCAGGTTCAAAAGGCACATAGTTTCGGAGCAGAATAAACAATCTTGTGCTGATATTGCCAGGAAGAAGGAAAAAAGCGGAACATACAGGCTGAGGTTCTGAGAGAGGAAAAGAGACCTGAAGGACAATTACCAAAGTTTTGGGATCTGATCAAAAGCATCAAGCTTAACGAAAAGCAATAAATAACAATGGCGTTTGCACAAAACAACAATATTGGTCACTGTTGTAACGAAGCCGACTCATTCTAACCTTAACCTTAACTTTAAGTCCATTATATTTAGTGGTCTGATTGACCAAATAACTTCTTTCAATTAATTAATGGTTTTTATGTAAGGTTTTGGTTGAAATGAAAAAAGTTAGTGTCACGAGCGGGATTCGAACCCACGACCTTTGGCTCAATACGCCACTGCTCTAACCAATTGAGCTATCGTGACAGTTAAGATAGATCAAGTGGTTAGAGAAGCGGCGTATTGAGTTGAAGGTCGTGGGTTCGAATCCCGCTCGTGACACTAACTTTTTCATTTTAACCAAAACCTTAAGATTACTTAACTTTAAGCTTTTTCTTTGATTCTGTTGGATCATTGTCAGAGCCACCTTTTAACTTAATCAACTGCTTAATTTTCAATTGCCTTTTCTACTTGAGAATTACCTAGAGCATTTTTTAGGATTAAATAAAATAATGGTCGGTTTTATTATTAACCACAAGAAGAACATTTAAGAAAATTTGCTGCTGCTTTTTTTTATAAATAAATAAATTTTTTAGTGAATCAAGTTGTTTCAACAAATGATGTCATTTGTCCGACGTGATTGAAAGTGGACCACAGTTGAAACACAAGAAGTGTATACTGACGGCTGGTTTTTTGCCCCGGGAAAAGTCCAATACTTACAAACCCCTGGCTTTGTTGCTTAAACCACTTAAAACCCCTTCGCATTTCCATTCGTCCCGGGTGTCACTTTACAAATGCAGGACGATTCGGTTTAAAACCTCTTTGTTGGTTAAATTCATCGATTACAGGATTTTAAAAATAAGTAAAAAGTAGCACATTTCAACTTTATTGAAAATATTTATAAAATAAAATCCCAAGTATTGCAAGAATGTTATTTTAAATATAGCCATCACAGGACGGTAGAGAATGTTTTCACCCAAAATGATTTTCGTCCTTTGCGCTGAAATTAAACCAAAAATATCTCGAGTACGCAATTTTAATAAATAATAATCATATCGATCGGATTTCTGGGTAACACAATAACGGCAAAAAACAATTGCACGTAGGTTGTACTACTTTAAGTAAAACTTAGTAACTTCATAAACGTCAATCGGCCAGAAGTAGAACATGATATAAAATCTTTTAACGTTATTGTTAATTTTTTATTATTAACGGTCAGGAAAACATCTTGACGATAAAAACGCTTGAAAATAACTGAAAAACAATCTCTTGATCACTGGACCTTTAGATATCACTAACCTTTATATGCAAAAAAGGGTTTTTTTGAAGTGATTTTGATCAAAGCAGGAGAGAAAAAAGGATTAATATTAAAGGGCAACTCTTTGAATTTCTCCAGAGGTGAAATGGAAAGAAGAAAGGAGACATTGATCAATTTATTTCGTTTGTTTAAATCTGAAAGGCGTTCTGAAACTAAAAACAAATGTGCCCAGCTTGATTCTAATTGATGAAAGCGGATAATTTTTTATATTTGACCATGTGGAAGCGTGTTCATTTACCTTTACTGATATAAAACTTTGTTTTGTCAAATTAAACCTAGTAGTTTTCAATAACTATATTTTTTAAATATAAATTACATTTCGATCAGATTGATTTGGTGGAACACCTGTTTTTAAATGTACGCAGTTTGCCACTATTTTTAATTCAATAGTTTTAGTGGTCCGCTTGAGCAATTAATATATTTCAATTAAGGTTTTAAGTTGAGATAAAAAATTCAGTGTCATGAGCGGGATTCGAACCCACGACCTTCGGCTAGATACGCCGCTGCTCTACCACTTGAGCTATCGTGACTTTGATCCACTCTGACACTAACTTCCCATCTCAACCGCACCTTATGAATTTTCCCTCCTTTTTGCCATTTTTCAAATGTCATGTAATCTGTTTGATTCTTGGCGACAAATGAAATGGCCACGGAGAGCTTTAGTGAAGTATACTTCATTTTAACTTATTAAATTCACTAGTTTTCGTGGTCCGCTTGACCAATTAATATCTTTCAATTAATTAAGGTTTTTAGTTGAGATAAAAAATTCAATGGCACGAGCGGGATGAGGTCATGATAGCTCAAGTGGTAGAGCAGCGGCGTATCTAGCCGAAGATCGTGGGTTCGAATCTCGCTCGTGACACTGACTTTTTTATCTTAACTAAAAACCTGAATTAATTGAAATATTCTTAATGTTGTTTCAAGTTTCGTAACATTTTATCTGTCAAATTATGTCAACGTAGCATGTAATAATTGTTTAAGCTTATTGAATGTAATTTCTATTGAAACATAAATATTTTTATGCTTAAAGTTAGCCGAACAGAACTAGTTGGAAATGGAAATCAGGAAAAAATTATTATTTTAACATCTGGAAGCTTTGTCAACATCGTAAAAGATATGCCGAAATAATAATGATAGAAATAATATAAACGATAAATAAAATTTTTGAGATAGCTAATCAGGCTAAAAGGATCTAGAAATGGAGGTCAGGCATCATTACAGAACTCTACAAAATAACTTTTGGAAAATTTATTGGGACAAATCAAACACCAATTTACAAATAACAATAGCCTTCATTTTACATTCTACATGTTGTAAATTAAGCAATTAACCATTGTACATGATGGATGTAAGTTGAATAAAAATATCCACCGCCGGACCTCCTGAAGCTAAAAATGCAATAAAAATATGATTAAAAGAAAGTGGCATTGTCGGTGGACCGGATCGGTCGAGAAGAACTTGTGGATCAAGAATAGTGTCGACAGATAGCTATCGGAGGATCATCTTCACCGCATTAAGAATAGGCCATTCGAGGTTGACCAATTGGGTCAAATCCACAAAGTAACTGCCCGGCATATCGAAAAAAGTTGTTCGATGTGTCCCATCTAATTGAAGGATGCAATTTTAATAGAGAGCGCGCAGGAATGCCACCCGATTATGCTTGACCACGTCAGCGCGTATTTGGGCCCCTGTTCCAGAAGGAAACAGAGTTGTTTTATTGCATATACTACTGATAGTCTTGTGTGCTAGGGGTGAAAATATTTATTAGCGTGAATGTGATGTGTGAGAAGGTCGATGGCGAAATATTGAGTACCCGGATCGACCCTCAATTGGGTTAGGTGTATGGTAGACTCGGTATTGTTGGTTGAGGTTGGTCTCCAGGTTCTATCTACAGCAAGGTATTTCAGCCCAACGCAATCATTTCCTAAATCCATGCACACTCTTAAATATATTCTTACTTATTTACATACCATTCCCTCAATTACGGTGGTGGAGTGTTCGATATTCCACTATCACCCTGCTTCAGTGATTGGATTGTACAAAACTGAGTGTGCTTAGGTTAAAACTGCATGTGCTGGGGGCAGGAATGACCTTGTTGACGATAGCCCCTTGAGCCTAACTTCGACGGTGATACGGATAAAAACCAAGATCTGACCTCGGTAGCTAGTTATATCTAATTTACAATATTTCGTATTTACCGTTGGCGAAACACCCGCCATTTCTCTGGAAAAAACGAAACAGGGGACCCAAAAACCCAATCTCGTGCCCAAGGATATATGTCAGGTGCCCACTCGCTCACGGTCAAGGTCCAAAGCGTGACACTCCCCGCCAAAATGTGACACACTGAGCTACCTTTCTCTACAAGTTTGTCACCTTCGGGGGTTTGTCCGTGTCAATCGGGCCGATTCTCAAACGGGTGAGCAAGATTCTTTCTTGCTTCTCAGACCTTCGGTGGTCATTCATTTGAAATGCAAGAGCTTCTCGGACCATCCGATCCAATGACCCAGCCAACGTTCATTTAACGCGTATTTATATTATTAAATTTTGATGGTCTAATTAATTATTTAATTAATTTTTAAGAAATGGGCATATATAACAACTATAATATAATGGATTAGTTAAGGGTTTTTCGTTGAGATAAAAAAAAGTCAGTGTCACGAGTGGGATTCGAACCCACGACCTTCGGCTAGATACGCCGCTGCTCTACCACTTGAGCTATGTGACTTCGATCCACTCGGACACAAACACAACATATGAAAAATGGCAAAAAGGAGTGAAAATTCAAAAGTTTGGGTTGAGATGGGAAGTTAGTGTCCGAGTGGATTGAAGTCACGATAGTTCAAGTGGTAGAGCAGTGGCGTATCTAGCCAAAGGCAGTGGGTTCGAATCCCGCTTGTGACACTGAATTTTTTATCTCAACTAAAAACCCTTAATTAATTGAAAGATATTAATTGGTCAAGCGGACCACGAAAACTAGTGAATTTAAAATGAAGTATACTTCACTAAAGCTCTCCGTGGTCATTTCATTTGTAGCCGAGAATCAAATAGATTACACGACATTTGAAAAATGGCAAAAAGGAGGGAAATTCAAAAGGTGGGGTTGAGATGGGAAGTTAGTGTCCGAGTGGATCAAAGTCTCGATAGCTCAAGTGGTAAGTGGCGGCGTATCTAGCCGAAGGTCTTGGGTTCGAATCCGGCTCGTGACACGGACTTTTTTTATCTCAACTAAAAATCCTTAATTAATTGAAATAATGACACTGATAAAGCTAAGTAGTCAAATGAAAAAGAAAACGAAAATTAGTGAACATAATGTATTATTTTAATATGTTATATTTTTTTATGAAATCGTTATGCTTTATTTGCTAAATTTTATTTATATGGGAGTTACATATTCTAAATTAGCTTATCTTATTAAACAAATAGCTAGATATATTTTTTATTTATCAATAAATACATAGATATATTTATGATTTATCAATATTAATATGTTTTACTGATCCAAAAAATGAATTTCTTTTGTGCCCAGAATAAAAGCACTGTAATAAAATTGGCTCTGTTCGACCTTTCGCATAAAATCTACTAGTCAAATCTAGTTGTACTATTGGACAAACCCACCGAGTTAGTTTCAGAGAATGCAAAATTCTATCTTGTAGATAAATTATGTTTGTTTTCCTATGAGAAATCAAGTAATGACTAAAGTCTAATTGCACAACGTGTCTGTCCATTACTGATCATCCTATGCGTCCGTTTGTTTTCGATGTCAACCAAATTATTCCGAGCCCACCGTAGATGATCACGTTCGCCTTGACCTGTTTCTGCAGGACATTGAAATCATAAATAGCCCGTTTTATCATCTTCCAATATAATCAGCAATAACATTCACTTTAAAATTAAACGTTTCTATACCAACATAAATTGTGTTATGAGGTAAGGATTTAGAATCTGTTTTATAGTATTTTTTCGATCTATTTTGAAACATTCGACTTACTAAAACTTCATAGAAGACACAAGTATTAATAAACTGGTCATCTTTTCGTAAAATCCAAGACGTTTTTTAATATTTCATTGTAAATGTATTGCTATTAATTTTTCCTTCCTTCTTCCGAAAACTTTCTTTTTAATGAAATTCAATCGAAATTGTTTCTTCTTCGATAATGGCACCAATCAATCGCGAGGTTCATTTCAACCGTTTTTGCGAGCAATATTTCACGAGGGTCAGACGGTCATTAATCAACAGTCGCCGTCGCTCTTTTCCGGCCCACTCAATCTTTCCCTTTCTCTGCTGATCAGTACTAATATATACTTGCAACCACGGTTAAGTACTCGTGATAAAATCAATGGATATTTATTTTTTTTAGGTTCCGTGGCCCTCTGGTCCAAATAAGTTCTTTTCAATTAATCAATATTTAATTAAGGTTTTGGTTGAGATAAAAAAGCCAAATCACAAGATAGAATATCTGCAGGAAGAGTCAGAAATGATAAAACTGTTCAAAAATGAAAAGGGATATTGCCAATTTTGTAGCATTTACTTTCCCTAGAATTTTTTATTTATTTTTATTTCTTTCAATTAATTATTCTTTTTATGTAAGGTCTTGGTAGAGGTAAAAAATTCAGTGCCATGAGCGGGATTCGAACCCACGACCTTCGGCTAAATACGCCGCTACTCTACCACTGAGTTATCGTGACTTCGATCCACTCGGATATTGTTTTATCGATATTGTTTTATTAGACTTATAATGTCCTGATATATGACTTAGTAGGGTGTGCATTTTACGATCCCGTGCAGAATTACAGCGAAAAGTTTTCAATCCCACAGTACTTATCCATATATAGTGCAGAACTGATTGCTATAAGGGAAGCTATGAAATATGTGAATGATATGCAATTCCAAAATGTCGTCAAATGTACAGATTGTCATAGCTGTGTTCAAAAACTTCGTAATGACAAAAAGTTGTTTATAGCGGACTACATTATCATCGAGATCCTTGAACTTTCAGCAACGATCAGGTCTAAAGAGAATAAAGTAGTAATCACCTGGACCAAAGGCCATACGGGGTTCAAACACAGTGATGTCGTAGATCGGCTAGACAAAGATGCCACCACAAAGGGCAACACTTTAAATGTAGTTGTACCCAGAGAAGATCTGCATGCTATATTAAGGTTGCAGCAGCAGATAGATTGGCAAACCAAATACCTTTCAAACAACAAAGGTATATTCTACAACAATATGTTTCCGTTAGTAGGACAAGAGCCTTGGTTCAGCAAAGAAAATAATATAAACAAGGCCTTTTGCAAAACGATGGTAAGGTTACGATCCAATCACGGACTCTGCAAGGGACACTGAATATAAATACGTCACCGTACTTTGGAACATACGAGGAACTTGAACACATTATCATGCACTGCAGGAAACACGGGAACGAACGAAGATATATGTTCGATAGATTTTTTAATGCCAAAGAAATGAATCTACAACCGCCTTATGTATACGGTTCTTTGTTATCGTCAACCGAATTGGCAGTATATCGTGAGTTGTACGGTTTCCTTAGAAATAGTAATGTTACTGTGTGAGTGTATAAAAGTGTATAAAAATAGCCTAATATCTAGTTCTGAATAATAATAATAATGATAATGCAATAATGTAAAAAAATGGCTGTATAAAAATTTTTGAGTAAAAGAAAAAATATATATATATATTTTAAATTAATAGATTTATTTTTTAAAACTGGTCCAATGAGACTATTTATTGATTTTACAATGGATAATTTATCTAGTTGAGTTCACCTCGTCACTTGTATTCAATAAGTACTGTACGAGGTTTAGGAAGTTAGGTGCTTAATTTCAAATAAATCAGAGTATTCGTCTTGTTGTTTAACTTGGAACAGTCTTTCCAAAAGGTGGGAGGTCAAAGTTCAACTATTGTCTTGCTAATATTTTTGTTTTTAGTCCACGTTTTAAATCTCCGTGCCAAATCTTGTCAAAAAACTCACCGGCTAGATATGGAGCCCCGACCTCGCTCAGTGCCCAACTGTCGGGGCTTGAACCACAATGTAAATATGTTGTGCTTCGGTGGTTAACCGTGCCTCCTGAAACGATTTAATTAATGCAGTAATTACGACCATGGAAAACATATTTGCCAAATATGATCATCTCGGGTGCGCTTGAATTAACCTGGTGAAAGGGAAAACAAGCAGACGCAGAGAACAAACACGATTCTAAAATTGGCTGTTCAACGTTACCGGATTTAACCGACGCAGCTCACGCATAACCTGTGCAAAACAATATATAAATTGACATGTTGAATTTTATATCAATTTGTTTGAAAATGTAAAGTCTTCCCAGGAAGAAAAGTGTCGGAATATTCGCAAACAGTGAACAATTTAAACCTTATGTTACACTTCTGTGATTCTTAGAGTTTAACATTGAAATTTTATAAAGGGGAAGGTATCAAAAATTGTAGACTTGTTTTAGGAGAAAGATTCTTCATACAAAACATAAGCAACCATAGGTAATTGGAATTAAAGCACAATAAACTCAACATACCGCCCACCAAAATACCAATCCGTTTTATTGAACTTATTAATTTAATATAAAAAAAGGGGAAGGACAACATACATATATTACTTTATTATACAAAGAGATATTATACAAATTTACACGCGTTACGGACAGGAAATTAGTAAGAATTAACAATAATAAATTTATACTATGATATAAAGAAACCTTAAATATATTATTGTAATTGTTTCTAGTTATTGTACACCTCGTAAAAATGATGAAAAATCTAGCAATTAGAATAAAAAATGCAACGTCGCCAACTCGCATATTTTTAATTAAAAATATCACTATTGATTAAGTAATTAAGTTGATAGAGGAAACAACAATGAAGGAATTGGCTAATCTGCTTTGCATAATTTCCATCGGTGGGTTTTGTCATCTTCTATCCCTGACAAGCACGAAAATGACGAATTGTAAGGAAGGCTTACATTAATTCTAGTCCATGGTTTATTTCCATAGATACCAGCTCCTAGCCTATTCTCCATCTTAGGGATATCTGTATACCAGATAGCATCGGCATTAACTGGGATTTTTAGGATGTAACTTTTTGGACTTTACCCATAGAAGATACAACCACCGGGATGAAAGTATATAATGGTGGGAGATGCGAAGGCAACACTGGGAGTCGTTCTTACTGCTCCAGTAATGGCGCTTCTCCGTTGGCAGTAATTGAGGAAACTCAATCCAAGGGAGTTTATCCTTAGCTGTAATGCCTTCGTCTGGGTTGTCACAGGTAATAACAACCTCTGTGCATAATTTTGGATTTAGAAGATGTTCCGACCAAGTTACATCTGCCAATGACAGTTATCGCTATTTAATTATTGACTGTAAGAAAAATCTTTGTCAAAGATGACGCCCAGATATGTGACTTATTTAGTGAAGGGAGTTATAGTCCTATTTAGCATAACTGGTTTATTCTTGGGAAAGATAAAAGATGAAATTTTCTTGGTAAACAGACCCAAGATGGTTTTATTGAGATTTATTAACAATCATTTGTTTTTTCCATAATATGCTTCCTGTGTCTGATTTCTGAAGAAAATACGTTAATGTTTCCTCATTAAAAAAAATTATGAATTTTTAGCATGTAACTTTTTGGACTTTACTCAAAGAAGATACAACCTCAATCACTCACTGGCCAAAAGTTTAGCTCCGACCACGCTCAGTGCCCCCCCCCCTTCGAAGCTAGGCCCACAATGTAAATATGCTGTGCTTCGGTAATTAACTGTGCCTACTGAAACGATTTAATTAATGCAGTAATTTCGACCATGGAAAACATATTTGCCAAATATGATCATCTCGGGTGCGCTTGAATTAACCTGGTTAAAGCGAAAACAAACGGACGCAGGGAACAAACACGATTTGTAAATTGGCTGTTCAACGTTACCGGATTTAACCGACGCAGCTCTCGTATAATTTGTGCAAAAAAACAAATAAATTGATATGTTGAATTTTATATCAATTTGGTTTGAAATTTAAAGTCTTCCCAGCAAGAAAAGTGTCTGAATATTCGCCAAACAGTGAACAATTTAAATCTTACCTTACACTTCTGTGGTTGTTATAGTTTAACGTTGGAATTTTCTAAACGGGCAGGTATTAAAAAAATGTAGACTTGTTTTAGGAGAAAGATTTATTGAAGAATCTTTGAAGAATCACATAGCCAATCGGTGTCGTGTAGAAAGAAAGGGGAAGAAGAACATGAGAGGGTTTTTAATAGACGAAGGACCTGTAGAGCCCAGCAGCATAAGGGTAGCCGCCGTAGACGCCAGAGTATGCGGTGGGGACGTATGCACCACCGTATCCGGAGTAAAGTCCTGAGTATGCGTATGGGTAGCCACCTACGAGGACGTCCTTCTTCACCCTTTCGCTTTCAACGGCGAAAACGCAGGCGACGGCCAAAGCGAAGAAAAACTAAAATGGAAAATATAAAATTTGCAATATGAAAATCTTTCTAGAAGATAAAAAAACTCTTACGAGGAATTTCACGGAGAACATTTTTAGTAAGTGCTAGTTGTATCGTCTGGATATAACTGACAATATTCGGAAGCCGGGTCGGCCTTTTTATACACATAAAGAACCAAGGACTGTCACACCCTGCGGAGGCGGATTCGGGCAAACAAAAAATAAAATGCAATGAATAAGCGAAGTCCTTTAATAGCGGCCACGATTAAACAACCTCCCATTACATAACTCTGCATATCGAATGAGCCTTTTGTTTACTCGGCAGAAAATCAAGCACAATACCAATATTGCTAATATATTCTGGAAACTAATACACTATTTTACATCATGTATTTCTATCTACAACTAAATATGCGTTATGAACAACTAGCAGATTTGATCAATTTTTGCCAATGAATAACTGGAATGATAGAGATAATTATAGAGAAAGTCCGAGTGGATCGAAGTCACGATAGCTCAAGTGGTAGAGCAGTGGCGTATTTTGCCGAAGATCCTGGGTTCGAATCCCGCTTTTGGCACTGATTTTTTTATCTCAACCAACACTTTACATAAAGATTAATTAATTGAAAGAAGTAATTTCGTCAATCGGACCACTAAATATAATGGATTTAATAAGTAAAATGAAGTATATCTTCATTAAAGCCCTCCGAGGCCATTTCATTTGTCGCCGAGAATCGAATATATTACACGACATTTAAAAAATGGAAAAAAGGGGGGAAAATTCGAAAGGTTGAGTTGAGATGGGAAGTTAAGAGTCCGAGTGGATCGATATCACGATAGCTCAAGTGGCCAAGAGCAGCGGCGCATTTAGCCGAAGGTCGTGGGTTCGAATCCCGCTCGTGACAATGGCTTTTTTATCTCAACCAATACATTATATAAAGATTAATTAGTTGAAAGAGGTTGTTTGGTCAATTGGCCATTGGCAGCCGCCAAATTTAAGAAATCTTGTCCATATTCTTTTCCAGGAGTCGACAAAGTAATTTGTCGGGCAGGAAGTAATGGTTTAAGTTTGTGAGATTTTGCAATTTTCTGTGAAAACTTTTGTAACAGGTTTTGGCGGGTAAAAAAAAATGAAGCATGTGAATATCTCTATGAATTGTGTCTTTATTTACATAAGAAGCAAAAACAATTAGGCGTAATATATTTTACAGTAAAAATCTTCGAATGTTGGAATATTTGTCGGATCAATAAACGTGGTACTCGTACATCCAAAAATGTTTGAGTAGGTATGTGTATGTCGAAGGTTTTGGATGGTTCTGTAGGCAATAAAGTTAATTATTAAAACGTTTGTTACATGTCTGTTTTTTTAATCGTGTTTGCGGATTGCAAATTTTCTCATATCAAAAGTATGTTCTACATAGTTAACTTCGTCGGATTGAGAAACGGGTTCATTGTATAAGTGCTAGGAGTGCTAGGACCGGACAGCGGAGGGTAAAGGTGATGTATTTTTTTCCCACGGCCAGCTAGCTGCCTGGGCTATTGCCGGCACCTCACATTTCCTCCACGTCACGTTTTAAAAATTTATTTATTTATATATTTAATTTTTTTTTGCGTTAGCTTTTCTGTAGGAAGTCTGGCGGTCTTTCTGGTTGTGTTCTGGGACGTTATTTCTACATTTTTAGCCCTCCCACACGTGGTGAAAAGGCTCTGAAACTATCTCATTCTCTAACATTCCATCCTAGCCTATATGCGGGTTTCAGAGTACTCGATATTCCTCTGAAGACCCGCCCTCGTTCACGCTAATAAATACATCCATACATTATGTACAATTAATTTAAAATATTAACCTAGGTTGAGGGTTTATGGGGTACTTGATATTCCACCATAGACCCACCCATGAATACACTACTATCGCACTAATAAATACATTCACTCAAACAGTAACCAATCATTCTGTATTTACAAATAAAAAACTGCGGAGCCTCTGGGGCATTTAATATTACAACAGTGCCTCCGCCCATTCACTCCAAAAGATATTAGCCTAATACTAACCTAAATCGGTGGGTCTGTGGAGTACTCGATATTCCTGCACAACCCACCCATACATACTCACTTTCGCGCCAATAAATACATTCATTGTACCCAAAACACACAAAGAGATATCTATCCTAGTTTGGTGGATCTGTGTACTCGATATTCCGAACACTACTCTTTGACGTGTTAACTTAATCTTCTCGGTACTCCACACCATCCACATCCCATTGCTCGGAAATAAATTCCAATATTATCCTGTATCCAGAACCCGGTAATGCTTCTTCCTACCATCTAATCTATAATATCGAGAAGAACCTTCTCAAACTATTAATCCCTACACTCAACTCCTCCAACCTTCTCCCAGACCATCAGTTTGGCTTTCGACAGGGGCTTTTCTTGACGTGTCGCAAACTTTTGACAGTGTATGGCATGAAAGCCTCCTGTAGAAACTAAAGCGCATCCTTCCAAAACCGTTTACCTAATCATTCCTTCCTACTGAACGATTCTTCAATGTCTACCGAAGATCGGCTCTGACTATTATCCTCTGGGAGAGAGAGTACCTCAGGGCAGCGTAGTTGGACTGCGATACCTGCTTCACTGCGAAAAATCTCTCCTTGGGTATGATTGTATAATCACATTATAGGCCTGGGGTAAAAATAATTTCAATTTTTTTTACGAAAACCCTGAGAGACACCTAAAAACATTGCAGTGCGTACAGTTTCTGTTCGAGACATGAGGTAATCTGAAATTCTGTGAAGATGATGAGTAATGGATGGATTGCAAACCAAATTGTTAATCTGGTAAAATGTTGATGGGAGTAACAAAATATATCATAATCGAAGTCACGATAGCTCAAGAGGTAGAGCACCGGCGTGGGTTCCAATCCCGCTCGTGACACTGACTTTTTTATCTCAACTAAAAAACCTTAATTAATTGAAAAATATTAATGGGTCAAGCGGACCACGAAAACTAGTGAATTTAATGTTAAAATGAAGTATATCTTCACTAAAGCTCTCCGTGGCCATTTGTCATTGGCATTTGTCGCCGAGAATCGAATAGATTGCACGACATTTGAAAAATGGCAAAAAGGATATAAAATTCCAAAGGTGTGGTTGAGATGGGAAGTTGGTGTCCGAGTGGATCGAAGTCGCGATAGTTCAAGCGGTAGAGTAGCGGCGTATCTAGCCGAAGATCGTGGGTTCGAATCCCGCTCGTGACACTGGCTTTTTTTATCTCAACTAATACCTTACATATAGAAATATCATAATTTTGTGAAATATTTTTCCGAATAATTTAGAAAGAGTGGGTAACGAACTAATGGGTTGGTAAAATGAAGCGGAATTTAAATTTTTATTTGGTTTTGGATCATTTTCATCTAAGAGAGTTTCCGTTATATGAGAACGTTCGTTCTGAGATACTTCCGTCTATACAATTACTTTTAAGAAAATTAATTTCGTCTGTAATATTGAAGAAAAATTATTATCAAATTTAGGAAATATGAAAGTGAACTGACTATTTCAGTACCAACATAAGAGAAATTTTTGTTATTATTAAACTTGAAACATCACTCAGTTGATTAATTGAAAATATCCATTTTTCCTTTCAAACTGGCACACACTAGCAAATTTCTCTGACTTAAATTATTTAATACAAATTACACGATTTAATTAAGCTAAGTGTTATTTGAATAAATATAATGGACTTTTAATCACGATAATTAAACCTTGGAAAATTATTTATTTGTATAGCTTTTATAATTATATTAATTTATATAATTAACCAGTCCAGCTATAAAAATACATATATTTTAAGACTCGACAAAGCTAGAACGACAATAAAATAAAAGTTGTGAGTAATTTAATTCTATACATTAACGAAGCAGGATTAACAGAAGTTTTAAATGTGGTTTAATTGCTACAAAGTTCTATCACGAAATCGCGGAAACACGCGATGAACAAACACAAGGCGAAAATAGACGGACCTGAGTTGAAATGTCTGACAATCGACAAATTACTCTGTAGAACTTTAAAACCTGCCAAAACTGTGCATTTCAGTTATCACTTATGAGGACGTAAAGTAACACATGTCAACGATTTTATTAATTTTAGAAAAATGGATAAGTAAATAACTGAAGTCTAAATAAATAATGTTAAAGCCGCGACGATTGAGCCAAATGTCTTGGGTTCGAATCCCGCTCGTGACAGTGGCTTTTTCATCTCAACAGACCTTAGATGAAAAGTGTAATTAATTTAAAGTTTAAAGTAATTTAAATATAGTGTTCTGCCTTTGATGTGCTTGCATTTCAAGGTTATTATTATATCAGTATTATAATGTGAGGTTTCAGGGGTTTTCTGGAATTTGCAAAAACAAATATCAAATTTATTTCTTGCTGGAAAAAGTTTTAACCTATGGTAAAAATCAACCACGCTGGCGGGCGATGAAGTTCGAACGACCTCTTAAAATACATAATTTATGCAAGCTACCAAGCAAAATCAGGTTAAAATATTTATTTAGAAATCGATTAACGGTCACTAATCACCACACGTTAAAATATTTGTTGGACAAAGGACAAAGTTGGTATTAGTTTTCTGAACCAAAAATACCCTGAAATCAAGTTGCTGCGAAAATCAAACAAAGCTTTCTAACAAATTCTTTTTTCTGATTTTCTGAGTACGGCCAGTTCTCGGTATTCAGACAGACACAACCAGGCGTCCCACAAGGGAGCATTTTTGGTCCCTACTTTGTATCATTTATACTGATGACCTACCTTTACACCCTAATTCTACACAACGCCTACACGGACCTACAGCAATTTTGTCCTCTAGTCGAATCCTATCCAAGCTATATCGAAATTTTCGCCTGGTGCAAAAAGTAAACAATGTACTCAGTGTACGTTCGCATTGAAAATAAGTCCTGCCTTCTAATTTTCATCAACAACCAAGAGACCCGATTTCCATTAAAGTCGAATATTTAGGACTATACCTAGACAGAAAAATGATGTTGAATCCTTAGACTTATGGAACAAACTTGACAGATGACTTCGACAATTACGAAAACATCTAGGACCGAAATCCGTCTCGACAGTGAACATTAATCTACGTTTACACAAGACTTAAGAGACTACAACTTAACAGAAAATCTGGATAACTACGAAGACTTCTAGGACCGAAATCCGTCTCGACAGTGAACTTTAAACTAACTTTACACAAGACTTTAGAGACCCCAACTTAACAGAAAACCTGGATAACTACGAAAACATCTAGGACCGAAATCCGTCTCGACAGTCAACTTTAAACTACCTTTACACAAGACTTAAGAGACTACACTTAACAGAAAACCTGGATAACTACAAACATCTAGGACCGAAATCCGTCTCGACTGTCAACAATCAGTCAACACTAAACTAATCTTATAAAAGTCTTTACTGCGACCACATTGGACATACGAAGTGAAACTATTACTCCAACACTATCCACAACGACCTCCACATTACTTTTGTCGATGAACTGATCCGTACCCGATTCCAAAGGTTTCACACCAACCTTTCCATCCATCCTAAACCTACTGTTTGAAACCTGTGTGCACATTCATATCCTGAGAATGTCGCCTTCATCTAAATGGCCTGGAGACCTCCTTGGTCCTTAAGCCTTCACACTGTGTGCCACACATATCATAGTCGGTAGCTTCTCCTTGTTAGTTAAACAATATTTTTTAGTAATTGACAAAAGAAGTTAAAACAAAAATCAGCAAATTTTTACTTATGTATTTTCCATAATTATATATATGTGTACTTTTTTGACTATTACTATGTAATTCGTGAAAAATTTACTTTTTTATTTTTGTAAAATTATGATCAGAATGATTAATAATTTATATTTATGCAGGAAGGTTTTTTTTAACTAAAAACAGTTCAATTCAATAGTGATGTATACATTGAGATTTTTATGGTTTCTGTAGCAGAAACCTAGTACAATCTCAACTATGGAACAATGGATAATTTTTGAAAACCGCAACTAACAATATGTAAAACGAAAAAAATTGCATTGAGTGTGGAGTCAGAATTATTGTTAGCAGTGATGAAAGCGTGCGTGTCTAAACGAGGCAGCGTCCAACGTCTTTCGTGTTTCACACATGCGAAAATTCCGGGTGCGAAAAAACGACCATAAGGTCATGGTCTGTGCATAGGATTGGCTCTGGTTTTTGTGGGTGTGCGGCCGGTAGACCTTCATAGCTCGCGAATATAAAACCGGCCTCGGGCTAAGGGAAAAGCATCAGTTCCAAAACATCACGAACCGACAAACAACCATGGTCTCCATTAGATTCCTCGTGAGTAGGACGTAGGGAAAAGTCCCCGAGTTGTTTCAATAACAATTTGTATTTTGCAGTTTTTCTTCGCTTTGGCCGTCGCATGCGCCTTCGCCGTTGAAAGCGACAGGGTGAAGAAGGACGTCCTCGTCGGTGGCTACCCATACGCATACTCAGGACTTTACTCTGGAGCTTACGTACCCACTGCATACTCTGCCGGACTCGGCTACCCGACCGCTTACTCAGGATATCACGCTGGTCTCTACGGCTCTTACCTCTACTAAATTGAACAACACTCTCATCGTCTATGGATACCAATCAAAAATGCACACAAAAAAATTAAATAAATAATTTTTTTTTACTTCTTTCTATTTTAATTACTACTTAAATTACCCATGCTGTTCAAAATTCAAATTTTTAACGAGCTTCACTTTTGATAAACATCTATCTCATATAAAACCCGTTATTATAATATATATAACTATAATTTTATATTTAAAAAATATTGGTTAAGGCCAATTGTAAAGAAAACCTTCAGTTCCTTCGATAAGCTCTCGATGAATATGTCTCCTCCGTTAGGATTTAATTTACAAAGTTACCAAATCTATATACAATATTTTTTAATTATCAATTATATTTATTTACGTTATTCATTATTACTTAACAGTTTTCAGCAATTGTCGTTTCGCCATAATATGAATCTGATATCCCTATACATATAATTTTTAAATTTATGCTTCTTATATAAGTTCGTGGTTGAGATGAAAAAGTTAGTGCCACGAGCGGGATTCGAACCCACGACCTTCGGCTCAATACGCAGCTGCTCTAACAACTTGAGCTATTGTGATTTGACGAAGTGAAGAAGAAGAATTTGGTCACTAGACCACAAACATAATAGATTTATATTTATGGTTTTCTTTTCGCAACAGCAGAGGTTATCTGAACTCTCGGAGTGCCAGTGTTTTTGAATAAAAAAGCCCATTTGTAAATATGTCGGGTTCGAATTCAGGGCCGCTGGATTCGAACCCGAGACCTTTACCTTACAGTGATGAGCGCCGTGTCAACACCTAAACCGTTGCGGCCACCGACGTCCCCTCTATGTACAATATTAAAACCTATGTTTTTTAATAGGTGTAATGAAGTTTTAGCTAAATAAAACGAAGTATAAAAAAATTTCGAGTTAATTTACAATGAATGAGTATAAACGAATCAACCACAACTAGTCAATTGTGTAACATAAATATAACCTCCACCCAGTTATCCAATACTGTACAGCTAATACACCACCCAATAGCCAAAATGTCCCTTAATGATATTAAATAAAAATTTCAAATTTAAAATCGTACGATAGTAAATCATTGACGTATTTCTGAAACCTTAAAAAAGATTAGGTTTTTTGTTTGGTAAGGTGATATTTTATTAGTCAATAGCAGAACCTATTCCGGAGGATATTTTTAGAACAGAATTTTGTGGAAAAGGTAGGTGGGAAGCAAGAATGGATGGGGCAGAGGGATTTGCGTATTCTAAGTTGGCATTTGTAAATGGACTAATTTTTCACGGGGTGGATATTGAACGGATGTGGGATCTTCTGGGAAATTGAGATCAGGGATTTTATTTAGAGTCTTCACAATAGCTTGCTTCCACGATTTAGCAAATAAGGAGTTCTGTAAGGAAAAAATATATATAGACACTGACAGGCAAAAAATTCCACCCACTTGTAATATAATTTGATTTGAAAATATTTTTATATAATAATCAAAGTTTCACTTTTTTAACGTTTAATAATTGAGTCGTTGCCTAAAAAGTAAAAAAAAAATGTAAATTGCGAAAGAAAATGATAAAACAAGACGGAAAATAAAATTTGTTTTAATTAAATTTTTGATTAACATTTCAATATTGCGTATTTCTTGCTCTCGCCTTAATTACATCTCGAAGATGCTTCGACATACTTTCTACTAGTCTGTAAATGTCTCTTTGCTGGATATTAGCCGATTTATTAACGAAGAGACCTTTCAAGATCTTGTAGCGAATCAGGAAGTGATGGGCGTGCTCTTATTCGTCTTTTGAGGTTGTCCCATAAATGGTGGATGGGGTTCAAGTCTGGAGACGGGATGGCCAGGCTAAGACCCTGAAGTTAGGCTTGCGAGTTAAGTTGCGGCGTGCATTACAATAGGATTGTCATTTGAATGAGATTGAGTTCATCGAGGATAGGAAACGCATGATGTTCCAAAATTTCATACACACCGAGTGGCCATCAAAGACCTTCTACGAATAACAGCCAACACTGTGCAACTATCCATTGAAATTGCCGACAACACCATCACTGAACTACGTTGAAAAGGTTGACTCTTGGGAAAAATACAAGCTTCCTACCTTTCATTTCGTCCTCTCTATACTTTTTTACGCCCATCTGGAGATCGTAGAGCAAATCTACACTCATGTGTAAAATGTACAGCAGACCAATCGCCCAAAGAACAATAGCTATGTGGCAGCAATTCGAGCAGTTCGTTCAGAACTTTGGATACCTCGAACTTTCTGGAGCTAACGGATCGTTTGAAAAACAGTAAGTTACCGGTTTCGAAAAATTCTCAAAATCAACAAACGGTGATTCTGTTACCCTAGGGTCGTCCAGAACCGGGCCTTCTAAGGTGGGACCCAGTTTTTCGAAAACATCTAAAAATTCTTAAAGTCCAAAAACGGTCATCCTGTGGTTCTGTTACCCTAGGGCGTCCAAAACCGGGACTTCTATGGTAGGAACCAGTTTCTTGAAAACATCTAACTTCGTCTCGCTGTCATTCGTAGGGAACTCATGGCAATAGCCGCCTACTGATGTCCATCATCCATCAATAATTGCCACTCCATGCGCCACAACCTCAGCACTAAGAGGCACTTTTAAGTTTAAAAATTGAAATTAAGAAAACAAAGGTGAAACTTAAACAGTTTATTGCTTCAGAATTCAAATGAGACTAAATAAACATTTTAAATCCCGTAAAAAATAAACGTCGAAAAATCCTTTATTCTTGTTTTGGATTAAGGATTAAGTGTGTTTCCTTCTAATTGATATTCCCGATTTAAAACATAGCATAAACAAAATTTATTGATAAAAATAATGAGACAAATTAGAGGCAGAATTTTCTTTTAACGAGAAAAAATCAATTGGGTGAAATTTTTTGCCCGTTGGCGGGTATATCGGGTTGCATAGATAGACATGAGTTGTACAGTTATTCCATTTCAATTTTTTTGTTGACGACGTAATGAAATCAGTGTTGCCAAGCAAACTTTTATTTATAAGGAGTGAGGGGGTTAATAGTAATATAATAGCATTATTTTTTTTTAAAATGTTTGTGACAACTAAGTAGCACAACTAGTAGCGACCTTTTCCATGCTTTTCCACACAAATATCAGTCAACTATCGTAAAATTAATTTACTGTTTTTTAATTGCTGGTAAGATGTTAAAACATGAGGGCATCATTTTTCTTTCACAGCTCATTAATACACGTCAGGTTTGCGGGAAAGAAAAAGGACATGTGGATTTGTTTTGGCGTGAAAAGTGAAAGTACATAGTTTCCGGTTCAGAGAGCTGGTGTCACCGGCACCGGTCCAGGAGCATGGGCGTCCTTGGCATTGGCTCTCCTGACCTCAAATTTTTAATTTTATACCTTAACGTCAGAGAATCACGTTATGTTTTACACTTAATTCTTATAACGGACTTGAATCCAACCACGGAAAAATGTATTACAAATAATTTTATAAACTTTACGTCAAATTACTAAACGATTTTTTACGTAAATGGACACAATCGGGTATATGGCATCCAGAGAAAGGTTACTTGATGTGTCCCATGATGAGAGAAATTATTTGGCTCCATATAGAGAGCGCGCAGGAATGCCACCCGATTTAAGAATTGCGCTTGAGCACACCAGCGAGTATATGGGTCCCATTCTTGGGGGAAACGGGGTTGCTCTATTGTATACAATAATAATAGTTGTGTATAGCTAGCTTGTGCCGAGACTGAATGTATTTATTAGTGTGTGTGATGTGAGAGGGTCGATGGAGGAATAGCGAGTACTCCGTCATCCTAATTGAATGAATGGTATGTAAATAGGGGTGAATGTATTTAAGAATGAACGTGAGTACGAATGTGTTTGGAACTGAATGCTTTGGGTGCAGAATTGACCTAGCTGTTGACAGCACCGACCTCCCGGAGCCCAACCTCGGTAGCTGGACGGATAAGACTGCCCCGGACAGCCAACACCCGTGGGTGATTCTCGAGTCTGCCAGCAATTTACTGTAATTAGCAAAAGCTGGAATTGCCGGGGGACTACGAGAAGCGAAAATGGTTCAACTCGGCACATGTTTGTATGTATGTACGTACGTATACGGATTTGAGCCTATATAAATCCAATCCAACAAACCTTCAATACTGTTATTCTTTAAAATTTACAACTTTCCTCAAAGAAGCCATTTGTTTTTTCCTTTAATTTTTCAAATATTATTCTAAGAGCAACGGTTTAGGCGTTGATATGGCGCTCATCATAGTAAGGTTAAAGTCCCGTGTTCAAATCCAGGGGGTTCGAATCACGTTCGTTACACTTTTCCATCTCAACCAACAGAGATAAAGAATATATAATTAGTTAGAAAATACTCCAATTACCTTTGGACACTGGATATTCATTCAACACTTAATTCGAATCATAATCCCCATTTCAGAATGATTAGCATTCCGGGACTTGGCGAGCACTAGCTGTATTAACGAACGAGCTTGATAAGTATGCAATTGTTCACCTAGATTAGAATATGAAAAGTAAATAATATTGCCATCTTTGTATATATAGAATAAAAAGTACAACCTCAATCCTAAAACCGAATGCTCAATTTGTAATTCTGTCACTCACGAATGCTTCTAAGGTATTAAGTGTGCAACCTAATAATGAACAAACCAAAATTAAAAGTGCTTACCGCATCATCCAATAAATTGGTTGCTAAAGGATTATCACATCTTTTTAGAGATGATCCACATTTGAAAGTTGATAACCTATATGTTCTATGTAGAGATTATAGGAATGGGTTATCGGTAGTCAAAGTTTAGATTGAGCAGTGGAAATTTATTTAGTTATGAAGCCGAAAATTACAATTGGGAGAAGGGAAGAGTGGTTCAATAGAAGTGTTGTCCGAGGTATCCAGCGTATGGGTAAGCATTGTATCCGTGGGCGAATCCGGTGTAAGCAGTGGGCATATAAGCGCTTCCGTAAAGTCCGCCGTATCCCAATCCGGTATATCCGTAGACGTCCTTCTTGATTTTATCTTCGGCGGCGAAGACGCAGGCGATGGCCAAAGCCACGAAAAGCTAAGAAAAAGCAAATCATTGGAGTTTGCGAATGAATGGACTAGACTGATTCTATTCTAAGTCTATTCTTGCTGGTTTCGTTTAAACCGAAAGACGTTTGAAACTTAAACCAGCAAGAATATACGGACTCGTTAACTTGATCAGAGCCAGTAAAGATAAAAAATCAAGTTGTTATTTTAATAAAAAGAGACTTACCAAGATCTTGAAAGATTGCATGTTGAATGTGCTAGTTGTACCTGTTGGATATAACTGACGAATATCCCAAGTAGCGTTCGTCTTTTATACTCACGAGAAACGCACCTACCGCCCCAAAAAAAAAATCTTTGACAACAAGGATCTTATATTAAATCGGAAGGCAAACGACTTGTTTTGTAATGCAATATGGCCACTAAAAATATACCAGGAGGGTTGGGTTGATCGGCAATTACTCTTTTCCATTTTTTTTTCTGTTTTTCTAAATGTTTTCTCTCGATAGGAAATAATTAGATGATTCTTTGCGTATGAACTTATTTTATTAAAACACCTTGCCTTATATGAAAAAAACTTATCTAAATAGGGCTGGGGGCTTTAATATAAATGTCGAGATTATTTAATTCATAATTCAGTAAAACAAATATGGAGCTTTGACCGACAACATTTCTCAAACTTCATTTTAAACCATATCTCACCTCAGTTTATTAAGCTATTTAAGTTTAATAATAAACTATAATTTTTTAGTAGGAAACAGTTAAAAGTTTGTAATATTTTATAACGCCGGCAATTATTTTAATTAAGCAAAGTGTCCCAAGAGGAAATGTAATACTTCAGGAGGTTATCGTACAAGTCAAATTGGATTAAAAAGTCCTCATTGTCAAAAACCTTTTTCTCAATTTTATTCGAGATACTTCACTTTTCAGGCTACCTCAATCATTCCTACTTTATTCCATAAAGTCACAAAATGCTAATTCAACTAATTTGATTACACCTATGGATAGAGAGTCGAAAATCTTATGAGATTTTTTTCATTGTATCCTTAACCAAACAATATAGAAAATAGCATAGAAAATGAACTTCTGCAAATTTATAAGGTCCTTCTCTAACATTTAAATTTAAATTTATGATTGTTTTGAATTATTTTTTTATAATTAAGTTTTGTTAATATTTATATGCGTCTCTATTCATATTTGTAACAATAGAAGTAACTCTATTTGTAACGAATAATTCCCTATGTATATATGTTAAAGTCGTAGCTGTGCTTATTTTACTTTTCGTTTCCTTCCTTATTAATTTTAATATCTTTCAATTAATTAAGGTTTTTAGTTGAGATAAAAAAATGAGTGTCACGAGCGGGATTCGAACCTACGACCTTCGGCTAGATACGCCGCTACTCTACCACTAGAGCTATCGTGTGTTCGATCCACTGGAGCACTAACTTCCCATCTCAACCCCACCTTTTGAATTTTTCCTCCTTTTTGCCAGGATTGGATTCTCGACGACAAATGTGTCCGAGTGGATCGAGGTCTCCAGAGCACAAGTGGTAGAGCAACGGCGTATCAAGCCGAAGATTGTGGGTTCGAACCCCTCTCGTGCCATTGACTTTTTTATCTCAACTAAAAACCTTAATTGTAAACTGTTTAGGTTTCATCTTAAAATGAAGTATACTTAAATAAAGCTCTCCGTGGCCATTTCATTTGTCGTCGAGAATCCAATCCGATTTCACGACATTTGAAAAATGGCAAAAAGGAGGGAAAATTTAAAAAAAAGTGCGGTTGAGATGGGAAGTTGGTGTCCGAGTGGATCAAAGTCACGATAGCTCAAGTGGTTGAGCAGCGGCGTATCTAGCCGAAGGTCGTGGATTCGAATCCCGCTCGTGACACTGACTTTCTTTTCTCAACTAAAAACCTTAATTAATTGAAAGATATTAATATTAATTTTAGGGGAATTAATTTTAATTTTTTTGGTTCCTTTTCTTTTTTCGTTATAATTGAGAAAATCTTCGATGTAAAAGAAGAAAGGATCCGTAATTTAGTTTTATTATTTTTGGAATAAGCGTCCGTCGGAGAAAATCTTTTGATTTGTTATTGTTTTTTAAACTTGGGTACCGGCCCTGAGGGTCAAAGGGCCGCCGCCGGCTCAATCCATAATCTTTCATGCTTGAAGACGGTGGTATATATAGAATTTTTGTCGATCGGGGATTTTTTCATCCTTCACACCGATACGTTCCATCAGTTATCATCATCATTGACATCAACGAGATCGTGGTTGCTGATTTTTCAACCGAAAACGGCTTCACCAGCCTTTATTCATCGTGCTCCCGTTCATTTCTCGTAGAAGACGGTGGTTGCGAAATCTACGACCTTTTCTTCAGGATATCGCAGTTAGTCGTTCTAGTCTGCGTAGTAAAAATCCAGTCAAAACATTTCGCAAATATTGTTAAAATTCCGTTTACCCAGGTAGAATCATATTGAAATATGGTTATTCAGATATCGTGAGATGCGGTCGGGTGTGATGTACGTTTCAGAAAAACATTTTCTTTATAGTGCCAACGTTTCGATCTTTTATTGAGATCATCTTCAGGGCCTGGGATTTACAAACAATGTTTACATTTAACATATACATTTAGGATGTGAAACAGTGAATTTATACAATGCAAAATATATTTTATATTCAAACAAAATATTTCTACTCACTCAAAGTGTTTGTCTTCTGTGTAATTGTGCCATAATGGGTAATTATTTATTTATATTATTTACGATTTTATTATTTTTTACGAGGGTTCGCAACAGAAGAGGTCATATAAACCCTCGGGGTGCCGGTGGTTTTGAAAAAAAGCCCATTTGTAAGCATGTCGGGTTCGAATGGATCGGGCCGCTGGATTCGAACCCGGGGACATCCTCATTTGTTTGTATTTTACTTTTTCTCTCTTTCACTCATACACTGTCTCATTTCCCTCTAAAGTTTTACATTTTTAAATTTCATATATTTAGTTAACATGATATTTCTTTTTTAACCCTTTTTGACCCTCTCGCCTTTATCTCATTCATCCCTAACCATCCCACTCCCTTTCTCACCCTCTCTCTCCTTCACGCAGATTCTCACATTTTTCAAAAAAATAATAAAAACCAAAAATTTACAGGACACCACAACTATATCTTACGACAAGTGTGGATATATAATTATGCTGTTGGTTTTATAATCTGAAAATAAAACGTCTAATTATTGGAATTCTTTGATTTATTATTGTTGAAATGTCTAATTTAAAAAGAAAATCTACGTTGCTTTTTCCTCTGTCCTTAAACTTAGTATTTTCGTTTAAAAAATAAATAAATATTTTTCTGAAGCATTGTTATGCCTCAGGGGAAGTTAGAAGAAGATTTGATGTTCTACAATAGTATAAAATTAGCAAAATTTAAACAAACTTTCAATAATTTTATAAAATTATTTTTATAAATTTTCAATGTGGCTGTATTTCACGACATTTTTTCAGTTCCCATCCTAGACTTTTACTCGACACTAATCTTTAAAAAAATTAATGAAGGTAATATAATGTGACCGACATTGGTTTATGTTTGTTTATTTTTTAATTTTTTAACGAGGGCTCGCAATAGCAGAGGTCATATAAACCCTCGAGGTGCCGGTGTTTTTGAAAAAAAAGCCCATTTGTAAGCATGTCGGGTTCGAATGCAGAGCCGCTGGATTCGAACCCGTGGACCTCCTCATTTCTTTGTATTTTACTTTTTCTCTCTTTCACTCATACATTGTCTCATTCCCTCCCAAGTTTTACATTTTTAAATTTCATATATTTAGTTAACAAGCTATTTCTTTTTTAACCTTTTTTGACCCTCTCGCCTCTCTCTCCTTTTCACTCCGTTCTCCCTTTCTCGCCCTCTCTCTGCTTCACGCAGATTCTCACGTTTTTCAGAATAATAATAAAAACCACGAATTTACAGTAAACCACAACTACATCTTACGACAAGTGTGGATATACAATTATACTGTTTGTTGTTGTTGGTTTTATAATCTGAAAATTTAAATAAAATCTAAGTTGCTTTTTCCTCTGTCCTTACACTTAATCTTTTCGTTTAAAAAATAAATAAATATATTTATGATCCATTGTTATGCCTCAGGGGAAGTTAGAAAAAGATTTGATGTTCTGAAATAGTATAAAATTAGCAAAATTAAAACAAACTTTCAATAATTTTATATAAATTTTCAATGTGGCTGTATTTCACGAAATTTTTTCAGTTCCCATCCTAGACCTTTACTCAACATTAATCTTTAAAAAATTAATGAAGCTAATATAATGTGACCGACATTGGTTTATGTTTGTTTATTTTTTAAATTTTTTAACGAGGGCTCGCAACAGCAGAGGTCATATAAACCCTCGAGGTGCCGGTGTTTTTGAAAAAAATTCCATTTGTAAGTATGTCGGTTTCGAATGCAGGGCCGCTGGATTCGAACCCGGGAACCTTTACCTTACAGTGATGAGCGCCATGTCAAAACCTAAACCGTTGCGGCCATCGACTACCCCATCGATTATTTATATTTTTATGTATTGTAGAGTTTGTCCATTGTGTTTCTCTTTCTGCTCTTTTTTTTCTCCCAAAGATCCTTTCTTTGTATTCGTAGTTTTTCTTAATATTTAAATATTTAAATTTGCATCGTTTCTATTTTCTTTACCGCTTTCCTTTCATCCTTTTCTCCAGCGACGATGACCGGTATTGTTGAAACGGAGGGGTAGCTGTGCGAGAAATACGAGCACCCCCTCTCCAACATATATTACATATGTAATAAAAAATATAAAAAAATAATATCAAATAATCACGGATTTGAATCCAACGACGGAAAAAGTTATTACAGATAAAATTACAAATTTGTTATCCTTCAGTTCAGTTATTCTTTACAATTTTCAACAGTTCAAAGGAACTTTCTGTTTTTCTCGCCTTAATTTTTCAAATGTTATTCTATTTTTAGTGATCGTCGTTATATTTTCGTTTTCTTGTCAGACTCGTTTCGGGTTTTTGATATCTCCAGTAATGGCGTTTGTGTCTTACCTTCTTCAATAGCGGTCAGGGATTTGAGTAGGGTGAAGTGGCACACTACATCTGGGCATGGCATATATATATATATATATATATATATATATATTACACAGGGCGGGCGACCAGGACCCGAGGGGTTAACGTTCTAGTCTGCGTAGTAAAAATCCAGTCAAAACATTTCGCAAATATTGTTAAAATTCCGTTTACCCAGGTAGAATCATATTGAAATATGGTTATTCAGATATCGTGAGATGCGGTCGGGTGTGATGTACGTTTCAGAAAAACATTTTCTTTATAGTGCCAACGTTTCGATCTTTTATTGAGATCATCTTCAGGGCCTGGGATTTACAAACAATGTTTACATTTAACATATACATTTAGGATGTGAAACAGTGAATTTATACAATGCAAAATATATTTTATATTCAAACAAAATATTTCTACTCACTCAAAGTGTTTGTCTTCTGTGTAATTGTGCCATAATGGGTAATTATTTATTTATATTATTTACGATTTTATTATTTTTTACGAGGGTTCGCAACAGAAGAGGTCATATAAACCCTCGGGGTGCCGGTGGTTTTGAAAAAAAGCCCATTTGTAAGCATGTCGGGTTCGAATGGATCGGGCCGCTGGATTCGAACCCGGGGACATCCTCATTTGTTTGTATTTTACTTTTTCTCTCTTTCACTCATACACTGTCTCATTTCCCTCTAAAGTTTTACATTTTTAAATTTCATATATTTAGTTAACATGATATTTCTTTTTTAACCCTTTTTGACCCTCTCGCCTTTATCTCATTCATCCCTAACCATCCCACTCCCTTTCTCACCCTCTCTCTCCTTCACGCAGATTCTCACATTTTTCAAAAAAATAATAAAAACCAAAAATTTACAGGACACCACAACTATATCTTACGACAAGTGTGGATATATAATTATGCTGTTGGTTTTATAATCTGAAAATAAAACGTCTAATTATTGGAATTCTTTGATTTATTATTGTTGAAATGTCTAATTTAAAAAGAAAATCTACGTTGCTTTTTCCTCTGTCCTTAAACTTAGTATTTTCGTTTAAAAAATAAATAAATATTTTTCTGAAGCATTGTTATGCCTCAGGGGAAGTTAGAAGAAGATTTGATGTTCTACAATAGTATAAAATTAGCAAAATTTAAACAAACTTTCAATAATTTTATAAAATTATTTTTATAAATTTTCAATGTGGCTGTATTTCACGACATTTTTTCAGTTCCCATCCTAGACTTTTACTCGACACTAATCTTTAAAAAAATTAATGAAGGTAATATAATGTGACCGACATTGGTTTATGTTTGTTTATTTTTTAATTTTTTAACGAGGGCTCGCAATAGCAGAGGTCATATAAACCCTCGAGGTGCCGGTGNACTTCCCTTATCCTTAATGAGTGAGCCATCGGTGAAGCAATCTAGACTACGATGGTCATCATCAGACCTATAGTTATAGTCACAGGGAGTAACTACCTGAAAGTACTTTGTCCCTAAAGGTGTTTTCACCTTTTTATCGCTTACACCCAGTAGTTGGTTGTTGACCTTACTCAATAAATGTAAAATTTTCGAGTGTCCTATATTATTTCCCTTATGGTTCCAGCTGCCTTCACTAATTAATCTATAGCAGCTGGTTAGTGCTTTAACCTTGACCTCAATGTGTAGAGGTGTAGTGTTTGTACAGGCATGGCATACCAGAATATTCCGAAACGATCAAATCACAGTTTCATCACCAAGCAAACCTCAAGAAGTATAATTTCTGACAGTGTAGTGGCAATTAAAACGTCATCGTGTCAATGCCTCCCCCTGCTTATACTCCTGACAATGATAATATCAAACTTTGCCTCTTTAAACGATTCAGTTATTATTCCATATTTTGACACCAGGGTTCATCTTTAAAATAATACAAACATTGTCGAATCAAAGAATACCTTAGTTCAACTAATTTATTTCTTATTTCAATCAAGTGACCGCACTAACCATACCAACTTGTGCGATAGAAAACAGCGGTTCGAACTTCCTGGCCGTAGGTAACCACCCAGACGAGAAAATAAATTGAAAACGGTTCCCTTCTTGTGTGATAAATCTGCTAAGTCTCGTCGAAGGTCTTGCGGACACACCCGCCAAATAAAACAAAAAGGATTCGCGAGATATCTTTTCAATTAATAAGACAGCAAGGGCGTCCTGACAGGTTTGAGTCCTTGACACTGCCAACTTGGTTTCAAGAGTTGCAAAAACCCTAGTCTGCACATTCATGTACATTTTTATAGTTAGAGAAAGTTCCTTTTTTTTTAAAACAAATTATCTGATTTTGGCCATACTGTATTGTTTTAATAATTCAATATAAAAAAATCAAAAGTTTCTTCTTTGGAGACGATTTTTCCCAATTTTATCGCATAAAAATATAATCCAGTTATTTACATTCGACTGATATGCAATGTATTTTTTAATTGTTTTCTTTTCCCTCTCCGATAGTGTTTTGCATAAATAGCTTTTCCTTACAATAAAATTAAAGCGTTTTGTTTCATGAAAAAAAAAGGATTGAATACCTCTAATTATTCATCCCTCGGGTCTCACAAGGGTATAACTTCGTAAAGATAAAATACATTCTTTTTCCCCACAAAACACCATTTGCATTTTAATGTGAAAATATTCCACAAGATTGCAAAAAAATTCAATTTACAAGTGGGGATGATCAAAATGAAATCTTGTTTATTTAGGTCACCGCAAGAAAATTGGGGTACAAGTGAGCACTTTTATGTTACAATATAGTCAATGATGTTGAAAAAATTGATTACATTTTCAATTAAATTTTAAAACGTTTATTTACATGTTTTATTAATGCGTAGTAACTACTTAAAAATGTATATTTCAATTAATTGTCACATGATTGTCTTCTGAATATTTACTGTTTTTGGTCCGTCTTATCTCGCTATTCATGGACAAATTTAACCTAATGCCACGTCAATTTTTTAATATCTGTCATTAATTTATTCACTTAAAAGTCCGATTCGACGCTCTAAGAACTTGGTAATAATTGGTTAATAATCCAGGATGCATTTATTGTTTTTTATGATGAACTTCATTTGAAAGAAAAAAATGAAATAAACTAATAAATATTATTTTTTTCATTGCAAATTCTTAGCATTTGTTTTACTAAATCGGCTTGTTTTGATAGTTGTTACGGTCCGCATAAACCCGCTATTCATCGACATTGTGAAAAGAAATTAAGTTTTAACATAAAAACTTCAAATTTTGTCTTTATAGATTATTTTAGCCTGCTTGTTCTCGGTGTTTTTATCCGACAAGCGTTTGTGTTTTTACTTTCTTCAATAGCGGTCAGGGTTGGAAGTAGGGTGAGGTGACACACTACTTCGGAACATGGCAGACCAGAATGTTTGGAAACGATCAAATCACAGTTTCAACACCCAGCAAACCTCAAGAAGAAATGCTTGTGTAATTTCTGGCATTGTAGAGACAATTTGAAAAAAAAAAGTATAAACCCGCGAATAAAAAAATGAGGAAATGCCGAAACGCGTCTGTCAGACGAAAAACAGCGAGGATATGCCATCAAAAAGATCGAATAAGCAATGAAAAAATTGATCTCATGATCATCGGTTAAAGAGTTGCACTAGATTTTGGAAAAAGATTTCAGGGATAAATAAAACAGCAAATAAATATTTGTACTACTTGTGTTGAAATAGAACTTTAAAAAAAATCGCGTTATACTTGTATTTGTTAGGGTCCGTCTAATCACGCTATTCGTCCGTATATGTGACGACGCAGATTGACATGAATTCCGGCAATTTTTTTTTTGTTAAAACTTTTATTCAACAATTTTAGAAGATGCACGATTAAAAAATTAATTATTCGTTTACAGTTTTGAAAGATAAACATCATTAACAAAATGATGCTATCATGAAGAAAGAATTTATTTTGCAAGTTTTCCATAGATTCATAGTGTTTCTTTGGGGAAGTTGATTTCCTATATATTTCATGGTCCGTCTAACCGCGCTATTCGCCAATATATGTAGGATTCGGTTTTACTCTGCCATCAAGAGAGACAAAAAAACAAATTTTGGGAGTTTTTCAGAGAATTTCTTTTGCAGATAAAAAGGTCATAGTTTTAATTTCATAAACCCTAAGAAAAATCAACCTCCTTTGTATATTTATATTTTGTTTTTATGATCAAACATACTGAGTATAAAAAAAAAATTAAATGACTTTGATGTATTTGTTATGATCCTACTAATAACACTATTCGTCAACATATCTCATAATGATCTGAATCATTACAATTAATTAAGGTTTTTAGTTGAGATAAAAAAGTCAATGGCACGAGCGGGATTCGAACCCACGATCTTTGGCTGGATACGCCGCTTTAATTGAATGAAAAACATTCAAAATTCAAAAAGGAGGGAAAAATCAAAAGGTGGGGTTGAGATGGGAAGTCCGAATGGATCGAGGTCACGATAGCTCAAGTGGTAGAGCAGCGGCGTATCTAGCCGAAGATCGTGGGTTCGAATCCCGCTCGTGCCATTGACTTTTTTATCTCAACTAAAAACCTTAATTAATTGTAATATATTAATTGATCAAGCGGACCAAGAAATTAGTCAATTTAATGATTTAAAATGATGTATACTTCACTATAGCTCTCCGTGGCCATTTCATTTGTCGCCGAGAATCAAATAGATTACACGACATTTGAAAAATGGCAAAAAGGAGGGAAAATTCAAAAGGTGGGGTTGAGATGGGAAGTTGGTGCCCGAGTGGATCGAGGTCACGATAGCTGAAGTGTAGAGCAGCGGCGTATCTAGCAGAAGGTCGTGGGTTCTAATCCCGCTCGTGCCATTGACTTTTTTATCTCAACTAAAAACCTTAATTAATTGTAATATATTAATTGGTCAAGCGGACCACGAAATTAGTGAATTTAATGATCTGAATTATATTAATTTTTTTAATTAAAAACTTTTTCTACAAATAATTAATCCATGATGCGATTACTTCTTTGATAAATAAAAATCATAAAAAAATAAAAATTTACGATATGGCTAATAATTAACCGGGTTTTTCCAAAAATAGGCATCTGCTTTCATGCCAAAAGAACGGCTAATAGAGCTTTTTTGTTTTTCTTTGTTTTTGTTGTTAAGAATTAGCGTTGGCCGTTGAAGGAACGGTCAGACATATATGGTGAGATATTTGTAGAGATCTAACCCAATTGCGGAATAATTTTCCTTTTGATAACGAAATATCGATAAAAGATTTCGATTATTCATCTTGTGGTTTTGTGGAGTTTTTCTTTTTCCTGAAGAACAAAATGTCATTATCTTAATTTTTACAAACTTTAAGCATACACGCTTTCATAAACGCAACCGTATGAGCTTTTTCAACGATATTTACTCATTTCATTTATAAAAAACATACGATTATGTTATCACATCTGCCTACAAAAATCATATCTGTCAAAGAAAATCTTCACAGTAATTTCTTATATTATTTAATGAATTTTATTTAAAAAATGCTTTAGATAAACGAAGAACCATACAGACCAAAATTGCTTTAGTGCTGACTTAAATAACTCTGCTAACAAGGTAAAAATTAATTTTCTTCTAAAGATTTTGCGCGTATTAGTTCCAAAATCTAAATAATATTTAATCGAAGCCTGTTTATTACGTTTCTTTTTATTACGTTTATATGTTATTAAGTTTTTGAACTCATTTCTTTATCTTTTTTGGGATGTTCCATAGATTCATTTGAAAGTTTGTAACTTATATGTTCTATGTGGAGATTATAGGAATAGGTTATCAGTAGTCAAAGTTTAGAGAGCAGTGGAAATTTATTTAGGTATGAAGCCGAAAATTACAATTGGGAGAAGGGAAGAGTGGTTCAATAGAAGTGGTGTCCAAGGTATCCAGCGTATGGGTAAGCATTGTATCCGTGGGCGAATCCGGTGTAAGCAGTGGGCACGTAAGCGCTTCCGTAAAGTCCGCCGTATCCCAATCCGGTATATCCGTAGACGTCCTTCTTGATTTTATCTTCGGCGGCGAAGACGCAGGCTATGGCCAAAGCCACGAAAAGCTAAGAAAAATCAAATCATTGGAGTTTGCGAATGAATGGACTAGACTGATTCTATTCTAAGTCCATTCTTGCTGGTTTCGTTTATAACTTACGTTTGAAACTTAAACCAGCAAGAATATACGGACTCGTTAACTTGATCAGAGCCAGTACAGAAAAAAAAATCAAGTTGTTATTTTAATAAAAAGAGACTTACCAAGATTTTGAAAGATTGCATGTTGAATGTGCTAGTTGTACCTGTTTGATATAACTGACGAATATCCCAAGTAGCGTTCCTCTTTTATACTCACGAGAAACGCACCTACCGCCAAAAAAAAAAAAAAAGTCTTTGACAACAAGGAACCTGTATTAAATCAGAAGGCAAACGACTTGTTTTGTAATGCAATATGGCCACTAAAAATATACCAGGAGGGTTGGGTTGATCGGCAATTACTGTTTTCCACGTTTTTTCCGTTTTTCTAAATGTTTTCTCTCGACATGAAATAATTTTGATTCTTTGCAAATGAATGTTATTTTATTACATTTTCCCTTATTTAAAAAAAATATACATTTTTTATATCAATATATGGGCTTTCGGCATTGATATAAACGTCGGAATTATTTAATTCATAATTCAATAAAACAAATATGAAGCTGGAGCACCAACAACATTTCTTAAACTTCATTTTAAACCATATCTCACCTCAGTTTATTAAGCTATTTAAGTTTAATAATAAACGATAATTTTTTAGTAAGAAACAGTTAAAAAGTTTGTAATATTTTATACATTTTAATATTTTATTTAAATAAACGCAAAAGATTATTTTAATTAAACAGAATGTCCCAAGGGAAAATGTAATACTTCAGATGGTTATCGTACAAGTCAAATTGGATTAAAAAGTCCCCATTGTCAAAAATCTGATTCTCAATTTTATTCGGGATACTTCACTTTTCAGGCTACCTCAATCATTCCTACTTTATTCCATAAAGTCACAAAATGATAATTCAACTAATTTGATTATACCTATAGATAGAGCGTCGAAAATCCTATGAGATTTTTTCATTGTAACCTTAACCAAACAATATAGAAATTCACATCGAATATAAACTTCTGTGAATTTATAAGGTTCTTGTCTAAAATGTGCGTAAGATTTTCTTGTAAATACTGCCAGATTTGACTATTAGAGAAAACATGTCTCTATAAATTACCTATGAACACTCTTAATTTTTTAGAAACCAATTGTATTTTTACCCTTTACACAACAGTACTTATTACACATGTGATAACAACACGTTTTGTCTCAAGGTCACAGCACTAACACTAATTCCCGCGCTGCAGCCGGAGGGCACATGCCAATCTGACACTCAGTGTGAGGGATTAAAGGGCAAAGAGGTCTGGAGGCCATCGTTAATTAAGGCGACGTGGAGGATTCTCGGGATGGGAATGTGTACAGAGGGGTCTTGATGTAGGGTTAGGATGGATCGAGAGGTTGGGTTGAAACTTTTGGTTCATCGACAAAAGTATTGTTGAGGTCGTTGGAGATAGTGTGATTAGTGACGTAGTGAGAAGCTTTGACGGTTTGTCTGAGGATTTTTGATTGGAAGCATTCGATCCGCTGGATGTTGGATGGCTTGAAGCCGACAGTACCACTCCATTTGTACAAAATGGTCGCAGTAAGGTCTTGTACAAGATTTGTTTAGTGATGACCGTCAAGACGGATTTAAGTCCTACAAATCTTCTTTTAAGTTGTCGTCTCTTAACTCATGTTGGATTCTACGTCAGTCTGCTGTCTAGGTATTGTCCTAAGTTTTTGACTTGAATGGAAATCGGAATTTTGTTGTTGTCGATGTACAGTGGAGGCAAGACTGTTCTTTCAATGTGAACATCACTGAGTACATTTTTTCGGATCGCTCAAGGATAGATGGTGAGGATAGTATTAGGGTGTAAAGATAAGTCAGAAGAATAAATTAAATAAAGAATGGGGCCAAGAATGCTCCCTCGTCGGACGCCGGCTTTTATCCGTCTGCCTTCCCAGATGCCATTGCCGACTTAATACCTCAAGGTCAATTATCACTAATATATAGTTAACATTTAATAGCGAAAAGAATTATTATTTTTGTTGCTGTTATTACAATTGGGTAAAAAATAGTCTGAGATTGTTGAACTCCCATTAAAAAATATTGATAGCAATAAAAAGTAAACAAACAGACTTTTTGGAACACAATTGAATATAATTATTTAAAAAATTAAATATAATGTTCAAAATATCCACTAATCATAAAGAATATAAGGCTGACATCGTTTTCTGGCAGAATTTGCTGCTTTCAAGATTTTTTTTCACAAGTACAATTTTGTATCAAAAAGTCTTTTTTTTTACTTATATTACATTGATTGATTTTTAATAGACATTACAAAATTTTAGTGACTAACTTTTCTATAAGCGCCATATTTTTACAGAATTAAGAAAATTTTGTTTAAATTTTAAGAAAGAACTTTGAAAAAAGTGTTTATGTTCCAGGTAATTTTATATTTTGTTTACTTAACCTTACAATAAAAACCGAATAAATCTCAAAAGGTTTTCAATGCAGTTTCCATTGGTGTAATCCAATTTAAATTAGGATTGACATTTTATGAGAGTTTATGGAATAAATTTGTTTAAGGTTTAAGTAACATAAAAAGTGAAATATCTAGAATTTAAATGAAAATTTCGACGATGTTTTGGTCCAATTTGACTCTAGGATAGCCTTATGAAGTAATAACGTCTGTTCATGGGACACCCTGTAATTATAAGCACAACATGTTTATAAAGTGGAAGGTTTATGGGCCGACAAACAGCTGAGGTCATCGCCGGCCCTCCGCGTGTATTCCTTCTCTTTCCTGTCTTTCTCGCGTATTTTGTATTGAACTGCATCCATTTGAGCATCTCGATCTGGTTACTGACTCTCTGCTTTTACTTGTGTATTACGTAGTTATTTTAAAAAGCTAGCCTCTTGTTAGTACCTCAGGTTGTCAATTTAAGAATAGATACACAACATACAATACATAACATATATATCGCCACAAACATAGAAGTCTGGTCACATTCACTCCCCAGAGTACTCGATATTCCTCGGGGCGGAGTTGAACCCATTCCATTTGCGCTAATAACTTACTTTTACTCTCCAGACGTCTCACATTCACCCCAGAGTACTCAATATTCCTCGGGGCGGGGTAAATAACCCCTTCCTTTCACGCAAATAAATTACATTCATCCTAATGTATTAACATCAACACCACACAAACACTTCAGACACAACACAAGCACAGCACAAACACACATAAACTATATACATTTGAAGATCCCTATAGCCCGAGGTACCTGTTGGGTATTGAGCGACCTGGCCCGATTGTGGGAGGTAATCTTTTTCCCAAATGTGTTGCCAGGTCTATTTTACGACACTTTGCCACTCAAATCACTCACCTGATTAGATCTAGAGCTTCTGTATATTAAAATCCTAAAAATAGCGTTAATAGACAATAACATGCAAAATAAAATGTTATCTATAGAAATAACAAATATATTATAAGAAAAGGTTACGGAAAAGGTAAACAAAGTTAGTTTCTTATTGTAATAATAATACAATCAAATAAAATATAGTATTAGTTTTAAATTAAAAAATTAATTAAACAGAGAAATAACGGAAGAGCTCTTCAATGAATTTAGAAAAGAAAGAAAAAAAAACAAGTTAGAATGAAGATACAAAAAAAAAAATATATATATATTTAAATTAAACTGAAAGTTCACTTGTGAGTACGCTTGATGTATAGATGTGATACGCTGCGGTTGTGCGGTAAAGACTGATGAAGTCGGGTCCACTTATGCGGCGGTACGGGAAGATGTCAGGCGTGCGGTCGTTGTGAATCAAGACATAGAACACAACTGATTGTAGTGCGGCGGACGAATAATAATAATAACGCCCGTATTGTCGAACAGAACAGAACGTTGAACTATCGATTCACAATACAAATAACTTATACAAAATTACTGCCTGAAACATCTAAATTTAAGAAACAGAGCGTATGCTGTCTTCTTGGCGAGTGAGACGCGACTGGTCCAGTTGACTGGACTTGACAAAAAAAAAGAAGGGGCGTTTCCATGGTAATGTAAAATACAAAACAATTCACCGTAGCAACGGCGACGTGTAAACACTGGTGCTCATGGCAACCGAAAGCATAACATTTGGTTCCTATAGCAACGGGAGGCGTAAACATTCGTTCCCGTGGCAACGAGACCAAACAAACTAACTTAAATTAAAACAAAAATAAAATTTAAATTCAGGCGTAAACAGTACCGGTACAGCGATTTGTGCCCGGTGCCGTGCCCCAAGACTACGCACAGGTCCGATGATATTCCAAAATATTGCCTACGTCGAGCCTTCTACAATTGAAAAGGTGCTCGACTGTTACTCTATTTGCATAAAGGGCACCTTTGCGGTCGCTTTCCTGCTAGAAGGTCCCCGTGTGTAATCCTTGTATGACCTATGCGTAGTCTTGTCAGTATGACCTTTTCCCTTTTTGACCCATTTTCCGTGAACCAGGGACCGACGTCTTTCTTAACCTGCCACAGTTTGACAGAATTATTCCTATTTTGCCGAGCCCAGCGGTTTTTTCAATCTTCTTTTATTGTATTTGAAATGAATAACTTGAGATCCGCTGGGCGTATTTGTTGGGAAGCGTCATGGGGTCCTCTGGCTGCTTCTTTGGCCGCCCTGTCTGCTGCTTCGTTCCCGGCTGTCGCTATGTGGCCGGGAACCCACACCAATACACCTTCTTCCCAATTGTGTCGATCCTTTTTAATTGTTGTTTTATTTTGTTTACTAATGGGTCCACGGAGCTTCTTCTCCTGAGCTTCTGGACCGCACTGAGCGAGTCGGTATATACTACATATGATTCGTGAGGCTGACTTTTTATTATGCTCAGTGAGAGGGATATGGCATTTAGTTCCGCCGTGTACACGCTCGCGGCGGGAGGGAGTGACAATTTTTTTGTTTCTCCCTCCGTGTACACGCCCTCTGCCGTTTTTGACCCGTCTGTGAAGACGGGTCTGGCATCTCTATATTCGTTTTTCAGGGCTTCAAAAATTCCTTAATTCCAAATAAGCACAACAAAAATCAAATCTGGGAAATATCCTATTTTCTGCACATTAGATCATAAATTTTGTGCAATTTTAAAATAAATTTAGTTTAAAATATAAATATAGTCGAGGTTGATCGGTTAAAATGCACATTAGCATAGTGAGCACTATACAGGGCGATTCACGAAGTTTCTAACTTCAGAGGTGTTTCTACTCCCAAAATTAGACAAAAAGTTTCTCTAGTCCTCTGTCTGATTTTTACAAATAAGGGGGAATATTTCTGTTTTTATTTTAAAAACTCGAGTTTCTCCATAAAATGGGCATATTTTATCAATCTTTGGTCTTACAACAAACTCGAACACTTTAACTGATTAAAATTCCATTAAGAAAAAAACCCACTTATAACCCTAATTTGTTGGATGTCACGTACGTATAATCTCCGAGTCAAATAAAGACCGTAAAATCGTTCTCTTTTATTGAAGATAGGGGAAGTTCTTAAAGAATTTTACATCTATATAGAGTGTATCAGCACGTCTGTACAATTGCCTAAATCCAAACGTTTACCGAGCAAAAGCTTTTATTGTACAATAGAAAATACAATTTGGAATAGGAACCCAGTGATATTGAAACCTTTTGCAATAAGTCCCACTCGGATTTCGGAAAGAATTTAATATCGCCGGTCTTGTTTTGTTGTCACCTCTCCTTTTATTAGGACTATTAAAACCTTACTTAAAAGAAAACTATAATACTTTCATTATTCCATCATCGTACCCTATGAATAGGAAATTCTATACGGCTCTGTGCAGACTCAGAATCGGACAAACAAGATTAACACATGGCATGGGCAGGGAATCTCCATATATCTCTTCGGTATGTAACGAGGGACTGACATTAAAACATGTACACACCACATGTTACCACGGAAAGATCTAAGCCCCAACTGCCAAAGTACATGGATGAGATGTTTAGCGATTGTGCACATTAGAACGAACGGAACTTATAAAATGAATGGTGGTCGGGCGGTTGGGGTCATACTTGGATGATCGGATGGTTGTGCACCTCGGGGACGTTTATCTCCGGATCAGTTAAAGTGTAGACTTTTTCAAAAAGGAATACAACCGATGTGGTTTTATCTACATCCCGCAAAACAACGTCTGTAATCATAAGAAAGGACGGAACCTCAAAAAGACGAAACGAACAGTGCTTGCTCTTCCATCACTTAGCATAATGCTGTTCCCTGACAGGATGCTGTTTTCCTTTTCTTCTCTATTCAACATCAAAATTAATTGTTATATGATCGCCAAGAAACCGGCCTAAATGACCCATAGTAGATGAAGGTTGTTATATAAAAACAAAAATAAAAAAATAAAACGCAATGATTATGGCAAAACTCCGAAACTTAAACTAAAAACATAATTTAATTTATCGTCTATTATCTTTTATAATTTTAAATTTATTTTACGCTACACAGCTTTATAGAAAATGAAGAAGACACCCTGTTTGAAGCCACAAGGCAAAAAAACAATGACGGCAGGAAAAAGGTAGCAATCAACAATCAATTAAATGATCCATAAAGGTTGAAGGTCAGTATACAAAAATAAAATAAAACAAAACAAAATAAATAAAAAAATAAAACGCAACGATTACGGGAAAATTCTGAAATTTAAACTAAAAAAGTAGTGAAAACATAGTTTAAAAATAATAAAATTTAATTTAGTTTTATAATTTTAAGTTCATTTGCATCGTTATACAGCTTTGTACAAAATGAAGAAGACACCCTGTTCGAAGCCACCGGGCAAAAAAATAATGACGACAGGAAAAAGGTAGCAATCAACTGTGATTAACTATTTAAATGTAAGACGTCCCTAATGGGCTTAAAATGGAGATTAAGGTTGAAATCTGTTCTCTTTTTCTTGTTTTAAAAACGGGCCGTGGAGTTTAGTATAAAAGGGCTGATTTGTAACAAGGTAGTCAGTTGAATCTCAACGTTAGAACTACCATCACATACAATGGCTTCTCTCAAGTTCTTCGTGAGTTTAAACCAAATCCTCTCATGTTTCATTAATTTAAAATTTACATTTTTCTATTTGTCTTTTCAGATCTTTTTCACCTTGGTTCTCGGATGCGCCTTCGCTTCTATTCAAGAAAAAGCCAAGAGGGATATCCCTTACATTTACTCAAACATCTACTCTGGAATCATCCCTGGGTCGATCACCCCAGGTGCAATCGCCCCAGGCTCGATTATCTCTGGTGGAATCATCCCGAACACCTACCCCGCAGGCTACGCCGGAATTAACAGAATCAATTACATAAACTACCCCCAGAACATCCCTTACTATTAAGTTCACCCTAACTGTAATAACATCAACTGGCAAAACTTTCAATAAAATTTTATTTTTTCCCCAACAATTACTTGTGCTTTTAATGTTTATCTATGCCAACCCTTTTCACTGTAGCGTTTACTAGAATAAGATTCGATGTATTAAAATATATAAAATTACCAAATGCAAGAGAACTGTTATAGATTTTATAAAAATTCATATAAATTTTCGATGTGGCAGTTTTTTCTCGTCCTTTTTTAAATTTACATCCTAGATCTTTAGTCAACACTAATCTTAAATAATTAATGAAACTCATATAATTTTGCTTCCTAATATTGGCGAGCAATGTGCTCGCTCCTTTTGTGTTGTGGTCTCTTATTCTCTCTCTCTCTCTCTCTCTCTCTCTCTCTCTCTCTCTCTCTCTCTCTCTCTCTCTTTTGTTATCTCCCCTACTAGTTAGTAGTAGTAGTTTAGTCTTTAACTTTAACATTTTCATATTTTGTTTATATATGTAGAATCTACTCATTTGTTTGTATTTTACTTTTTCTCTCTTTCACTCACACACTGTCTCATTCCCTATCAAGTTTTACATTTTTCAATTTCATATATTTAGTTAACAAGCTCCTCACCCTCTCTCTCCTTCACGCAGATTCTCACGTTTTTCAAAATAATAATAAAAACCAAAAATTTACAGCAAACCACAACTAAATCGTGCGACAAGTTGGATATACAATAATGCTGTTGGTTTTATAATCTGAAAATAAAACGTCTAATTAGTAGAATTCTTTGATTTATTATTGTTGAAATGTCTAATTTAAAAAAAAATGTAAGTTGTTTTTCTTCTGTCCTTGGACTTAGTCTTTTCGTTTAAAAAATAAATAAATATTTTTCTGAAGCATTGTTATCCCTCAGGGGAAGTTAGAAGAAGATTTGATGTTCTACAATAGTATAAAATTAGCAAAATTTAAACAAACTTTTAATAATTTTATAAAAATGTATATAAATTTTCAATGTGGCTGTATTTCACGACATTTTTGTAGTTCCCATCCTAGACTTTTACTCGACACTAATCTTTAAAAAAATTAATGAAGCTAATATAATGTGACCGACATTGGTGTTTATTATTTTTAACTAGGGCTCACAACATCAGAGGTCATATAAACCCTCAGGGTGCCGGTGTTTTTGAAAAACAGCCCATTTGTAAGTATGTCGGTTTCGAATGCTGGGCCGCTGGATTCGAACCCGGGAACTTTACCTTACAGTGATGAGCGCCGTGTCAACGCCTAAACCGTTGCGGCCACCGATGCCCCCTCCATGTATAATATTAAAACCTATGTTTTTTTTTAATAGGTGTAATGAAGTTTTAGCTAAATAAAACGAAGTATAATAAAATTTCAAGTTAAATTTACAGTGAACGATTATAAACGAATCAACCACAACTAGTCAATTGTGAAACAGAAATATAAACTCCACCCAGTTATGCAATGCAGTACAGCTAATACACCACCCAATCAAGCTATCATGACATAGCTCAAGTGGTTAGAGCGGCGGCGTATTGAGCCGAAGGTCGTGGGTTCGAATCCCACTCGTGACACTAACTTTTTCATTTCAAACAATACCTTACATAAAAACCATTAATTAATTGAAAGAAGTTATTTGGTCAATCGGACCACGAAACATAATTGACTTAATAAATAATTATTTATTTGTTTAAAATTGACTAATTCGTTTTTGACAACATTGCACCTACGTAATAAACTTGTAATTCATGATTGGTTTAATTGACGGATTTAATGAAATTACACCTTCATTATTTATTCAAATCTCTTGTTAATGCCAGCGGATCATTTTAAATCTCCTGGTACAGGCAGTAAAAATATATCCGGCTCATTTTACATACCTATGGTTAATGCCATGGGGTCGGCTCAATTTGACACCGCCCTTACAACCAAACCTATTTTTGCTATGAAAAATATGAATAAACCTAAATACTTTAAAATTTAAGAGTGATATTTAATTTTGTCCATCGGAGCATAAACAGCAAAATCTAAATAAACGTTTTAATAATTTAATAAGAAAATAATATTTGCATTTTCCTTAAAGTTCTTGGCTGAAAACTTTAAGACTAAGTACATAGTAAGCATCTCCTCATTAATTATTAATAGTGGAAAACGTTCCATATGTTGGAAAGTTTCAATTTGGTTTAGGATATCGGTAGATGCTTTATTTTAGGCATATTCGATATCACGAGATTATTATGATATAACAAGATGGTTTTCTTATTGACCATGAAAGATAAGAGCTTTTTGGGACTTCAATCCGTCGAAGGGTTATTTGAAACGAATGGAGTAAGATGTCGCTTGTACGTGGTATTCGGAAACTTGACTTTAATTACAGAAAGATACAGCCGAAGAGTTTCGCTACACATCGTTTGAAGGTGGGGAAAAAGGTTAAGATTACGACCGAGGGAGACATCCGATTTCCAAGGGGAAACCAACCAAAAGGAGTAATTAGGCGGAATGTTCTTAAGTTTCTTTATAAAGACCGTACACTTCTGACACGAACGATTTTCTCGGGATGAAAATAAAATACGATTTGATAAAAAATCCTTCATTATTATTAATTGAAAGATATTAATTGGTCAAGCTGACCATGAAAACTAGTGAATTATTATTATTATTTTCTTGTTTTACGAGTTTCGCAACATCAGAGGTTATATCATCCCACGGGATGCCGGTTTTTTTGAAAAAAAAAGCCCATTGTAAGTATGCAGGGCCGCTGGATTCGAACCCGGGACCTTTAACTTACAGTGATGAGCGCCGTGTCAAGCCAAAACCGTTGCGGCCACCGACGTCCTCAGATTTATGCTTTTATACATCGTTACACTTTCAAACAAACAAAAATTCTTATTAGGTTTGTACTTTTTAATTATTAATTTTTTTCTTCTTCAAATGCATACGAGTGGGTTTTTTAATTTAAAAATATCGGTTTAATCTTTAAAGGTTTTAGCTCGTTTAAAACGTGAGAATGGTCTAACAGACTTTTACTATTCAATTGTGGCGTAATGTTTATTTTTCTATTTAAATGTTGATAACATTCGAAACGAAAAGGCAAACTCGCGCTTAACCCCTGTGTATTTAACATGTGCAGTGTTTTTTCTCTCTCTCTCTTTCACTCGTCGACAAAATCCTGCGACCTTTGACCTTTCCTGTATCGTTGCGAATTTACACGAACATATGTACGCAGTTAAAAAAGCCGCTTGGACAAAGTCCTCAGTAAATTACAGGCTTGATTTAATAAATATTGAACAATTTAATTTGTTTAAGAAATCAAACAAACACGCGTTATTGGAATAAAGACCACAATCATTATTAATAATACGAAAACCTTTGCACAATCAATCGAAATATATCTCACAGAATAATAAAGATTTAAAATGACTTATGTGGATTTTTTTATATAAGTAATTAGTGAAAAAGTTTCTTCTAAAATGTTTCAGTTCAAAACATTATCATAAAATTATTCCTTTTCGGATTCGGCTTCGGTTTCCATTCAGCAAGATTTCAGTCGTTGATACTGCATATTTATGTAGTTCTGCTCAAGAGAAAAATGTATTGCTTGGTTGGGTTCCTGCATGTGGCTCAAGCTTTTGATATGTTCTGGCACCAAGTCTATAAAAACGTCATCGCTTCGTACGATAATTCATTATCCTTGAATCCTATTTAACTGGTCGCTGCTTCAGTGCGAGGTGAGGGAAAAAATGAGATTTCAGGACAATATACTCCGGTGTCTTACATGGGAGTATTCTAGGTTCGATCCTGGTACTGCTGCCAAACAACTGCACTATCATTTATGAGAATGATTGAGTTGAGCCTATCACTTTTCGCAGTACACCGGCAACTAGCTTTTGTAATTGATAAAAAATTACTGACAGACTACCAGAATTATCCACCGTGGTTTACAACAGCTCGGCAAATTCAGCACCCAAAACTTAGATCAATCTCTCATTCTTAAATACATTATCTTCTATTTACATACCATTCATTCAGCTAGGGTGGTAGATGACTCGATATTCCTCCAACACACTTTATACGTATTATTATATAACTAACTTAATTGAGGGTCGAGTACCTACTCAATAGGCTGCCATCGAGCCCCTCACGCTGCAAATTCACGCCAATAATTCAATCTCAACACACGTTAGAGACACAAAAAATCATTAATGTATACAATAAAACAACCCTGTTTCCTCCAAGAATCGAAAAAAGGGACCCAAATACACTGCCGTACCCTTGCACTCTCATAGCGGGTGGCATTCCCGCGCGCTCTCTATATAGAGACTAATAATTGCACCATTCAGTTAGGTTAACTTTAATTTCTTGACCCAACCTACAACTTTGACTCAAAAATAAGTGCCTGTGTGTCGACATCGTATAGTTTATTCTTTATTGTGTGAGGATGACCCTTGTTGTACGATTTGATTCTCCGAGGGCCACCTGTGAACATTCTGCATGAAGAAAATTATAACTAGTGTGCATTTACATTGAAAAAAAGTCTTGCACTGTACATCAACAACAAGGAAGACTTCGCACTCAAATAAGACATTTAGAACGATAAATAGACAGCAACCTGACGGAACCATCACTGAAGGCTGGAAGATGAAACACTTAACAGAAAAATTGGATAATCGCAAAAACTTTTAAGGCCGAAACGTTATCTAACGCTATGCAACACCTACACGAACCAATTTGGACATGAGGAGTATTGTTGTTTTCATCCATTTACTACGTCACTAATCCTAATATCCATAATGATCTCTACTATCTTTCTTTCAAGGAATTCCTATGACGCTTTGAAAAGTTCTGTAAAATTAACGTAAATTTAATTAATAATTAAGTTATTAGTCTTACTAAAATAAGGAAAAGAAATGCCGTTCTTGTGACCAGAAAAAAAAAATTTACACATATTAAATTCTCTACTTTTCGAGGTCCGCTTGACCAATTAATATCTTTCAATTAATTAAGGTTTTTAGTTGAGTTAAAAAAGTCAGTGCACAAGGGGGATTCGAACCCACGACCTTCGGCTAGATACGCCGCTTCTCTACCACTTGATCTATCGTGCCATTGAAAAATGGCAAAAAGGAGGGGAAATTCAAAAGGTGGGGTTGAGATGGGAAGTTAGTCGTGGATCGAAGTCACGTCAGCTCAAATCGTAGAGCAGCGGCGTATCTAGCCGAAGGTCGTGCGTTCGAATCCCGCTTGTGACACTGGCTTTTTTTATCTCAACTAAAAAGAATTATTCAGATATCGTGAGATACGGTCTGGTGTGATGTAGGTTTCAGAAAAACATTTTCTTTATAGTGCCAACGTTTCGATCTTTATTGAGATCATCTTCAGAGCTCAAAGTGTTTCTCTTCTGTGTAATTGTGCCATTCTTGCGTGTCGTGTTGAGAGGCACCGCATCTCACGATTTCTGAATAATTATCGATTAACGGTCACTAATCACCACACATTTCAACTAAAAACCTTAATTAATTGAAATTTACACATATATTTGCAATATGCATTGATTTGTACATTTTATAAGTTTATTATTATTCAAAAGCCCTTTGCAAACCTTCTTAAACTTGTACCAATAAGGTAGACAGATTTGAAAATAAATATTTTTATATCAATATGAATTAAATAAGCAAGCTGTAATCGTATTACTTTATTAAAACCCGACACCATTAAAAAAATACGACAATAAAGTTTTTGGTAAATTACAACATTAAAGGAGCTTTTCTTACTCTGCAGAAATATTATAGAGCGGATTGACCTGTGGGATTTTCCTTTGATGTTTTCATTCAATCGTAACAACCCTAACAAGAACCACCCTTTATCAAACCATATCATTCACGGAAATCGAACGCGGAAAATAAAAAGCGCACATTTCATGATGATTTTGTATTCCACCATTTAATAGCGATATCGCAGTTTTGATTTTTGATGAACTGTTCAATTAAAAACTGTTTGAAATGAAAAAAATGATAAAATACAGAAAGTTATTTAAAGTGCTTAAAAATCGCTGACAAAGTACAACTAGTGAACATTTTTATATAAAATCCAATAATTTTTGAAAAACGAGATTATTTCACACGGAGATCTAATTGCTTTAAAATAATAATAATAATATTTTTTATTCATTAGGGGACAACAGATTTGGAGAGGAATATGGAGTACCTAGAGTAGGATGTATGGATTTGAAGAATTGAATGTAATTTACTAACGGGAATGGAGATGCATATCCCCCAATTACTCCAAGGAATAGCAAGTACTCTGGGTTAGTGTGGAGGATTTAAATGAAGTGTGTGAAAGTAATTAATTACCGCGAATAGAAGGATTATCTCCAATCACTCCGAGGATTATCGATTACCTAGAGTAGGATGTATGGTTTGGAAGAATTGAATGTAATTTATTAGCGCGAATGGAGACGCATATCCCCCAATTACTCCGAGGAATAGCGAGCACTCTGGTTTAGTGTGGAGGATTTAATTCCAGTGTTTGAATGTACTTAATTGCCACGAATAGAAGGCTTATCTCCAATTGCTCCGAGGATTATCGAGTACCTAGAGTAGGATGTATTGATTGGTTAATTGAATGTAATTTATTAGCGCGAATGGAGAAGCATATCCCACAATTACTCCAAGGAATAGCAAGTACTCTGGGTTAGTGTGGAGGATTTAATTGAGGTGTGTGAAAGTAATTTATTACCGCGAATAGAAGGCTTATCTCCAATTACTCCGAGGATTATCGAGTACCTAGAGTAGGATGTATTGATTGGTTAATTGAGTGTAATTTATTAGCGCGAATGGAGACGCATATCCTACAATTACTCCAAGGAATAGCAAGTACTCTGGGTTAGTGTGGAGGATTTAATTGAAGTGTGTGAAAGGAATTAATTACCGCAAATAGAAGGATTATCTCCAATCACTCCGAGGATTATCGAGTACCTAGAGTAGGATGTATGGATTGGAAGAATTGAATGTAATTTATTAGCGCGAATGGAGATGCATATCCTCCATTTACTCCGAGGAGTATCGAATACTCTGCTTGCTGTGCGAGCAAAGTCTAGTGAGTGATGTAATTTATTAGCGCATTTGGATGGGTTTATCCCTAATTACTCCGCGGAATATCGAATGCACTCTGGGATAGTGGGAATCACAGCAAATCACACTATCATTTTTTACTTTCTTTCTGGTTTTTGTATATTTTTGTTTATTAATTTTGTTCAGGGGGGGGGTCTGAATTTTTCTGTTGGCTGAGGAAAGAAGAAAATAAACAAGTAAAATTACAATACTAGAAATTCGAGAAAAGAAAAGCAAAGAAAGAAACTGTTGACGATGACCAATGTAGTTTCCCAGGCCTAAAACTTAAAACAAATATTATTTCGAAATACATAAAGGGTACTACTAGAAATTGTTTATGGAATAAATAGTTTAAACTTTTATAGCATCAAATTTAACTCATTATGTAGCTTAAGTATATACAATTGATATGTAATTTATAAATTTTATCGCGAGTTTTAAAGAAATGAAAGTGTCTTTAAAAAAACAACTTTTGCGTCAGTAATTAAAACCATTACTCTATTGTAAATCTATTAATATCATGCAGCGAATTCCCCTGGGGCTCAAATCCTGTTCTGCAGGTTTTTATTTTTTGTTTTGTTGTATATTTTTAACGGACGTTGTAGGCCTTCGAAGTCATATGATAGGAGGAAAATAACGAGGGCGGCGTGCGTTTGGGTTGATAACCGGTTAATCACTTCCAGGTGATTGGTATGAAGGCAATAAGAGTTTCGTGTTTGGTCAGGCGTCAAATGAAAAACTTTCAAGATTGAGAAATATTTTATTTTTTTAAATAACAAATATATAATATATTTTTTATGGTTAAAACTATCAAAAACGAGTAAAATCGATGAATTCTTTTATGAAAGAATGAGATATACAAAATACCAAGACTCACAAATGTAAATAGTAATAAAGTTGGAATAAATTGATCTTTTCAAGGACATTAACGGGTATACACATAAATATACATGCATAGTATGGTATGGTGAAAAAGGATACTAGGAAGCGAGGTTTGCACTCCCCAGGCACTGCAGCCTTCTGGCTTATTGTACCTTCCTAGTTCCTTAGTTCAGTGCAATAGACTCCATCCTTCTTCTTAGAAGGATCAGGTCATTGACTGTCGCTGCTGCAAGTTGATTCCCTAAGTTTTTCCGTACGTTAGGTTAAATCTCCAAGTAGTCGTAGCACTCCTCGCAGTTTGGCCCCCTCCAATTGCAGTAATGCTTTTGCCAGACTCTGTGAGGGTTGTTTCATCATTCTGCGATGGAGGATTCTATATTTGTTTTTGTTATCCCAAGAATAGGTTCGGGGCCTATGTATGGTATTGCAGATCCTCCTCTGGCCAGTCTGTCTGCTTTCTCGTTACCCAAAATTCCCCTGTGCCCTGGCACCAAAGATATCATCAGGTTGTTGTGTTTCCCCAGGTTTTGGAGATTTTGGACGCATTCACTGACTAATTTTGATGTGATTCTTTTACATTTTAATGCTTTAATGGCTGCTTGGCTATCTGATCTTATGAGGATTTTTTTGTCAGTGTAACCTCTTTTAAGATTTTCCAGGGCACAAGCATTGATGGCGTGTATTTTTGCTTGAAAGGCCGAAGTTCCCTAATGAGTTTGATTGCTCATGTTTTGGGCTTGTACAGAAAACGTCTCATCCGGTCCCTTCGTTTGTTTTGGAGCCATCTGTGTATCATATCGTTGAATCTGATGCTCTCCTGTGTTCTTCCTCTCCTTTATAGAATTGAGACTTTATAGGAAGTTGTGAAGATTGTTTCCGGGATCATATAATCAGTCCCCATTACTAATAATGGGTGTCTGATTTTGTTGATTATGGTTGTATGCCCGAATTGTTTAGTTCCTTTCCAATTTAATTGTTTCTGGAGCCTAAGTGAGCTTTTCCTAGCCTATCTTTGTATGAATACTTTCAATGGAGGTAGGTTTAGCAAAGTTTCTACTGCATTTGTAGGGGTTGTTCTCATTGCCCCTGGGATACATAGGTTTGCTAGTTAGTATGCTGCCTAATGTTTGGGCAGCTAATTTTTGTTGAGCTTTGTTCCACCAATATAAATGCAACAATGTACAGACAATGTTTACATTTACAATTTGTTTCATTGTTTAAATTAGCATTTTTGAAACTTTTGGACATCCAGACGACCGGATTCTAACTAAAAGTAGTACCACATTTCTCATAAACATCTTCACACCACACCTCTCTCGCTCACTCATGCTTATTCTCTTTAGGTTTGGCAGTTTTCTTATTTTTATTCTGTCTGTCTGTCTGTCTGTCTCTCTCTCTATTTCTCAGTCCTTTGGATTGGAGCGGAGCTTGAGGAATAATGTACTTGGGTGCACCATAGAGCGAGGGTCGGGGATGCTTGTAAGGATCAAATGCTTGAAACGCCCGGCAGGTTCATCACTGAAGAAGGTAACTTGTATTGTGTATTGTAAAATATAGTAAAATTTCCCGTAAATTCGCTTAAAGCAATACAGCCGATATAAATATAAAAATCCCACAAAATCGTAAGAAAGGACAGATCCTAATAAAGACAGGTGATGGCAAAGAGTGTTTGGAACTGCATGGAAGTCAGCGACATCAATGACCTGGCCGTGGCATGGGTCCCTGGGCATTCGGTGTATAGCGGCAACGGAAAAGTTGTCATGTTGGCCAAAGAGAGAGCCAACATGGACTCTCTAGATCCTGAACCCTACTGTGGCCTTGCATCTTGCCAAAAATCCTTAATGAGTGGAAAACCCTGTGGGAACAGTACCACAGGCATGAGGCACGCGAAGAGATTCATAGAAGAGCCGTCTCCAAAACGTTCATAGGAATTACTGGAAGGCAATCGCAACCCAACCTGGATTCGGGTTAGACTCCTGACAGGGCATGCCGCTTAAGAAAGCACATGTACCCGATAGTAGTATACATGGGCAAATACAACGATGATCCCACTTGCAGATTATGTAATGAGGAGGAAGAAACAGCCACTCATATCATCTTCGAATGCGAAGACACAAATCAATGGAGATTTAAACTAACGTACGGAATAAACTTAGAGAATCAAATTGCAGCAGCGACAGTCAAGGACCCGATACTTCTAAGGAGAAGGATTGAGTCTATTGCACCAAACTACGGAACTAGGATGGTACAATAAGCAAGAAGGCTGCAGTGCCTGGGGAGCGCAAACGCCGCTTCCTAGTATCCTTTATTACCATACCATACCATACCACAGGCATGAGGCACGCGAAGAGATTCATAGAAGGGCCGTCCCCAAATGTTCATAGGAATAATTCCTAGTAATTATTACTGGAAGGCAACCGCAACCCAACCTGGATTCTGGTTAGACTCCTGACAGGGCATGCCGCTTAAGAAAGCACTTTTACCGGATAGGAATAATTTAAAAAAAAAAAATACTGTGCAGATACTGCTACAAAGAGGAGGACACCTTAGAATACATTTTATTTATCTGTGAAGGCTTATGTAGGTGCAGGTTCTTGCAACTAGGACAGGAAAAACCACACGAAAGATCCTACACTAAGGAGCCGCTGGCAAGGCTATGGGAGCTGATTAACAACCTGAAGCTGGCCAGTGAGTTATAAAAACAAGGGGGCTAATAGATGTACTCAGGACGAGGGGCAGAAAGCCTTGTGGCCGCATCTTCTTGCCGTTCTTGCCCATCCGTCCGGGGGGTGCCGCTAGCCGGGAATTCCATTGGGACGATGATGTTCCCTGACTCGCTCTTCCTTTCCGTCTCCATATTCAACAGCAACACTAACTTTAACCTGATTATCAAGAGACCGGATTAAATGATCCATAGAGGTTGAAGATCAGTATACAAAAATAAAATAAAACAAAACAAAATAAATAAAACAATTAAACGCAACGATTACGGGAAAATTCTGAAATTTAAACTAAAAAAGTAGTGAAAACATAGTTTAAAAATAATAAAATTTAATTTAGTTTTATAATTTTAAGTTCATTTGCATCGTTATACAGCTTTGTACAAAATGAAGAAGACACCCTGTTCGAAGCCACCGGGCAAAAAAATAATGACGACAGGAAAAAGGTAGCAATCAACTGTGATTAACTATTTAAATGTAAGACGTCCCTAATGGGCTTAAAATGGAGATTAAGGTTGAAAACCGGTCCCCTTTTCCTGGTTTAAAAACGGGCCGTGGAGTTTAGTATAAAAGGGCTGATTTGTAACAAGGTAGTCAGTTGAATCTCAACGTTAGAACTACCATCACATACAATGGCTTCTCTCAAGTTCTTCGTGAGTTTAAACCAAATCCTCTCATGTTTCATGAATTTAAAATTTACATTTTTCTATTTGTCTTTTCAGATCTTTTTCACCTTGGTTCTCGGATGCGCCTTCGCTTCTATTCAAGAAAAAGCCAAGAGGGATATCCCTTACATTTACTCAAACATCTACTCTGGAATCATCCCTGGGTCGATCACCCCAGGTGCAATCGCCCCAGGCTCGATTATCTCTGGTGGAATCATCCCGAACACCTACCCCGCAGGCTACGCCGGAATTAACAGAATCAATTACATAAACTACCCCCAGAACATCCCTTACTATTAAGTTCACCCTAACTGTAATAACATCAACTGGCAAAACTTTCAATAAAATTTAATTTTTTCCCCAACAATTACTTGTGCTCTTAATGTTTATCCATGCCAACCCTTTTCACTGTAGCGTTATCTAGAATAAGATTCGATGTTTTAAAATAGTATAAAATTACCAAATACATGAGAACTGTTACAGTTTTTATAAAAATTCATATAAATTTTCGATGTGGCAGTTTTTTCTCGTCTTTTTTTAAATTTAAATCCTAGATCTTTATTCAACACTAATCTTAAATAATTAATGAAATTAATATAACGTGAACGACAGTGGTCTTGGCTTTCTGATATTGGCAAGCGATGTGCTCGCTCCTTTTGTGTTGTGTTCTCTTATTACCTCTCTCTTTCTCTCTCTCTCTCTCTCTCTCTCTCTCTCTCTCTCTCTCTCTCGTTTTTTGGCCTCTCTCATGCAGTTTCGTATTCACCTTTTAATTTTTAATTTTTTGTTGTAGAATCTATTCATTTCTTTGTATTTTACTTTTACTCTCTTTCACTCATACACTGTTTCATTCCCTCTTAATTTTTACATTTTTAAATTTCATATATTTAATTAACGAGTTATATCTTTTTCAGCCCTTTTTGACCCTCTCGCTTCTCTCTCCTTTTCATTCTACTCTTCCTTCCATAGATTCTGACGTTTTTCCAAATAATAATAAAAACCATGAATTTATAGGAAACCATGATTTTGGCTATCTATATGTTTCCACAAGATGTCGTCCAGCCAATAGAGTCCTTTAATTTATTATTGTTGAAATGTGTAATAATTAATTTAAAAAATTTATACTGTTTTTTTCTCTGTCCTTAGTTAGTCTTTTCGTTGAAAAAATAAATCAATATGCTTCTGAACCATTTTTATGCCTCAGGAGAAGTTCGTCTTCGTCTAAAAGAGCAAAGAACGGCAGGTCAAAAAAGCACGTTCCTGAAAGCTTTTATTTTAAAATAAAAAGTGCGTGTTTTGTGCAAAATCTCGCCGCGCACGTAAGGCTCGATGCTCTTCGTTGCTGGAGCAAACACTTCATAAATACACCTTTCAAAACTCCAAAAGTGAAAAGAAGGAACATTTTACCACAAACCTTTTGACAATAATGATGAATGAGAAGGGCCAGGACTTTTTCATGCGGCTTGTTGCGGGTTGAACTATCTGAAGTTTCATTTTTCTTCTTTTTTTTATTTAGACCGCTGATGTAAGATGATATCCGAAAAGTGCGCTTTTTTTACGAATAGCACGGCCCCGGTTCCATTACAAACCTTGTAATTCTTTAGTAAGGCTCGACGTAGAAAAATCTCAGATAATCTTTCACAATGAAAGGATTAATTTATCATCGTCATTTTAAACAAACAACTGCATAAATGTATAGCAAATTTGGCCATTAAGTTTACCTAATGACATAATAGCGTGGAAGTAGTGGTTCCAACACTGCATTGAGAATGCAAATTGAAAATGGATTGAAATTTCCCAACAAGCACGATAACTTTAATTTAGTTAAAATGCAGTTCAGTTTTCACAAAATTAATAATAATCTATTTTATTTATCTGTATATTTAAATTGTCATGGATAAAACAATTATTCAAAATTTTCAGTCACATGCTGAGAAAATTTAGACATTATCCAGCAAAAAATTCCAAAAAACCAGTTGTATGGATAATAATAAAATTCAAATCTGATGACAAAAACATGGCTTAATAAACATATAAAACACAGTGCTTTAAATTTTAAAATAAAGAGAAATAACCTTCGCAGATAATACAGACACACGTAGATAGAAAAAATATTTATCATTTTCTCTCTCCCTCACTCTTTTTTGCAACTACCACTCACTTTCTTCTGTCTTTTCGTTCTACCATTTTCTCTCTCTTCCTCTCTCTCTTTATATATAGTTTTCTTTATCTTTCTCTTCTCCTTTATCTCCTGTCTCTTTTTCCTTTTTTATTTATCTTTATCCAGTTATCAATCTGTTTTTCTTTCTCTCTCATTCTTTCTCCCTTTCTGTTTCCTTAACTCCTGGTTGTGAGGGCTTTGAGACCAAATCTCGTGTGATCGATAAATAAATTTTAAATTAATTAATTCATTCTAGTTATCTCTATCATTTTCTATCTCTTTCTCACTCTATTTCGCGCTTTCACCCTCTTTCTTCTGTCTGTTTCGTTCTACCACTTTCTCTCTTTTCCTCTCTTTCTTTTTATATAGTTTTTCTTTATCTCTCTCTTCACCTGTCTCCTTTTCCTTTTTTATTTATCTTTATCCACTTATCAATCTGTTTTTCTTTCTCTCTCATTCTTCTCCCTTTCTGTTTCCTTAACTCCTGGTTGTGGGGGCTTTGAGACCAAATCTCGTGTGATCGATAAATAAATTTTAAATTAATTAATTCATTCTAGTTATCTCTATCATTTTCTATCTCTCTCTCACTCTATTTCGCGCTTTCACCCTCTTTCTTCTGTCTGTTTCATTCTACCACTTTCTCTCTTTTCCTCCCTATCTTTACATATAGTTTTTTTATCTCTCTCTTCCCCTGTCTCATTTTCGTTTGTTATTTATCTTTATCCAGTTATCAATCTATTTTTCTTTCTCTCTCATTCTTTCTGTCTCTTTCTTTCTCTCTTTCTGTTTCCTTAACTCCTGGTTGTGGTGCTTTGAAGGATTTTGCATCACTCTCTCCCACTCTTTCTCTCTCTCTCTGTCTCTTTCTGTCTCTCTCTCTCAGTTCTCCCAATCTGGCTTTTTCTCATTTTATATACATTTTTTATCTCCTGTTTACTTTCAATCCTCCTTGCCTTTTTATCTATTTGTCAATCTGTTTATCTTTCTTCTCTATTTTCACTTGTTTCACTCTTCTCGTTTGTTTTCCTTAACTCTCTTACGAATTCTTTCTATTTTCTCTTTGTCTTTCTCTCTTTCTCTCACTCTAAAAAATAATAACCCTTTCTGCATGTTTCATAATTTTAAATTTCAACGCAATATACATAGTATTAATACCAGAACAGCTAATTACTTAATGCAGTTACCAAAACACGGAACAAAAACACATAGTAATTTATTTAAAGCTTCAAAAATCTGTAATCAATCTTTTTCAAAAATACCGAAACATATAGGTCAAATAAAAAGCATAAAATCATTCAAAATAAAATATTTACGTAGTTAACATTACATCCTATACTTATATACTTTTATTTACTACTTTCGTTATTCTCTGTTTTATTATAGACTTTTGCAATAAATTGTAAGACATTAATAATCATTTTATTAGTATTTTACTTATTTTTAAATCGTAAAATTATGTTCCAATTCTAGAAGGTTCTAATCTAGTTTTTAAGAATCTTACGAAAAATCTATATCTTGTTTTGTTACTCAACAATAATATGCTCTGCATAAAAATATAACTCTTAAATTCAACTTACTCTCCCCGAGTACATTTAGTTCATTGTTGATTTTATAATAATTTGTTATTTCAATTTTATATCTGTTGAGAATATTAACAAATATAATAATTGTAATTGCACGTTAAGTATAAGAAATTTCCTAGAGTCCTTTTGCGTGTATTTTATTAATAATTATTAATCAATCTATCAGCCACACAATCCATCTCCCTCTCTCTCTCTTTCTCACCATCTCTCTCCATCTCGCCCTCCCTTAATCTCGTTATCTCTTAGACAATTTCCAGTAGTGTCACAAAACTTCTTCATGGAACGAATAAAAGTTTTTTTTTACCCTTTACTCTTTGACCAATCAAAACAATGCTTGAAGCATTGAGTTAAAAGTCGTTAACTTGCGAACCAGTTTTCCTCGTATTTACCACCTTATCCAAGCCTTGAAAACAGCCCTCAGGTTTGTCGCCAGCGTGGGGAAACTTAAGCAATTTGAGAAACGCCAACTTGTACGCGACATAATTTATCCCCTTGTTTAGCCCGGATTTACAACTTCGGCTCAGGGAAACTTGGGGCGAATCAAGCTCGTCTATCTTGTATTTATCGATAAGTGCTCGCCGTAGCGTGGCCTTCAACACATCCACCCAATTGCGTCGGAGCCGAAAGATTTATGTCACCTACTCATTTATTTTACTATTTGGTAAATGGTTCAATCGACAAAATAATCTTTATTTAATAATTTCAAAAGTAACTCGACGCTCATCCTGTATTCTCTCTTTAAGAACTTTAAGCATTTAAAATTCACGCTATCATCAATATTGAACTAGCCTGGTTAATTATTTAAATACAATTCTCCGGACATTGATAATTTTATATATACAATAAATAAACTAAAAAGTGAAACGTAAACCAGCAAGTTTAGAATAAGACTAGGTAAGTGATCACGTGTCGATGAGTTTAACAATCAATATCATGGTAAGTCAGATGGTCTAAACTATTTTTATCTTGATAAAAATTATTGTCAGACAGTTCAAAGCCGTTTTATATGTCAAAATTAAGACTAGTTTGGTCAAATTTGAAAATTTCGAAAAATTAGCAAATTTGTTTCCGTTTTGTTTTTTTGAAACACCTCAAAATCGATGCCGTTTTGACAATTAACCATCGCGGGCAATTTGTCCGTTCGTTACGGCACATTTCTGAGCTTTACTCAAATCAAATAGGTGATTATGAGATTTCAACCGGTCAGACGGCTTTCGCGGAGACAAAAGAAAGCTTTGTTTCATCTAGACAACGATTCTCTGAAAGCTTTTCCATAAAACAATAGGTTTCAGGAATGGTCGGAATCGAGCCACTTCCTCGCCCTTTTTCGTTGGCTTCTTTCGGCCGATGGCACTCTTCCTGGAGGAGGAAAAGTAGCAAACACCAGATAGAATAAAGCTAGGTTTCCGCTGAGGCATATTTTTTTTTTTTTAAATCTAAAACTTCCATATTATATCCAAGTTTTTTTATGCTATCTTCATTTATTACGATAGCTAACATTTCGTGGTTTTAAGTAAGGTGAATATATTTGAACTACATGTGTAATGTGGCTCACGTTATAATTGTATGTATACAATCTACATTTACGAGTAAAAAAATATGTTTAATAGTTATACGGAGATCGTGAGATGCGGTCTGGTGTGACGTAGGTTTAAGAAAAACATTTTCTTTATCGTGCCAACTACTACAGATGGACACTAGTACAAGGCCAGGAAAAAAAACGTTTCGATCTTTATTGAGATCCTCTTCAGGACTCAAAGTGTTTGTTTTCTGCGTAATTGTGCCATTCTTGTTAGTAGTGTTGAGAGTGCTAGTGGGCAGATGAAGCTTGCATTTCCAAACTTTTTTTTTTCGAATGCTCTTTACAAGGGACGACCAGATTGGTGTGTCATGGATGTGGACCAAACATTTTTTTAGTGATTAATTCTCCAAAACATCGGACACTTCTTATGCATAGGCCCAGTTTCGCCAATTATTTCGGTTTAAACACTGTTGGTTAACCTAAAAACAAAAATGTTGTAGGACGCAGAATATTTCAGTTTAGTATGATAAACAAAATACTGCTTTTTTGTATATTTTAACAAATATTCTGTAAGCAAAGTAGGTTAGAAAATGGTCAAAATTTGGATTTGACCTTACTGTCGTGATTCTAGCGTTATAAAACTCTCAGATATCGACGTTCGCGGAAATCGTAGTAATTTAATTTTTGAGTGATAATTTTGACGACCTTGCTGCCTGACTGACTTTCCTAGTGCAAGCTCTAACATCATTTTTTTCAAAAGCTAGTGGACTGATTTTTATGGTTGATAATTCGTTTTAAATAAGCTCTCAAGTGCATTTTAACGACTGTTGACTATTAATTTCATTTATAAAAATTAGGCTCATTTCTCAAAAATAATTTTCCTATCCTGTGTATTTTGGTATAGAAATATTTTAATGGTATTAAAAACCTCTTATTCTTGTCTTTCAAATTGCCCCTTTGATGTCAAAAACTTTTTAGCTATTTTTGCCGTTTCAATCAGATATTCTGATAACGACTTCTAAAAAACTAGAAAAATTTTAGGGACCAAAAAATTAATAAATTTAAACTCAAACAAAAATTTATGAGAGGTCTCTAAAGGTACTAAAACGAAATTTCATATTAATTTCGCACAAAAAAATATGAGTTTTTCTTGGAAATATTTGGATTTTAGAAATTTTTCCTTACTGATAAACGTTGGTTGCTTTTACTATATTTTTATTATTTTTTTTCTTAAAATCCACTGTTCGTAGCAATTATTATCGAAGGTTGAAAAATCCCAAGTTCTCCGTGGTTGAAATATTACACAAATCTATTACACGGACGTTTAGGGCTTACGGCCCTTCATCAGTACCTAAACATGGAAAACTTCTTGGTACAATTGGCATCCGAAGATACACACATATGTAATTTACAATTTTTTATTTTATTTTTTAATTTTTTTAAATAAAAATAAAAATAAAAATACGAGGATTCAGTCATAGATACATATATAGATACATAGATATTTCCATCCCATGGTGGGTTTTAAAAACTGTTGTAATAACAACAATAATTTTATTTTAGTCCCCTCATGGATACGACACATGATAATGAGATTGTTTATATATATATATATATATTTTTTTTTTTTTTTAATGAAAATAAATAAACTTGGACGAAGCCAATCTACACCCTTGCAACCTACATAAAAATGCTGTAAAATGATAAATTCACATAGCTGATTTAAGCAAGTAGAACGGCGAAATAAAAATTTTAAAAAACCGTAAATTCACAAGACGTGGCCGATATGTGTCCGATAACTTTTGAATGTAGAAACACCAAAAAGTTTGGTCCTAATTCGTGTAATTATTCAATATTCGATATTATTCGTCGCGGCCCGTAAGGTCGTAGATTCCGACTCAATTTAAATTCAACTTTAGAGTAGTTGTTAAGTGGGCGGTCTCTTCCGCCTAGGTGATTCGTGTGTTAAAATTTGTGAATTTACCCTGACCATAGTAACCTTATGGGAAAGTGTTTATTTTTAAACTGCGCCTAAGTTGCTTATAGATTAATTTTTACATCTTTTATAATATTTTATATTCTACACGGAATAGGGTTACCATGGCCACTGAGCACCTGTGTGCTATTAAAGATATATGTACCTTCACTTTTTGACACTTTTGATGAACATTTTTATGTGGTTTGGCATGGAATGTGTGGCTATGTGTACTAACAGTGTATATTGTATTAAAGATAAATCCGTGCGGAATGCCAACTTTGATTGGCATAACTCATAAAAAGTCGGAGCCAATTCCCACTTTAAACCACTGGTCTGAGAGGCAGTTTAAAAAAAACAACCTAAAATACGATTTATCTACTGATTTCTCAAACATTATAACATTGTTAAAACAATAAAGCTTTTCGTCGCTTTCTAGAACATTTTAAAGGCTCAGCCCATCGTAATTACTCAGCCGGAAGTGCCTTTTGAGAAAACACGACAGACTTTGATTGGCCTACTCAGCAGATTTGGAGCGATGTAGTTAGGCTTGAAAGCCGGATAGATCTTTCACCATCTTTGGGGACCTAAAGGAGATCAAGTCCAACGTTTAGGGCGTACTAACCATTTTCCAAGAACATTCCAGGTTATATCGAATACGTGATACCCTTAGGCCTTGATTCTATTTACTTTGCTCATATTCACAATAACTATTCCAGTTCAGATCGATTGTACATTGATCCGTTATATCGCACTTAAATAAAATCATTTCGCTTTAATTTAAATCATAATTGACCATTACATTTCGTCATTCTTATTTTTTGTTGATTTTTCTCGTAATTGATATAATTTTCTATAAAAAATGATCGGTGAGGCAATTTGTAATTAATAAAGCTTTATTTAAGCGTTTTCGCAGTTTTATATTGTATTTTTCCTTTTTGTAAGTATTTTATTAATAATTTTGTTTTCTGATTGAAAAAAGAATGAGTCACATGGGATAAAAAATGTTTTACCTTTAGTCTGACTTCGCCTTAATCAATAGGTACCTGAAATCATATAGAATAATTAGTTCACGTACTCTTGTATGGAAGGAAAAAATCTATCATAAAATTAATTCACAAAGTTTTGAAACACTCTGGATCAAGGTATGGTTTTGAAGAAGAAGAAAGCAAAATTAGTTGCTAATGCCAAGCTTTCGACTTATTTTAAGGTCATCATCAGGGCACAACAACCTTAAATATGCCTACAGATTGATATATTTAAAAAACACTTAAATATGTCAATCTGTAGACATATTACAGGTTGTTTTGCCCTGATGATGACCTTAAAATAAGTCGAAAGCTTGGCATTAGCAACTAAATTTGCTTTCTTCTTCAAGACCATACCTTGATCAAGAGTGTTCGTAAGTAAAAAAAGTGGTCGATGCTTCTAATACTGTAAAACGACTCCTTCGGCCTTGCAAAATAAAAAAAGACAGACTGAACAGGTTCCAAGTTATTAATTATTAACTTGGATAAGCCAATGGACAAGAAATTGGGCATCTTCGAAGAGACCGTTGAAGTTCAAATAAATAGTTTAAAATCCAGCATAAATCAGAGAAACTAATCGTATGGCACATGTAAATTAATAAATGTATTAAAAAAGTGGTAAACCTATTTCTAATAGTTAACCAAGTTTTAAAGACAAACCGTATAAATATAAAGAGAAAACTGTAAAAAGAAGAACATAAGACTACTTTTAATGTACTTCACCAATATACACACTCGCGCGCGCGCGCGTTATATAAGAAACTGACTAGTAGATCGACTATGTAGAACTATCAAATTTACTCATTTGAAAGTATGTTTTAGATTTTTTTAAATCGGTGTACACAAATCTCTCTCTCTCTCTCTCTCTCTCTCTCTCTCTCTCTCTCTCTCTCACTCCCACTCTCCTCTCTCTCTCACGCACACTCATCTCTTTCTTTCATTTCTCTTATTATCTTAATCAGTTTATCTTTTCTCTCAAGCTCTACCACACGCTCTCCCTCCCTCTCTCTTTCTTTCTTTCTCTCTCTCTCACTCTCTCTTTCTCTCTATCTATCTATCTATCTATCTATCTATCTATCTATCTACCTATTTATCTATCTTATTTTCTACGTAAAAATTCATAACACAAACATCTCTCTCTCTCTCTCTCTCACTCTCTCTCTCTCTCTCGACCCTCTCTCTCTCTCTCTCTCTCGACCCTCTCTCTCCCCTCCCTCCCTCCCTCTCACCCTCTCTATCCCTCTCACTCTCTCTATTTCTCTCACTCTCTCTCTCTCACTCTCTCTCTCTCTATCAATCTATTATCTATCTATCTATCTACCTATCTATCTTATTTTCTACGTAAAAATTCATAACACAAAAATCTCTCTCTCTTTTTCTCTCTCTCTCTCTCTCTCTCTCTCTCTCTCTCTCTCTCGCTCTCTCTCTCTCTCTTTCATTCTTATTTTCTCTCTCTCTCTCTCTCTCTCTCTCGCTCTCTCTCTTTCATTCTTATTTTCTCTCTCTCTCTCTCTCTCTCTATCTCTCTATCTGTATCTATCTATCTATCTATTTTATTTTCTACGTAAAAATTCATAACACAAACATCTCTCTCTCAATATCCCTCTCTCTCTCTCTCTCTCTCTCACTCTCTCGCTCTTTCTCTCTCATTCTTTTTTTTTCTCTCTCTCTATCTGTCTCTATCTATCTATCTATCTATCTATATCAAACGCTCTCCCTCTCAATCTCTCTCACTCCCTCTTTCTCTTCTCTTCTTTGCTCNTAATATTAAATATATAATTACACACTACATGGCGGATAGAAAATAATTGCAGAGTACTGTAACCGAATAAATATAATTACCAATTCACTAAATTCACCAATCACATTCATCTAAGAAATTGGGCGAAACAGTTTCACATATTTTCCAACATGGGCGAAACTAATGGTCTGATAATGAGAACGTAATGATGCATTTTACGCTTGTGCGTGGCTTACACAAAATGCCTGTACCAAGGTCGACCAATAACCCACATTTCCCGCGGCCCATTTTATAAGAGGTCCTACTTATTCATATCGTTATCCCACGATGGCATTCTGAATTTACATATAAATCAGAAGTAAATTTTCTAAAGAAGGGAAGCGAGCACGCATTATTGTAATGTATGCTAATGGACGGTCCGTATCCCGTCGAAGGATCTTATCCAATAAGTGAAATACTTATAAATAATTTACAAATTACCATCGCCACCGGTGGACGGGGGTGGAGGTCTTCCAAATCGAGCGATTTTCCATTAATGTTATGGTCAAATTGGATTAACGACCTTCGAATACGCGGCCAAATAAATGAATTTATATCTACACACAAATTAAACGTTTTTTAAAATTTGAGTCATTTTTACTTTCACTAGAAATAATATCTGAAATTTTAATATATCCCGAGAACAATAAATGTAGGCAGTTGTGCTAGGCCGCTAGCACAATAATTATCGATTTGTTTTGCAAAAAAGAAATTATAAAATACATATTTCCTTGATGGCAAGGAAGGACAAGTCTTTGTACGAAGGCAGGAAACATGTTAAACGAAACAAAAAATATAGACAATGTCATTGGTAAAATAAGTAAAAGTGATATAATATATTTATGTCGAAGAGTAAGAGAAAGAAGGGAGAGATAGATAGAGGAAAAAGGGAAAAACATAAAGAAAGGAAGAGATAGATAGATAGATAGATAGATAGATAGATAGAGAGAGAGAGAGAGAGAGAGAGAGAGAGAGAGACAGACAGACAGACAGACAAAGACAGAAAGACAGAGAGATATAAATATATCTTATATATTAATAATTAATTAATCTTTATGTAAGGTACTGGCTGAGATAAAAAAGTCAGTGGCACGGCGGGACTCGAACCCACGACCTTCGGCTACATATGCCGCTGCTCAAACCACTTGAGTTATCGTGACTTCGATCCACTCGGACACCAACTTCCCATCTGAACCCATCTCTCGAATTTTCCTTCCTTTTTGCCATTTTGCAAATGTCGTGTAATCGGATTGGATTCTCGGCGACAAATGAAATGGCCACGGAGAACTGTAGTGAAGGTATACTTCATGTTAACATATTAAATTCACTAGTTTTCGTGGTCCACTTGACCAATTAATTTCTTTCAATTAATTAAGGTTTTTATGGCCACGGAGAGCTTTAGTGAAAACATACTTCATTTTACTTAATCTATTACAGTTCGTAGCCCGGTTGACTAAATAGCTTTTTCCAATTAATTAATCTTTACGTAAGATTTTGGCTGAGATAAAAAAAAGTCAGTGTCATGAGTAGGATTCGAACTCACGACCTTCGGGTAAAATACGCCGCTGCTCTACTGCTTGGTGTCCGAGTGGATCGAAGTCACGTCATAGCTCAAGTGGTAGAGCAGCGGCGTATTTAGCCGAAGGTCGTGGGTTCGAATCCCGTTCGTGACAGTGACTTTTTTATCTCAGCCAATACCTTACATAAAGATTAATTAATTGAAAAAAGTTATTTGGTCAATCGGACCACGAAATCTAATGGATATATTGATAATGTTCATTGGAAGAAAACATTTATAAATAAAAATGAAAACTTTTATTTAATTTTTTTTAAATCCAGACTTCAAAGCAATAAAACGTTTTTCTTACTGTAAAATGTAATTTAAATAGTTATGTCATGTATGCTTCAATTTAATTTATTTTATAAAATTAGATATAATTTATTTAATTCAATATTTACTTTATAAGTTCTCGTTGAAATCAGATAATTTCATACTATTCATCTTTGACTTTTTGTATTTGTGAGTGTTGTGTAGCTTATGCTGAGTTATATACAATAAAACAAAATTGAACGACGACAGAATTATTTTGACTGTGACCTGTAATATAAGAGACAAGTTAAAACATGCGCCCACGTTCTCCCTTCTAATTTAAAAACACAACACCGTCAAAAAGTGTACTTCGAATGCCAACTTTTTCCTCCTGATTACATTCATTATTCAAGAGTTTGAAGTTTTCTGTTTGCACAGTCTCACAAAAATCGAAAACCGAGAAGACCGGCCCCGGCCTTCGCCCGGTCACGTACTTAGGACAAAATTGCCTTAGTGACAATAAAACGAGGTGTAATATTCGCAACGGTGATTATTAATATTGATCGATCTACCGTGATCCTTAAAAGCTAAAGAAATTAAAATGCCATTGCTCCACCCTCTCCTACCCGTTTTACATGTTTCGGGGCAATATGTAAATCACAATGGATTCCTAATATTATTGTGAGGACAAGCACGTCATTCTACAATCGTTTCTACATGGAAATATGTGTAGATTTTAGTAGTTTATAACACAACGAGTGTTATAATTGAACAAGTGAATAACAATATATATCGCATCTCCCTTATAATTTACCAAAACATCTGAGATAATGTTCTTTTCAATTTTAGGAAAGAAAGAGAACAAGAGAGAAGAGAAAAGAGAGAGAGAGAAAAGAGGGAAGGAAACGGAGAGGAAGGAGAGAGAGAGAGAGAGAGAGAGAGAGAGAGAGAGAAAAGAGATTCCTTTTTTACTGGCTTGCCCTCAAAAATGCTGTAATTTTTGAAGTTTTACAAATTGCCTCATATCCAATCATACGTACGTACGTGTGTGTGCGAAAGAGAGAGAGGAGCGAGAGAGAGATGTGAGCACGCGCGAGAGAGAGTGAGGGTGAGAGAGGGAGAAAGAGTAAAGGGGAGAAAATTAAAATGAGGAAAAGAAGTTTTGGAAAATACGAAAAAAAAGGATGAAAGGATGAAAGGAAGAAAAATGTTGTGAGACAGGCCGAAGATAAAAGAGTCGTAGCAACACAGCCAAAGATAAAAGAAAACACAAATACATGAAGACCGAGAAGGTGGGGGAGACACGATACATATTTTAAAAGGGTCAATTTACTTTCCATGTAAATAGTCATATAAGTTTAATAAATAAATAAACATATATAAGAGAGCGAGAGAGAGAAGAGAGAGAGAGAGAGAGAGAGAGAGAGAGAGAGAAAGATATAAAGCGAGAGAGTGATACTGAAGGGTAGAAAGCGGATGAAAGCACATGAAAAACTGAATTATACTAAAGGATAGAAAGATAAATACAGAGAGAAAGTGAGAGAGAGAGAAAGACGGACTTATAGAAAGAGAGAGAGAGTGGTAAATAGAATTTGATTGAAATACTAAAAGATAGGGAAAGAAAAAATTGAGAGAGTTGTTAAGTAGAAGATATATATATATATATATATATACAAAAACAGGGCGATAGAAAAAAGGGAGAGAGAGCAAAAGTGAGCGGAAGAAGTTTAAGGTACTTAAACATTCTCCATAACTAGTGTTTCTAGTTTAATATGTATAAATCGTTAAGTTACTAATTTCATTTCTTTCCTCAATTTTTAGAATTATGGTTAATAATAGGTTATGGAAGAGATAAAAATGGTGAAAATCATAATTTTTAAGAAATATTTTTTTAAGAAGCAGAAGAAAAGAACATCTTAAGCAAAATGCAATTGCAAAATGTAAAAAAAGGGACGGGGTTAATAAATCATCGTTCGGCTTGAATAAATATTTTTTTTTATATTGAATTTGTGTAATTAAGTAGTCTCGGGCCCAGGATTAATGATGATCTCGGATCCACCTGGTGTAATCTTAACACAGCTTAATTGCTCTTGATCTTTTCCCCTCCGAGATGGGCGTGCACCGGGCATTTTCCAAAACGTATAAAAACCCAGCTCGTAAGTCCAAAGCCGTCAGTTATATCTCATCGATACGACTTGCATCCTTTAAAAATGCAATCCATTAAAATTTTCGTAAGTAATTTTTCGAATTTTACAAAGTGCTCTAAAATATAAAACACTTTTAGTTTACTTTTTAATCATTGTTTGACATGATACATATTTTAAAAGGGTCAATTTAATTTAAATGAAGTAGCAATCTAACGTCATTTTAGTTTAATAGAACAATAGTTGGTTTTTGCCTAAATTTTTGACAAATAAATTAAAACTATAGCCAAAAGAATAATATACTTTTTTGGATATTATTTCAAAAATGATAGTGAGATTTTTTTATCCATTATTCATCTATGTAAACAATAATAAAGAGTTGACGATGATGTAGATGATCATCGACAATTCTAACTTTGACAGTCTGTGACCCTTATAAGATTCTCTTAATCATTGTTATATTTATGCAGCGCGTCGAATCGTCCAGCTCAATAATAATAATGGTTAGTTTTGGTGTAGCCCCAGTACATTGCAGCTTGGAGTTGTTAAATTTGCCCCGGAGGATTATGTTAAAGTGAAGTTTCATATATTTTAGATATGAACTTGTAAAAGTTGTTAAGAGGTTTAAAATAACTCGGTTTTAGATGATAAACGTCGAGTGTGAGCACAGAAATTCCGGAAAGAAAAAAGGTCACCTTCAACATGCCAGAAATTGCAGCGTTCAAGTTATATCTTTTAAATTAATTAATTTATTTTTATTGCTTTCTGTACAAAATTTATATATTTAGCAATATGATAGTAGTGAACGATAAAAGATTCAGGCAGGAACCTGTCAAACCTCGGGGATGGTAGAGAAGAACCAGTCGTTGCAGGAACTCTTGGTGTTTAGGATGTTGATTGGTTTAGGGTTGTATTAGGGCATCATGAAACGCGATTTTAGGCGGTTAGGATGGTTGAAGAGAGGACTTGGGCATTGGTGTGGAAGGAGAGCTTGGAGTGGAAATTGTTTAATTATGTTTCGATTACATCCGTCGCGAATGGGAGGTCTACATCGAAAGGAGCGTTGAGGTTGTGAACTAAGGACTTTTGGTTAAAAGTATTGGATTTTTTGAAGGCTGCAAGGTTTGACTGAACTCCGCAGCTCGACTCCGTAATCATCCGGTCTAATCATTGTTAATTTATTGTGTATAATCACTGCGGATTAGGAACCAAGTAGGCGTTGTCTGTTTCTTTGGGTCAGTTCTTGCCTTTTTAGTTTTATGTGAATGTTTCATGTAATTCTGCCGTCCAAGGTAGTGGATTTGGTAAGTCTTTTAAGTGTGAACCTCTCGTGCCGGTTCTTTTGTTCGTTTAGCTTGATGTGCCGCCGAGTGAACCAGTCAGTAATGTGGTCTAGGTAATCTTGGATTTCTTTTGCTGCAAGGACAGGGTCAGAATGTGAATAGAAAAATAAGGTTCCCGCATACTCGGTTATCCTAAAAAGGACTCTGAGGCTCTTAACGTCCGCACCTAGCCTATTCGGCCTTATCGGACGTTTTGATTCTCAAGATGAGAGCTGACGCACCTCCGCATACGACAAGATGGTGTTACTGCCGCAGCATTGGTGTAGAGGCAGCTCAGCCCCGAAGGCCCAAGACAACATCGCTCTCCGCTTGCCCATTCCGAGTGGTCGGGTCTGCAATGAGCATCAGATCGTATGCCGCGGGCTCCCTAGATAGAGAAGGCGACTCTATCTCCCGGAGTATCGGGGCTTCGCTGGCGTCGAAACTTCCGGATCCGCTCCGGCCGCGGTTTTGTTTAAAGTGGAATTGCTAATCACCCCCTAAAGGAGTACCGCCTATGACAAAAGCCTCCAATCGAACTCAGCCTACTCGTGCAAAGCATACTCGAATAGGAGCAACCGATTCACTACCCGTTCCCATCAGCCACTACTCATGCATTCGAGGGACTATCCAGCACAATCATCGCGTCCTCAACGCCTATATGCTGCCGTCCGATCCGCCGTATCCCGTGAGGCTGGGTATATAACGGTGGTCATACGCAATTTTCGTGCCAACGTCACAGGTAGAAGACAGCCTCTTCTCTAAGTTCCCACCACGTACCACTACGAATCCATTCCCAGTGTAACAGGGTCTGGATTTTGGAACATCTCTGTTACCTCGTAGTTCATATGGTTATGCACCCTCCCCCGTCGGTGTAGACAGGATCTGGTACCATAACCCTCGTGTGCCGCTGATAAGGCACCCGCCGCCCATGCCGACCCGAGGTTGACACGAATACAGCTTGTGCTTTAGAGAGGTTGCCACGCCCTCTAGGCTACACCTTTATTTCGCGCTAGGCACCCCTCTTGTAACCAAGGCTTGGGAGGGCGTCACAGGATAGAATGAAAGAACCTGGATTGAGAAAAAGGAACTCGACCTCAACCACACTATACCACCCGTCGTCGCTGTAGTTCCACATTGATTGGGCCACAAATCCCTGGGTGGGTGAATAGACGAATGCGGTGTCATTAGCGAAAGTCGTGATTTGGGTGTTAGGTAAGTCAGCAGTGTAAACTGTAGAGCGGATCGGTTAATATACACCTTTGTAGAACGCTGTGCTTGAAGGACTTCAAATACAATTCACAGTTTTAAATATTAAAAAGTAAGTAATTTTTGCAAACAGGAGGGCTTAATGGCGTACTACCTTGGAGGTTGTCACCGATGAGTTGTCAAGCCACTTTACAATGCTTTTTTAAATTTCTCAATTAAAATACTATGAGCTGAGCCGGGATTCGAAGAAATTCTGTCATTGTGGCAAATACTAGTCGAACACCCTAAGTCCTCGGCCACTAGTGGATATTATTCTAAAAACGATCACAAACACACCACCAACAGGTCAAAGTAGTACATGAGACACACTGTTATAAAACAACCCAAGAAACTTCTTACCGAACACTACTTGTTTTCTAGTCATGTACAACAGACTTGGTAGCATTTGTTGTATTGAACATTGTACTCTGGTTGGATCGAGTAAACGTGTCCTTTAGAAAAAGCAGGATGTCTATCGTCTATCTTAGGTGTATTAAGAAAATTCCATTAAGGAGTCCTCTACACATTTTTAAACGGAGAATATTTGTTATATTCACTTAACTCAAGTTAAATTTTTGATTTCTTTACAGTTTTTCTTCGCTTTGGCGATTGCCTGCGTGTTCGCAGCCCCTCCAGAACAAAGGGAAAAGAAGGATATCTTCGGCTACATCGGCTATCCTGGCAGCATCGCATATCCTGGAAGCATCGCCTATCCTATCGGCTACTCCAACTACCCCGGCTACATCTCCAACCCATCAGGAATCTCCCCCATCGCAGGATACTCCGGAATCTACTATTAACGCTAATCCTTGACACCTGTCCATACTTTCAATAATATAATTCTCATCTTCACTCGATGTTGTTTATTTTCCCGAATGCAATAATACTTCATGTGTTACAATGTTTTCGGAAGTTTCTTCTGTGTGAAAGCCGGTCCGGGAAAATAATTTTTTTTTGTTTTTCTCTTGAAACAATAGACGATCGATCTTTCCGTTGTGTTGAATCCTTGAACTTGACAATCGCCTGGACGAGTCGTACGTCCTTGAGTGCCAGTCTGCCGGCTGCCGCGGACCTATTTCGCCAATTATTGCGTCCCACGCCGTCAAAGGTGGAGAAATATAACACCTCCTAATCACTCTGCCGGATGCTACTTGTTTTTCCTAAAAATCCATCGGAACCTTGTAAGTACGCTGGGCAAGCAGACGGAGAAAGTTGGAAAGACCCTTGTGCTGAAACACAACTTACAGCCCCGGATTAAAACAAGACTTTAACTGTGGAAAACCAAATGACCTGTGATAAATTAGGTCAATACCACAACAACAAAATACTTCGTCCACATGCTTAATCTTTAAAGAATACCATCAAATGCATGAAGAAAACTACATAATTTAATTGAATAATCTACAACCTAATGGGAAAAATAATCACTATAATCAACATTAATATTTTTAAGTTTCAACGATTTGAAAAAAAAACTTTTTATATGGTAAGAAAATGTACCAAGAGATGAATCCTCTGGGATAAAGTTTTGAACGACTTGCACTCACAGTATATCGAATAAAATAAAATTTTATTGCTTTAAAATTTTGCAAATTTTTAGCAAGGATTGCATATTTTATAATAAGCATACAATAAATATGATTATAATATTGTATTGTTTAATACAGTTTATTATAGATTCATAAATATAATAAAATAATGTATTATTTAATACGGTTTAATACATATTCATACGATACTAATCATAAATCAACATAATTTAAACAAAACAAAAAAAAATTATATATTTTCCTTTTATAACTTCACGTTTTATTGGGTTGTAATTTTGTAAAGAACCAAACGTACAAGATATTATGAAAGATAGGATCAGGTTATATGTTTTGTCACAAAAAATACATTAAAAGTATAAAAAGCTCGAGGGATTCCTTAATCTTCCCACCAAATATTTCTGGATGTAAAGAAATTATGTTATTTGGCAAAGTATTGTAAAACTTAAACGCCCAATAATTAAGACTGTCACATGAATTGTTCAATCTTCACCTAGGGAGTTTTATTAAGTAACCTTTCCTAGTAGTTATACTCGTCCTTTACTTTAAGTAAATTTTATAATTATAATATAAGTATTTAGTAAAACTAGAAATATGTAAACAAGTTAACGCGAATATTTTTAGGCTTTTAAGTAAAATTTTGATATCTTAAGTACAATTCGGCACCACAGCCTAACTTTCAAATGATTCTTAAAACCCTAAATGTGGAGCCCGATTACAAACTTAAAGGGTTATTTTAAGAATTATTTCTTTCCAAAAAGTGATAGAGAGAAAGAGAGAAGAAAAGAGCTGTAGAAGAAGGGAAGTGGGAAAGAAATGGAGAGAGAGAGAGAGAGAGAGAGAGAGATAGAAAGAGTGAAGACATAAAAAAAGGAGAGGGAGAGAAAACCAGAGAGAGAGAGCGAGAGAGAGTGAGAGTGAGAGAGAGGGAGAGAGAGAGAGAGAGAATATAAAGAGCTATAGAAGAAAGGAAGATGGAGATAAAGAGAAAGACGGAGTGAGAAAAGAGAGAGAGTGAGAGAGGGAGAGAGAAAGTAACAAAGACATAAAAAGAAAAGAGAGGGAAAGAAAACCAGAGAGAGAGAAGGTGAGAGAGAGGGAGAAAGAGAGAAAAGATAAAAAGAACTATAGAAGAAAGGGAGAAGGAGATAAAGAGAAATAGAGTGAGAAAATAGATAGTAAGGGAGGGAGCGAGAGAAAGAGAGAAAGAGTGAAGATATAAAAATAATGGAAAAGAGAGATAAAGAGAAAGAGAGAGTGAGAAAAGAGAGAGAGAGAGAGAGAGAGAGAGAGAGAGAGAGAGAGAGAGAGAGGTAAATAGCTATAGAAGAAACGGAGAGGGAGATGAAGCGAAAGAGAGGGTGAGAAGAAAGGGAGAGAGAGATAGAGAGGGAGAGAAAAAGTAAAAAATAAAAAGAAAGGGAGAGGGAAAGAAAACCAGAGATGATGATGATGATGATGAACGTTTTATTTATCAATCACACAAGATTTGTTCTCAAGGACCATTCTTACATATAAGAGAGAGAGAAAGAGAGAGAGAGAGAGAGAGAGAAAAGATATAAAGAGCAATAGAAGAAAGGGAGAGGGAGATAAAGAGGAAGAGTGAGTGAGAAAAGAGAGAGAGAGAGGAAGAGTGAAGCCCTAAAACTAAAGGGAGAGGGAGTGAAAAGTTGAGAGAGAGAGAGAGAGAGAGAGAGTGAGAGAGAGAGAAAGAGAGAGATAAAGAGCTATAGAAGAAAGGGAGAGGAAGATAAAGAGAAAGAGAAATTGAGAAAAAGAGAGAGAGAGAGAGAGATTGATTTCCGTTTTATTTATATATACATAATCAAGATTTGGTCTCCAGGACATCTAAAGTGAAATACAATGGTAGATTTCAATAACTACTCTACGTAATCTTAACAAAACAATTTCTTTTTCATACAACAGTAATAAATAAAATTCACGTATGATAAACATAACAAAAAAACAAATAAAAATAAAAAATTTAATTTCTCCTTACTTAGACAATTATTTACAAACAAAAATTCAAAAATTTGGAAGTGTAGTTGAGCGAGACCACACACTTCTAACAAAAATTGCTATACGAGGTATCATTTTACAAGTAAACAATTACGTTGATTTACATACAAGAACAAATTTTGTAGATAAAGTAAGATATTTTTAAACTTATGTTTACTACATATGTTTACATTCATGTGGGGAGACATTTTGTATTTTTAATTTTATATTTGCTGAATTTAATTTACAACTTTTAAACATTTTAATGATTTAATGTTTTTAATTGTATTAGTGGAGAGAGAGAGAAAAAAAAGGTAGAGAGAGAGTGTGTGTGTGAGACTGAGAGAGAGCGAGAGGGTCAGAGAGAAAGAAGTTGAAACGGGCTGACTGCCAAAAGAGCGAGAGAGAGTGAAAGGAGCTAGAGAGAAGGTGAGCCAGGGTGAGAGATGATAGGAAGAGATATATTTGTCAGTAAGTGTGTGTGTTTTTGTTTGTCTGCGTGTGAGTGGATAGTTGAAGAGTGTCTGTATTAAAAGACAACAGAATTGTTTGGACGTCGATTCAGCCAGTTGTGAGCAGTTGATTACACGTTATTATGTTTGGTCCGCCTGAGTACACTCGAAGTTCGTTAAGACGCGTTTCGCCACCCCTGGTTCCGAGTAAGTGAAAGAACCGAGGAAATACATCAGAAGGTTCGTTGTACCTGTTCTATGACAAAGCGGGGTTAATTCTGAGGACAATGGAATACAGGGCCTTTCATGGGAGTAATGAAGCGGGCGAGATATTGGCCGCTACTCCGCACCGTCTTCGTTAAACAGTGGCCGCTCTCAATGCGAACATTAATTAACATTCCAAGAGACATAAGTTGTTTATGTTGCCGCCGCGGAAGCATAATGGGCTAACCGGCTTCCGGGCTAGGAGGAACGATGAAGAGAGTATTTTCCAATGCAAATAAAAATATCACCTTAAAAACCTCGTTTTATAATTTTTTCTGCATTAATTTACTCATCACTGGCACAAAAACGCCTAAAGGATTTATTTTAATGACAATCTATTGGATAAGTCCATTTCCATATATCAGCATGTGAAAGTACTTTTCAATCATAAGGAAATATTCTCTTTTCCTTCCTAAATTCTTTGTAACCATTTATAATATTTATTTGATTCAATTATTTATTATTAATATAAGAACCTTTTATGTTTAACGGTTATTGATTTATTTTTTACTTTCTTTTTTTTTTCTAACGTTGCAAGCGACCGACCGTAACTCTAATCCCGCGTGGCTCCGCGTTAGGCCTGCCGCCCTCATGCTCTTCTGCCTCCTCAATCGTCGGAACTCTCTGCCTTATTGATTGTACATGCCGCTTTGGCGGCATTTATGAAATGGCTTGTCATAAGCTACAGACACTCTTGGAAACATAAATATATGCTAAATTCAGTGGTTTTCTGTTGGTTAATTTTCTTAATCAGTCCTTTTTATACGTTCTTAAATGTTCATTGATTTGGGTATTCATGTGCTGTGTTGATTTTTTTCTCTATTTTCAAGTTGCTCCATTCTTTTACACTAATTTTACATCATGGAGCTATGATTGCAATTTGTTGAGGTTTTATGTGAATGGGTAGCATCGTTTCCGTATTTCACTCACCATGTTTAAACGCCTGAAAACCGCTTATGTTGGTAATTTAAAAAACGTCTGGCAGACAAAAACAGCAAGGATAGACAGACCAAAACGGTTAGAAACGACCTAGAGGATCATCGCCTACCATCAAGACGAAGAAATCTTACAATATGTCAAATCTAATATTTTATCTCTTGCTCACACTTTTACTACAGACACTTTAAGATAAATATATAATAAATTCAGCCCTTTGCTGGTAAATTTTCTTAGTCAGTGTTTTTTAAGGAGAAATAACTGCAATTTGTTTAGAGTTCAGGTGGTTTTGTGAATGATTTGCATAGTTTCCGATTTTTCACTCACCCTGCTTATAACCCTGACAATAATTTTATTAACTGAACATCGAACAATGCCAAACAACCAAAACCTTATGTAAATCTGAAAATGATTTCTTCTAAAAAAAAGATTTATTTATCAAAAACACAAATCTTCGTCAGTTTAAATCTGTGCTAATTTGATCTTCAACACCTTATATAATTTACGACCCAGTAGTTATTAGCATAAACGGTAACTGTTGTGTCACCGACATCTCACTCACTTCTGAAAACGGCTTCCCACAAAAAAGTTTTATTATTGTAAATGTTACTTAATCCTTTTTGGCTCCGCTTTCAAGTTCGTCCTTGGTGCTTTGAATGAGCAAGTCTGGGCGGATCCAGTGTCAAGGCCGAGGATAGGGATTGCATAACTTACATCAGAGCTACTGGACAATCACCTCCGATAATGGATCATCAACTATGACGTACTAAAGTCACGTTTATAATTTTCTCCGTTGTTACGTGTTATTATGTAGTAGTCATTGTTACGGTAATTGTACTACTAAGTATTGTTTCAATGTTGACGATCAGTAATTTGAACAATTCGGTTTGTACATATTAACAATCTTTAACATTTAAAAGAAATTGTGTTGATAAATTCCAGAGCAATCCCTTGATTTTAAACGTTGTGATTTATTATATTAATTTATACATGTTTAGCAATCATAATTGTCTATATTAATTATTTCAATTAATTATTCTTTATCTAAGGTCTTGGTTGAGATGAGAACGTTAATGTCACGAGTGGGTTTCGAACCCATAAACTTTGGCTCTAAACACTTGAGGCATCGCGTTCTGATTTATCTTGGCTGCATTTTATGTAGTGCGTTTATTACTTGATTTTTTTTTCAAGCATTTTTTAAGTTTTGCTGGCATCAAGAATCGCGATGATATCACAATAAAAATGTGGACGTGTAATTTTGTTAAAGCTGTGTACTTGATTGACCTGCTGGTTATGTCTATTTTAAGCTCGTTATATCAATCAATGACGTCCAAGTAGTAAGTTTTACATGCGATAGTTCCGCCAACCCAAAAAATTTAAATAAATTATATTAGCGACATCATCGTACAAACATAAAAAGGAAAAAATAAAATCAGTTTTATTTTCGATTCCAGTACACTGTAGAATGCAAGGAAAGAAGGGTGTATTCGCTAGGAGAACCAAAGTTGTTCAAAGTAAAATAAAAAAATAAATTTTTTTTTCGAAATTTTTATTCTTCAACCAAAAGAAGAAACCAGCGATTTTCAACTAATAATTTGTAGTCATAGTACAATAGTTTCAGTTGTAAGTCTGTTGTGTCAGCAGTATGGACAGATCAAAATGTTATAACCTTAATATGTCTTTCCTAATAAATTTGTTTCATGTGTTTTAAATATTGCAAAATATTTGTTTATTAAAGTAGAAGTGGCTTTACGTATGGGCAATATTATTGCGTGTATTGAGATAATAATTTCAGTTTCCAATTTGAAAATAGATTGAAGAAAAACTTTTCCAACACCGTGCAGTAATAATTTCGTCTATGATCGCAAATAGAGTTGAATTATGTAAAAACAGATGCTACCTCATGAATTTATTTTTAGAATAAAACCGTACATAATTACCACACACACACTAATTTTTTCTGCTTATTAATCTCGATTCTCTTGAGGATGAAGCTGTGGTTCTTTAAACTGTCCATGTTTTTGGTAATCACGTTCGGAGGATCGGAAGGAAGCGAGGTTTTCGGAGGGCGGTTTGCCAACGAAGGCGAATTTCCTTTCGTCGTGTGTATCTCTGGAGAGTACTTGTGCGGGGGGGCGCTGGTGACTAAGAGCAAGGTGTTGACGGCGGGTCACTGCCTGAAAATCGTTGACAAAAACGGCCACATGGTGGACCGCAATCTGAACCAGACTTACGTCATAGGAGGTTCCGTCAACCGCAAAGTGAAGAACGCAGGATACCAGGAAAGGAAGGTGAGACGGATCTGGGTTCACGAAGGGTTCAGGGCGAGGCCGAACCGCGAAATCGACTTCCACGACATCGGCGTGGCTGTACTGGTGAGACCGTTCGATCTCTCCCTCACGCTCCAAGTGACCAAAATGGTCTCCAAGGACAAAAGCGAGTTCAAACAGGCCTGGGACTCCATCGTGAGGAGCAGAAAGACTTGCCTGGGGGTCGGATGGGGGACTTCGGCACTCAAGTACGACCCGGCCACGGAGACGGACGTCACGACGGCCACCTCGTCCATTCTAAAAGTCATGGAACTCATCCCGGCGAATAACGAAACTTGCAACGCCAAACTTTACAGCCCTTTCGAGCCTGATATCATGACTCAGTTCGGCGAAGTCTGCCTTTTCTCTGCCAGGGACGGCGAGAGCATCTGCGGCGGAGATTCGGGCAGTCCTCTGATTTGCGACGGCGAGACGTACGGCCTGCTTTCCTATGGCTTCCAATGCGGCGAGAGGAACAACGCACAAGTCTATCTGCTCTATTGGCATTACATAGACTATTTCCATCTGAGCGGAGCTCCTCCTTTACACAACAGACTCGCGGGAAACGGTCTTTTATACTTACTTCTTCCTATTACTGTAACTATCACTAACACATTGCGGAACTGAGAAAACTCGGACTTTTTTTAAATTATACGTTTTGCCTGTTGACCTATCTTGACTTTAATATAGTTTTATCTTCTTTCGTTCTGTTTTCTTCTAAATACGTTTACAATAAGAAATATCCAGGACAATTGTCACAGTCCAAAATATACACCCGGGGTCGCAAAATATTAAATGCGAAGATTTTCCTTTTATGAATCTATATGGAAGAAATCGATGAAAAGTGAAATTGCTTGATCGGTCGGCCCACGAGCCCAAGAGATCAGGTGTTTAATCGAACATCTGCGAAAAATCGCTCAAGCTCAAATCACCTAACTCGTCTTTCGATTCTTATAAAATTACTGGAGAAAAGTCGAATACAAAAAAATAAGTTCTGGAGTTTTTAAATAATGTATATTGTTTTCATTTTATAATCATTAAAGTCATCATTGCATTAATGTAGTCATTAGCTGTTTATACATTTCAGAAACAATTCAGTATTGCTTGAAGTCAAGGGAAATTAATTTCTGAAGACCCGATCTTCATGGTTTATTCAACTGCTGATCAAAATCATAACATCTGTTTAAAAACAATTGCTATAACTTTATTATTAAAGCAAACTGTTTGAACAAAAATTAAAAAAAAATCAAATGTGCTAAATAAAATGTACCAAAATTCCTTGGACGTAATTACAATAAAGGAATTTATTTAAGTCAAAATTTTAAATAAGTGATCAATTCAATTTTTTAAGATAGTTTGCAACTGCAGAAGTCATATAAACCCTCAGCGTGTCGGTATTTTTGAAAAAAAATTGTAAGTATGCCGGTTTTGAATACAGGGCCACTGGATTCGAACCCGGGACCTTTACCTTACAGTGATGAGCGCCGTTTCAACGCCTAAACCGTTGCGGCCATCGACGCCCCTTCAATTTTTCTATTATTTTGTACAGAATAAAAGCACATATATATGCATAGTTTTTTAAAAATGAAGCGGATCATATTAGTTAATAGTAATATGGTAATATTATATTTACGTTTTTGAAGGAAGAAGAAGGAAGGATTAAAAAAATATTGAACAGTATTATCCAGCTGAACATAGAGCATAACATTATGGCCGTTTTAGTGCTCCTAAGGATCTCTTCGCTATCTATTTTTCCTTACCCTTCTGCCCTGTAAGGCCTGGAAACCCAGGCAAGATACATGTTCTGTAGTAATGCTGTTTCTTTCAGGGTACCCACGAAGTCCCATACTGTGACCGTTACGTCGGGTGAAGCTTGCGCTTGGTTATCAGAAAAATAGGAAACTGTTTTGGCTTAATAATATTATGCACCTTTATGGCGTATATTAACATGCCAATTATTACATCATATTGAAGTTCTTTTACTTATACTTAATTACATACCAATCTCTATTTGAGGTCGAGGCGTAGTTGGCGTCAATACCAACCAATAAATCCATTTATTGGTTGCATGACTGTAGTCGAAGGGGGCTGTCTAAGGTAGGTCATCGATGTTTGGCTCACGTTATAATAATAAGAAACTTAAGCAATTGAAGCAGTAGAGAAGCACACCCTAAATGCTACAAATTTTGATCCTTCCGGGATGAAGGTTGAAAATCGACTGTTATGGAGATTTTGACCCTCACCCTACTTTATAACGCTGCCCGGTACGCACAAACTTATCATACTTACTTTTAGTCTACGCGAATTCCTTGGCTGAGCTTTGCATTACTCAAATTATTCGAGAACTAAGAGCAAATAACATAACTGTCTTTAAGGGGACCGCGGTAGCCGAGTGGTTAGCATGAGAGACTCTCACGCCGCGGTCGTGGGTTCGATTCCCACCGTCGCCTCTGGCCCTTTTTTCACAATAACCCCCCCCTCAAATTTGAACACACATATATGAATTGTCACATGGCTAATATGCATAGTTCATGCACCTCTAGCTGAAGGTATGAAGATGAAAGATAGGTTTAACCAAACTGTTAGCACATGTGTAAACTGTGTTTAGTACGGGAATGATGAACCTACAGTTTCGTCTTGCCGGTTTGTTTTGATTCTTCACTCTTCTTATAACCTTGACCGGCACAAACGAATCATAGTTAATTCTAATCATCCAGAATGTTGGTTTGCTCAGACTACTGGAGAATCAGGAGGAAGTTTCATGATTGTAAAAACAGGTATTGCCGCTATTATCGTTGATGTTTTTGTCTGGTTAATCCCTTTCGGTTGCGAATTTCAAGGCATGCTTTTCTCAGTTTTAACGGTCGTTGTTGCATTTGTCTGGTGGTATTGGTTATCAAACATTTGATGCCACTGAAAGGTCATATTAATTCCGTATAATTTACTAGTAAAGACGTTCACTTCATTTTATTTGACGATCTTGATTTATATATTGTGATTCCAGTCATGTTAACACGTGTTAAATTATCGAAATAGGACAAATGATCTGGATTAGCATGTTTTTGGCCTTTTTTCTCAGCAAGGTAAAGCCAGAGAACAAAAATGAAACGGTAGGTTGGCGAATGGCGTACGTTGGAGAATTCCCTTTCGTTGTTGCCATCGGGGGTAGCAAGATGTGCGCCGGCTCACTGATGACGTTGCAGAGCGTAATCACTGCAGGCCATTGCATCTACTATGACACGGAACACGAACGATCGAGAGCTCTGAAATACATATACATCATCGGAGGAGTGGTGAAAATCGAAGCGAGGAAGATGTTACCGGGCAGACAAGAAAGACATCCTTCGAGCTTAAAAGTACACGAGAAATACGAAAGGCGAACGTTGACCAGTCGAATGAACCTGTTCGACATAGGTGTGATGTATCTTTCGAAGCCGTTCAAGGAGACCGAAGTCGTCAGACCGATGCGACTCATAAGCACCAGCATGAAAGAGTTCAAACGAGGATATCAGAGAGTGATCGACCGCCAGGAGAAATGCCACGGGGTCGGATGGCACTGGAACCTCAGCAATTCCGAGAGGAAATTGATAGTTATTGAACTGATTCCCAAGTCGAACACTTTCTGCTCTAAATTTAAAAAATCCAAGGATGAGGACCAGAGCTCCCACGGGGAAGTGTGCCTAATGCCAGCGAATCCGCACAAGTCAAACTGCCACTGCGACACCGGCGGCCCTCTCGTCTGCAAAGGCTTGACCTACGGCGTCCTCAGCACCGGTTTCGAATGCTCTGACACAACTAAACCAGTCTATTATTTTCTATTTTGGTCTTATATGGAGTATTATGGAATAGGCAGTTCCCCTCCGAGATTGTTCCATTCAGATCTAGCATGGAAATGCGCAATGATCATCTTTATCATGCGTCCACCTTTCGTGACACTCTCATGGTAAAACAAAGGGGAAAAACATGATTCCTGTAGGGAATTTTTTTAACGATATATTTATTATTCCTTGATGAATAGTATTTATTTTTTATTTTCGAGCATGAAAATAAATATTAGTACAAAATACCAATAAAATTAAAAAACCTTTTTTTTCAATTAATTAATCTTTATACCAATACCTTAGGTTGAGATAAAAAAAGTCAGTGTCACGAGCGGGATTCGAACCTACGACCTTCGGCTAAACCACTTGAGCTATATTGACTTCGATCCACTGGACACCGACTTTCCATCTCAACCCACCCACAATTTTCCCTCCTTTTTGCCATTTTTCAAACGTCGTTTAATCTATTTGATTCTCGGCGACAAATGAAATGGCCACGGAGAGCTTTAGTGATGTATACTTCATTTTTGCTTATTACATTTATTAGGTTTCGTGGTCGGGGACCGCGGTAGCCGAGTGGTTAGCGTGAGAGACTCTCGGCTCATAGACGCCGTGATCGTGGGTTCGATTCCCACCGTCGCCTCTGGCCCTTTTTTCACGATACCCCCCCCCCCCAATATGAACACACTTACAAGAATTCGTCACCATGGTTAATATGCATAGATCATAAGGTAAAAAAATGGTCCTTTCGACAAAATAAATTCTTTTCAATTAATTAAAGTTTTTGGTTGAGATAAAAAAGTCAGTGTCACAAGCGGGATTCGAACCCACGACTTTCGACTAAATAGATTACATTTGAAAAATGGCAAAACGGAGGGATAATTCAAAAGGTGGGGTTGAGATGGCAAGTTAGTGTTCGAGTGGATCGAAGTCACGATAGTTTAGGCGGTAGAACAGCGGCGTATTCAGCCGAAGGTGGTGGGTTCGAATTCCGCTTGTGACACTGACTTTTTTATCTCAACCCAAAACCTTAATTAATTGAAAATTATTGATAAAGTAGTTTGGTCTTTTCCGACCATTTCCGGGTGCTTATCCTCGCTCCCTTCGGCTTCTCACACTTTTACTGCCTGATCTGAATGATTTCTGATTTAATTTATTCTCGGCGTCAAATGAAATGGCTCTTATACTTCATTTCAACTTATTAAATCCATTAGAGTTCGCGGTCGGATTGACCAAATAACTGCTTTCAATTAATTAATCGAAATGTGGGTTGAGATGAAAAGTTGGTGTCCGGGTGGATCGAAGTCACGATAGCTCAAGTTGTTTAGCCGAAGGTCGTCGGTTCGAATCCCGCTCCTGACACTAGCTTTGTCATTTCAACCTCTAACTCTAATGGATAAAAAATATTATTTTTTTTATATGACCGTAGAAACTGAAAATATTAATATGTGATTAAATATATTTTTCTAAGAAATAAAATTTTGCTATATGTATAACTGTTTTCAAATTGAAGCCTTTAAAAATGAAAGAATTTAAAAAAAATAAAAATCCCAAGATTAGACTAAGAGTAAATAACACTACAACATACAAAGCACACTGTCACTATATAAAAATAGTAAGTTTCTTCTTTAATGTTGCCCTTCTTTTTCTTTCTATAAATAAAAATCATTTTTGTATGCCACATATTTTACAAATTTTGTTTTTATGAAAATGCAAATTGTTTTTTATGAAACATTCTTTAAAATAATAATAAGGCATTTTTCTACTATAAATATCGTTTATTTGTATTTGTTAAGAGGCTACGGTGTAGATGATGTTTAATGTGTGTAATTCGATCGTTTTCGTTCATTTTGGGCCGCCTATCCTCGCTAATTCGGCCCACGCGATCCGTCCTGGGGAAAACGATCGGATGTCAATCAAACTCGATTCCGGCATGCCGCAACCTACTCCCGACCCTCAGCACTCCCTGATCTAAGAAGGGATCTAATTGTTGCACTTTATTTGAACAATGCTCGCCTTTTTCTAACCGTGTCCAATCTAATGCGAAGTACTCTCGTTGGATTGACAAACTGTCACTTCCGAGATATTCGAATTGTCCGAATCAATATAATTACGAAGGGCAAATTTTCTTAAAAAACGCAATACGTAAATCATTAGGCTTTATAACTTGGTATAATTTCAACATCGTTCTTCAAGCTGACTTACGACATTATCGACCGGAAATAACGCTTCCGATTATAATTTTGCGCCGTTCCTCCGGCAGATCCGAACAAATTGGACCCCTATTCATAGGCAAAATATCTTCCTGCAACCTTAACCAACAAGGACCTTCCCAAATCATGACCTACCAATTCAGGTCGAGTGGAGACCTAATAATTAATTTTTGTCTTCTCTAGTCCATATTGGGTGTCGCAGAGAAAGTGCGAAATTTTTTTTGGGTGGTAGTACATTCTATTTGCAACATATTATAACCTATAGTCAGTCCATTTACCTATCTTCAGTCCCCGACGAGTTTTTATTAGTTTTTCCATGGAAACTTTACTTTACTTGAGGCTACCTCAGTTTTAGATTCAAACACCACTGAACTGTATATTTTTCATTAAGGAATTCCCACGCGAAAAATCTATGAAAGTAAGATCGAGGGAACGTAGTGGCCAAGGGATGACTCTTCCTCTACCAATCCACATGGGATAGAGCTAGTTGAACCAGGCACGCATTTGTTGGGTGTAGGTGTAAAGTTCAGATTTAAAGATTAAAATCCTCGAAGCATCAAATAAACTTAGAACTAATTTACCGACACAAGTAAAAGTAAGTGCCATGAGAAAAAAAAAGGCACGGATGTGTGTCAGACATCATAGCCATTAATTTGAAAACGATTTGTAATGTCTAATTTTTGTAAATACTTCAAAAATTTATTGTGTATTAAATTATAAAACTTGAAAACCAAACAGTTCTATTTATTTATTTAGAAATCCTGAGGTGCGGTCTGGTGTGATGTAGTTTTCAGAAAAACATTTTCTTTATCGTGCCAACGTTTCGATCTTTGAGATTGAGATCATCTTCAGGGCCTGGGATTTACAAACATTGTTTACATATAACAATTACATTTTGGATGTGGAAAAGTGAATTTATACAATGCAAAATATATTTTTTATATATTCAATCAAAGTATTTCTACTCACTCAAAGAGTTTTTCTTCTGTGTAATTGTGCCCTGAAGATGATCTCAATAATGATCGAAACGTTGGTACGATAAAGAAAATGTTTTTCTGAAAACTACATCACACTCACGATTTCTAAATAAATATCGATTAACGGTCACTAATCACCACACAGTTCTATTTATGATCATCACCTGTACCGTGATCGTTATCTCATGTATGTTTTTCAACAGTTGATAAGCAACTAGTCCACTACAACAACGAGGGATTATTGATATTTTTATACCATTTGAAAGCTTATTAAATAATGACATTTTTGTCATCGGTCAATCACGACGGATTAAACATATGTTGGAAGGAAATACGGAGTACCCAAAGATTTTTTCCGCACTTTCACTGTGACACCCTGTATAAAGAAATCTCATGATACAATAATAGTCCAATATAGAAGTAAATTTTGTTTTGCCATTTTTTGGTATTTGAGAAGAAAATAATTTAAATTTAAATTAGTAATTGTTTCAAAATTATAATTTAAAATTGCAAAAAATGGCGTTTTTATGTAAAATCAGTAACATTATAATTAACTGGAATAATTTTGGAATATTAAGAACTCTTAAAGTTTCTTAGATAGAGACGGAGTGTTTTCTTCCAAGCATAAACAGATTCAAACAAAACACTTCTTAAAAAATATAACTGGCTAGAATAGATACACATAATTTTGCTTTTGTTGTTCTTTTTATAACCTCCCCCCCATGGCAAAAACTGCTCGAAAATTGTTTTGCCGGAGTTGAAAAGAATAAATAATGGATTGAACAACTCTCCACCGAACTGTGGACGTATCTTTTAGATTTCAAAAGGTTTTCTTTCTTTTGGAAACGAACTTCTTTTATTTTTCATTACAAATTCACTTTTAAAACGCATTCGTGACTATCTCAGCGATTTATTTGTTTTATTTAAAAATTTCGTATGCTATTTTTTCACATCTGAAAATCTTTACTGTTCTTTTATTCTTTTTATCAGGTGGTTGACAGTGATTGTACGAGTCACGAGTTATTTTCTTCAGTTTTAGTTTATTATTGTATTTGCTGCCTAGTCGGTTTGGAGGATAGCTTATTTAATTTAGTCCAAGTGTTGTGGCCAGCAATATTAAAGTAATTATTTATATGCCATGGGTTTAGGTTCTTCTGCTTTTGTAGGCCTCTGGTCTATGGTCAGAGGCTTGTTACAGTCTCTGAACAACTTTAAAAGTGTCAAGTCTTTGTGCGCATGCGTGAACTAAAACTTCTTGTTTTGCGAAGTGTCAATCCGGTGTTCAGTTTGGATATCCAGAAAATTACCAAACCCGTCGTGTCGTCTGCCTTAGACAAAATCCGCCATCGTGAAGGCACTTTATCTAACCGCCGCTTGAATCATAAGAGGGGCTACATATCCTATCCGCTGACGTCGACTAGACATCAGGTAACAATCTCGAGCTGATACGTTGTGCTCGAGATTGCTCTTCTTATTATTAAATTCACTAATTTCGTGGTCCGCTTGACCAATTAATATATTACAATTAATTAAGGTTTGTAGTTGAGAAAAAAAGTCAATGGCACAAGCGGGATTCGAACCCACGATCTTCGGCTTGATACGCCGCTGCTCTACCACTTGAGCTATCGTGACCTAGAATTAATGATTTAAAATTAAATATACTTCACTAAAGCTCTCCGTGGACATTTCATTTGTCGTCGAGAATCCAATCCGATTACACGACATTTGAAAAATGCCAAAAAGGAGGGAAAATTCAAAAGGTGGGGTTGAGATGGGAAGTTGGTGTCCGAGTGGATCGAGGTCACGATAGCTCAAGTGGTAGAGCAGCGGAGTATCTAGCCGAAGATCGTGGGTTCGAATCCCGCTCGTGCCATTGACTTTTTTCTCAACTAAAAACCTTAATTAATTGTAATCTTCTTATTATTGTTGTTGCCCCCCCTGCCGCATCTACGGATTTGATAATTAAATTCTTTGCCAAGATGTCAACTCAAATATTTTGGAACTTAAACTCTTGGTTATTTATAAGATAATAAATTCATGTGTAAATCAAATTTAGTTATAGAGAATATTGTTAAATTAGATTAAAGTGCTGGCACCTATTACTATAATTTGTAAAGACATAATAACTGTTGAATCCGGATTTTTTTTGTTCTTATTTAATAATTAAATGTATACAAGCCCTAACGCGGATCCGAAATTAACTAATGCGTTTTGCAAAATTGTTCGGTCACTGTACACCAAGTCATTTGTTTTTATGCTACAATATTTAAATCTTTTTCATATTTTCATTTTGACACAAATTGTGTCAAATTTCGTATTTTTTGTTATTCACGAGGGCTCAAAGCTTCAGAATAAAGTGTGTTTTCATGTTCCTCTTCTTGTTAGATCTCTTATGTTTCGGACGTGCATTATGCTATCGTATAAAAGGTACTTCTGAAAACACCATGGCTCTTGCTTCAACCCCACTCCATCAGATTATTTACATGTCATAAATATTTTGATATTAAATAAGGTTTAATAGGTGAAAATAAGTGTAAACCTGGGTAATCCACTTAGTACGTTTCACTCAATTTGGCAGTTTTGGTTTTTGAGCCGTTTGAGAGTAGCAGTGGAGGTAGTTTGGCCCTGGTGTCACGCTTGTACGAAACAGTGGAAACAGGTTTCTCAACTTTTAGCTCAGTTGGTACATCCATGTTATTGAGCATATTGGTTCGAACGTTCATTATGTTATCATACCAAAATGTTTTATGATGTCTGGAAACAGACAAAGCACTTGATCGAAATTGTGTTCTGATCCCGAGTAGTTTGAGCTAGGGACGACTCATCCAAGGGAATAATGGTTGGATTTAAGATGTTGCGCCCGGTCATCGTCACAAACCCATCAAGTCCTGAAACGTCTACCCGAGAAAGGCAACGAAGATTGTCAAACCAAATTGGTCGGAAATGACCAGATATAGGCCCTAATTTTTTGTTGTTCTTCTGCGGCATTCTTCTTAGCCTTTTTAGCTCAATTGGAAATCTCTAGAACAAAATTTTTCAAACGAACGAACGTTACTTTTTGGAAAACTCATCATCTTCACTTAACTGCGTACAACCACAGCCCAATTTTCTCAGAGATAAAATCATTCAAACGATGGATAATCGCCTCGTCGTTCCACCACAATATACTATAATATCCGGTGATCGTCAGATGTGGCAAACAGCTGGGGGTACGGTACTCAGCATGAAATAGCCACATAAAAGAAAAGTCTAGACCACGTACAATCGATTTTTCCGATTCGGGGTCTGCCACCTGGAGATACCTGAGGTCGACATCGTCCCACCTACATATCTCGGCAAACCATGCACACCATTGTTCGCAACCTAAATTAGTCTGCCATTAAAATTTTTATTATTTGGTATAAATTAATTTAGGAAATTCCTTAGACAACAAATTAAGACTAAAACGGAATTTTGTGGGAGTCGACATAAGTTCTTATTAAAAGATTAAATAAAAGATGGTGATCTGTTATTCATCATAATACATGCTTATTATTTGCTTTGTTAGACGATATTTATGCTTAATAAGTTAATGCATAACTAAAGTGCTTTTTTGAAGAAATCATTTAACAATTTTTAATAATAGCGTGATGGTTTTGTTAAGCGCTTTGAAAATAGTCACATGTGTTAAATATATATTTATACAAGACATAGAAAACAAATGTTCATGGAACATTAAAATTGTCAATGCAAGAAAAAAATTTAACAGGCTTTATAACCATGTTTTTATGAAGCACCGTCGACAATTTAAAAAAATGAAGGAATAAAGTTTCAGTACAACGTTATGAAAAATATTAATAATATTTTATATGAGATTGACTGCAGATGTTCGGTGCCGCTCTTGCAGAGGCCCTCCGGCTTGTAAGTGTCGTTGAAATACTCCAAGTAGTTCCAGAAAAGTACATACATGTGCCCGTTGTCACGTTCCCCGCAGATCAAGGTGCTAGTGAAGAGGCCCCAGGCGTAACCGTTGCAGACGAGAGGACTCCCTGCATCCCCGTTGCAGGGCCCTTCTTGCAGATTGACAGCCTCGGTGCACGTTTCTCCCCGATCCGCCAGACGTTTGTATTTTTTTAAACATTGGTAGGTGTTCAACGGTTTCACTTCGACCACTTTCATGTACTGGGTATCCGTCTTCAGTTTGATTGTTTCCGACTTGGGGTCGCAATCGTATCTCGTCTCGCCCCATCCCATGCCGTAGCAAGTCACGTTCTTATAAATAATATCGGCGAACTCCACCCGTAGATCCAGGGCGTCCTTCGAAAAGATTTTTACTGGTTGCAAACGCGGACTGGGATCGAAAGCGGGATTCACTCGGCCAACGGCCACGTCGTTGGATTCGGTATCGGGAATGTAGTATCTGAACAAAGGATGCACGTGGTAACAAGAAACCCGTCGTACCTGGAGTGTTGTACTCCTAGAGGAACCTTCCAAACTGACACCGCCTCCTGTTACTTTGACGTTCTTCGGATTTGAAATTTTATGTTCGACTCCTCTAAACCCTTTGATGTAGAAACAATGAGCGGCTGTGATGAAATTGGTGAAAGACAACAGCGATCCGGCGCAAACCTTTGTCGGAGAATTAAGGTGAACGACAAAAGGGAACTCTCCTTCTTTAGCTTCCCTTCCGTAGAAGATTTTCAAATCTTTCGCTCCAGATGAAACTTGGAGAAAAATCGCTAACATAAAAATACAATTTTTCATTCCTACCAAAAAATTAATGCTTAAATAATCAACTGTTTTACATAGATTACACATGGCACAGACTGCCTCGATCGAAGAACCAAGCTCTTATCAAATCGGGATTTTTTTACTTCTTTTATCTTCATCTTATCATAGGTCCTTTTAAGGAATGAATATATTCGGTCTTATAAAGTTTGATAAACCCCCTTTTGGCCTGTGATCTATCTCAAAATCAAAGGAATCTTATTTTGGGAATAAATTATTAACACAATTGCAGATGGACACCTCTATATTGTTCCTTTAAAAATAAAAAATGTATTTCCTTAAGAATCAAGATACGTTATATTTAAAAAAGATATAAAAAAATAAAGCATGAACTTTTGCTTACAAGTTAACTAAATAGCTAAAATTAAATACTATGAGAATTAATAATATGGGCCTGAAGGGCAAAATTAAATCAATCAACTTTGATGGTCAAAAGGAAAAAAAATAAATAAAACCATAAATGAAAATGGGCCACACAACAGTAATGATTTATATGAATAAAAAATCAACGTGGATACAAATCTGATTTGGCTGGTTTTCAGCTGGATTTTTTCTTTTAGTTTAACTTCCAATGCCTAGGCTAGACTGAACTATCCGTCCTCGCTTTACTGCCTTTACCCTGGAGGGGAGAGTCTGGACATAATTGGATTGTTGTTATAATCTACAGTGTATATGTATTATGTACAACCAGCAGATTGGATTTCAATTTCTGATTTTGAGATTACGGGCTTTATTGAGTAACCTACCAACTGCCAACCGTTCAGTATTAGTAATATTTCATTAATCATACAAGAGGTCTTTTACCCATATTCTTTTCAATCGCCTTTTAATATTGTATCCACCCAAAGAACATTTGGTGCTCATTATTTCATTTAAAATATTTTAATTTTCATTAAAAAGGATTTATTGTTTCCGTATTTCAAAAAAAAAAGATTCGTGAAGCACGATTATTTTTATTGAACCGGAATAACTACTACAACAAAAATTGTTTTTCTTTTGACGAGTACATACTGTTCAAGATAGTCAATAACTGACTCTCAAATATTTACTACTACTTAGACAGACAGGAAAACGATTTGTGTTTTTCTAATTTATGTTTGTAAGCATGTGTATGGATGAAATTTTGTGTTCACCCCTGTTTATCCCATCTCATTAGGACTGATGTGGGTAATGGAGTAATGTTATGTGTTAGTGAGACTTTGTAATTTACTATGAAAACGTCTGTTATATGTTTCGATGGATGAGAAAACAATTGGCATGTGAAGATCTCTGAGAAGTGTGTTATTGTTTATATAGGAAAAAACTAACTTAACTAAAAAAACTTTGCACCCGTACATCAAGAAAGGTTTGAGTAGGTATGTGTATGTCTAAAATTTTGATTTTAATGGTAATGCTTATTTGGAGTTCGTGAGATGCGGTCTGGTATGATGTAGGTTTTAGAACAACATTTTCTTTATCGTGTCAACGTTTCTATCTTTATTGAGATCATCTTCAGGACCTGGGATTTATAAACATTGTTTAAATATTTCAAACACATGTAGGATGTGAAAAAAAATCCTACATTTATTTATAAAATTTAAACAATGTTTAAACATTTCAGACCTTGAAGATGATCTCAATAAAGATCGAAACGTTGGCACGATAAAGAAAATGTTTTTCTAAAACCTACGTCACACCAGACCGCATCTCACGAATTCCAAATAATCATTAACTAACGGTCACTAAACACAACACATTTTTAATGGTAATTTTGATTCTTGGTTTACTACGACGTTAGAACGTTACCTGAGAATTGGAAGGTGGAAATTTAAAGGTTACTTGTAAATTCGAGAATGCTTCAGAACTAAAAAGTTGCATGAAGAATTTCTGATACGAGTGACGAATTGACAGTGCTTGATACTTTGAATTGTGGTTTAGAATTTCAGAGAAAAATGTGGTTGGTTTCAGAAATTAAGAGACGCTTGCATAATTATAGCAAAGATAAGAATGACAGCTTGGTGGATGCTTAGGAATTAAAAAGTGCTTCAGAATTTGGAAGGTATTTGCGATTTCTTGGACTCTTCAGAACTTAAGAAATTCATGCAGAATTTTAAATATGAATGAAAGTTTGGACGTTACTGTGGATTGAATGGTATCTGGAAATTTGAAAGAAGCTTGAAAATTCGAAATTGCTTCCGAACTTAAAAGACGCTTGAAGAATTTCCGATATGAGTGACGAATTGACAGTGCTTTATAATTTGAGTGGTGGTTCAGAATTTCATAGAAATTGTGGGGTTGGTTTCAGAACTTAAGAGACGCTTGCAGAGTTATAACATAGATAAGAATGACAGCTTGGATGATGCTTAAGAATTAAGAAATGCTTTAGAATTTTGAAGATGCTTGCGATTTCTTGAACTCTACAGAACTTAGGAGATGCATGCAGAATTTTAAATATGTCATTCATATTTGAAACTCTGCATGCATCTCTTAAGTTCTGAAGATACCAAGAAATCGCATACGTCATCCAAATTCTAAAGCAATTTTTAATTCCTAAGCATCATCCAGCTTGTACGTTGTTTGTGGATTAAATGGTACCTGGAAATTTGAAAGAAGCTTGAAAATTTTAGATTACTTCCGTCCTTAAAAGATACTTGAAGAATTTCTGATATGAGTGATGAATTGACAGTGCTTTATAATTTGAGTGGTGGTTTAGAATTTCATAGAAATTGTGGGGTTGGTTTCAGAACTTAAGAGACGCTTGCACAATTCTAACATAGATAAGAATGACAGCTTGGATGATGCTTAGGAATTAACAAGTGCTTTGGAATTTTGAAGATGCTTGCGATTTCTTGGACTCCTCAGAACTTAACAGATGCATGCAGAATTTTAAATATGTCATTCATATTTGAAACTCTGCATGCATCTCTTAAGTTCTGAAGACACCAAGAAATCGCATACATCATCCAAATTCTAAAGCAATTTTTAATTCCTAAGCATCATCCAGCTTGTACGTTGCTTGTGAATTGCATGGTATCTGGAAATTTGAAAGAAACTTGAGAATTCGAGATTGCTACCGAACTTAAAAGAAGCTTGAAGAATTTCCGATATGAGTGACGAATTGACAGGGCTTGATAATTTGAGTGGTGGTTTAGAATTTCAGAAAAAATTGTGGGGTGGGATCAGAACGGACAGTCGCTTGCAGAATTGTACAGTAGATAAGAATCACAACTTGGATGATGCTTAGGAATTAAGAAGTGCTTCAGAATTTGAATGATGCTTGCGATTTCCTGGACTCTCTAGAACTGGAGATACTTGCAGAATTTTAATTATGAATGACAGTTTGGACGTTGCTTGCTAATTGAACAGTACCTGGGAATTTGTAAGGTTCTTGAGAAATAAAGGGTCCTTCAGAATTAAAAAAAAAATAAATTACAGATTTTCATATATAACCGACAGTTTGGACGGTGAATGAGAATAAGAAAGATGCTTCAGAATTCGAAGGTTTTTCAGATCTTAAGAGATGCATGCACAATTTTTTGTTATGTTTAACAGTTGTTCAAATGATGCTTCTGAATTTGGAAAGATGGTCGACAATTGGATATCTGACAAGCAGTTTGATAGGTCTTTGAGAAATTGTGATTTTCCATTTAAACGCTGCACGACAATGTAGTGGCAGATACTTTAGAATTTGAAAGCTGATTGGCAGTTTTTAAGGTGCTTGAGAATTGGAACTATGCTAAAGAATTAAATGGCGATTCGTAGTTTCGAAGGTGCTTAAGAATGTTAAAGGTGTTTGAGGGCTTGAGTGGTCATTTAGATTTAATTTAGGTATTTATATATATTTACATATTGGTCAAAATTCATAAAATTCATCAAATATTGTTAGGTAGTTAAATTACAGTTTGAGAGGTTGAGACATGATGAGTTTGTGAAAAAAGATCGAGAGTTTAACAGGCTGAGAGTTTGAGTTCATTACATCTCTGACCGGTTGACAGCCCTGAGAATATACATAACGAATTAGCTGTTTTCTTATTTATTGCCAAACCGATTTGGCAGAGAGTCGACTACTTTAAAAGGTTGTGTATAATTTGTAAACATCTTCAGGGCAGAGATGTAATAAAACAAACCGGTTTTCGCTATCCTCCGTTCGTAAAACCACATTCTCCGATGTCCGATTCAACCCCTAAGACTATTTTGAACGAGTTTAATTTAAAACATAAATTTAAAAAAATTAAAACGAGTTCTTTATAACATTGGTAAATATAATAAGCTAAGTCATAGTGATCTAAACCAAAGGAAACAAAGTTACTTTTTTTTAATATTGTCATTATTTGAAGGTATTATAATTTAATTTTAGTTTAATCTGTGATTATTTTTACATTTATCATTTAAAAGAAAAAAGAAATCAATAAAGTTTAATGTAGATAAAACATGTGAAGATAGCAGTTAAGATTATGCTCATTGCTCTTATTTTGGAAATGAATCCTTTGGATAGGTGTTTTTATGTTCGAAGAAAATCTAGGTGAAGCTAGACATGAACTATTATAAAATCACAAATAAGGATGCATCATCGATCATGAGACTCTAAGCACAAAATGGATTGCGAATTGAATCAGTCTTAAAATTTAAGCAGGTCTTATTAATAATTATTCCCATAGTAGGTAAAAGAACATCTTTGTTGAATGAGAAAACTGCACATTCGACCATTTTCACGGCCAAAGTAGTTTTATAAATAATTCCATTCCATGTTACTCCAGCCAGGGCTTCAATTATTCCTGGGGTGCTGATTAAAAATTTATAATGCTTGCAGACACCGTGGCTGATCCTCTCATCACACCCTCTGCGGATGTTCGCAAGTAGGGAATACATGATTAGCACTAGAGATGGGGCTTCAATGGAGTTAACTCACTTTACTTAGCGAACTTTAAACGCTCTGAAAAATGAATACCAAACCTTCAGCGATTGCTGCTCGACTTTGAATTTTGCTTTACCACCATATAGTAACTTTCAAAGAGACTTCACCGCCTCTCTTTATTCCTACAGCTTTTTGCTCCTACAGCTCTTTGCTCCTATAGCGCTTTGCTCCTATAGCTCTTTGCTCCTATATCGCTTTGCTCCTATAGCACTTTCCTCCTACAACCCTTTGCTCCTACAGTACTTTACTCCTACAGCTCTTTGCTCCTACTGCTCTTTGCTCTTATAGCTCTTTGCTGCTACAGCACTTTACAGCTACAGTTCTTTGCTCCTACAGCTCTTTGCTACTACAGTTCTTTGCTCCTATAGCACTTTCCTCCTACAACTCTTTGCTCCTACAGTACTTTACTCCTACAGCTCTTTGCTCCTACTGCTCTTTGCTCTTATAGCTCTTTGCTGCTACAGCTACAGTTTTTTGCTCCTACAGCTCTTTGCTCCTACAGTTCTTTGCTCCTATCGCTCTTTGCTCCTACACCCCTTTCCTCCTACAACTCTTTGCTCCTACAGCATTTAGCTCCTACATCACTTCCGTTCTACATCTATTTTCTCCTTCCGCTCTGAAACCTCTTCGCTGTTGTGATTCTCAACTACAGGTCAAGGCAGTTTGGACATCGGAGTCTTCCTTTCTTCGTTCACTCTCATATAATTTTCAACGCTCCGAGACCTCACATTTTTATCTTTTGTACAACAACCCTTTAATTAAAACGATCAAAATTTACGATTAGCCCTGGCGCTGACACACAAGAAATTCGAATAACCCGCCAAAGCATACATCTGGAATTATGTGTACTATAAATTTGATGAGCTACGAAAAAGAGCTCATTCACTTCACTGAGTGAGCTTTGATCCGATCCTTCAAAAAGAGTCGTTTCTCCCAACTCTAGTACTGGGAAAAAAAATCAATAGGGTATTTTGGAGAAAATGTTTATCTCATACCACTTTTTTTTTCGAACAACGCCAAATTTTTGTTTTGTGGTGCAATATCTCGTTCGAGGCGTTGTGCTATCCTAAATTGATTCGCGCACTGGGATTCGAGATAGGACCGATATACAAAATTCAAACTTTTAAAATGGAAAAAATGAATCAACTTCTCGCATAGAAAACTACAATTTATAAGCCTATAAAAAAATCATAAAACAATGCTATAGATCAAATATTGTAGACATTATCAATCGAACAAATTAGTTTTTCTTTGATACCAACTTTTTCACAGATATTTTATCTTTAGATTTTAAAGTAAATACTTCATTTATTTATTTATTGTTTCATTTTTCCCCCAGTAGGAAGTTTGGTTTTATTTTGTTTTAGATAGCTAGGATTTTTTCCCTTATAAGCAATTTGTTTTTATTACCGAGGGGGTGAATTGGCGTCATCAGGCTGTCTGTAAAAACCATTTTATCTTTTGATTTTTCCTCAACAATAAATTTGTCTGGAAAGAAAAGTTAGTTTTTCATTTATTCCTACTCAAATGTTGGCTATAACGAAAACAATTTTTTATGTGATAATTGCTATTTGCCCAAGAAATAAAGTTCGATAACGGTTGGTAATAAATCAAAATAAGCGTTTATTTATTTGTTGCCATGGTTACATCTATTGAAGTTAACTGTACAATTTCGGTAATAAAAACATACATTTAAAAAAAACTCAATTCGCTTTATTTTGGCAATTCCCTTTTGGCGCTCTGCATTTAAGGGTGTGAGATTTCTTCTAGAGGTCTGCGTAGCTTTGTTGTTTTTGGTCTGGAAATGTATTTTGGCTTTTCGCCAACTTGTTTATGAATTTATGCCATCGCATGACCCTGTTTATGTCTCCGGCAACCGTTGAAAATAATGAAATGGCCCAAACGCGTCTATATCTTGGGTGATCTCAAACCCTCACACAGGAAATAATTCGTTGCCTTCGTCCTGCTTGTATCCCTGAGTGAGAAAAATATCTGACAACTAGTATGATCTGAACTATCAAACAACAAACAATCTGTTGACTTTTTAGTTAGCCTACTTTTCGTATGAGTAAAAAATGTGCTCAAAATTTGGTAAGTTTATTGTTAAATTTATTTCAATTAATTAAGGTTTTTAGTTGAGATAAAAAAAGTCAGCGGGATCGAAGTCACGATAGTTCAAGCGGTAGAGTAGCGGCGTATCTAGCTGAAGGTCGTGGGTTCGAATCCCGCTCGTGACAGTGACTTTTTTATCTCAACTAAAAACCTTAATTGACCACGAAAACTAGTGAATTTAATAAGTTAAAATGAAGTATACTTCACTAAAGCTCTCCGTGGCCATTTCATTTGTCGCCGAGAATCAAATAGATTACACGACATTTGAAAAATGGCAAAAAGGATATAAAATTCAAAAGGTGGGGTTGAGATGGGAAGTTAGTGTCCGAGTGGATCGAAGTCACGATCAAAATGACCAAAACAATGCAGTTAGATGGTTCGGTTAAAGTTTAAGTTTAACAGTAAGTATTTGTATTTGTTGTTGTTAAATGTTGTTTTTTTATCATGATTTTCAAATTCAATCTAGTCCTCTTGAGAGACAGGAGGTGAAATGGCAGATTGTGAAACAGGCCGTTTCAAGAAACTGATATTTGACAGGGGGTCGTCTTTTTTTATTAAATATCGTAGAAATAATCACTGCCAAGAAGCATTGTCGTGAAATTCGGAAAATGCGCGGAAAAATGACCGTAATTGAACCGGAGACTCGGAATTTCAGGAATGTCTCGGGAGAAATTATAGCAGCTTGGGTCCGAACGAAATCACCCTTTCAGCTGACAGTTGCCGGCATTTTTAAGCAATATGAAAAGAAAGAAAACGACTCACAAAACATAGCAAAAATAAACCAAAATAAAATGTATATCTATAAATTTATTGTTGTTAAGTACATAATCGATCAGTTTTATTTTAACAAATAAATAATGGTAAAAAAGACGTTTTATTTTTTAATGTTGCTTTAAGAATTTGCCTTTTCATGTTGAAAGAAATGCCCGTTTTTTTCCTCCGATCTCAGAGGTGTAAATACTTTATTATCATTCCATCCTAGCTATTAACGTAGCTAACAAATAATATCTTTCTAATTACTAACATTGACAATATAATTTATAAACAAAATATAGTTTTTCTGTTCTTAAATTGCACTTTCATCACATTACTACTCATGCGGGTTAACGCGCTTGAATGGTCTGGCTGGAGTTGGACGTCTAACAAGTGGGCAGGTCAACAACGTTGACGTGTCATCTAAGCCTTTGATGGTCGGTTAAATCCTCTTGATACATAACTTCCTCTATGTTCACGGTGTACGACTTTCTGATCTCCTTGCTTCTCGTTACTATGTTCTGAAATCTTTGTATGTTTTGGCGGTTTGTTATGCTCGCATAGCCCGCTAGCTTGATGCCGTTGGCCCACATAATATTAAGGATCTGTTGAAAAAGCTTACTTTCAATCAACTAAGGAGAGTTTCTCTCAATAACCCGTAGATTTTTAAAAATTTGTTTATGAGCTCTTGACCATTTACCTCGCTAGCGTACGGTGATTCAAGATCGTTAAGTTAGGCAGGTATGTTTTGAATTTTCCAGTTGGTAAAGTCCACATGTACCTATTTTCTTTATTGAACTTTATTCTCCATTTTCGTCGATTTTTAAATTCGGGAAATATAGCTGTTAAATAGACAAGTCGGTTGATCCTTGCTTTCTCCAAACGCCATAACTGCCGTAACATCAACCACCGTTATAGTGGTATTTTCCTTGTTTTTTGGCACATCAATAGTAAGAGCAGGTATATTTGAGGAGAATTTTAAGCCTCTATGCCGGCCACTGCCCTGTTCACTATCAGCTTAAGAAGATGAGTAAAGCTGAGACAGCAACATACGGGCTACATGTTACATGAAACATGACGGCTCGACCAGAAGGGACCACAGACATCGACTCATGTCCTTTGTGAATGTAAATCGTTAGCTCGTTTCCGATACAGCCACTTCGGCAGGACATTTCTTACACCAAAGAAGATCCATGAGAAGGCAGGAAAGTGCTTAATTTTATAACAAATAGCGCACACGCCAAGGTATGGCCATAAGCCAAAACCTGTTTAGATCGCACTCGCGGAAAGAACTGCCTTCTGCATTAACCCCCAAAAACTCCTTAAAAAAGAGCAAGTATAGGACATAACCTAATACACTGCCTTGTGGCACTCATTCACGCCAGACTTTATCGAATCTTGGGCAAATCTAGGAAAATAGCCGGGCATACTTTTTGTTTCTTTCGAAAAGTACCTATAAAAACTCCTACCTATAAAAATCCTATAAAAGAAAACCTAAAGCTTTTCAAAAAGTAAACCTATATTTCGAGTGCTTGTTCAATGGCTCGGATGATTCGGTGATCTGGTGAATCGTAGAGTACTATTGGAGAAAGTCAAACTGATGATTTTTCCTCTCTGGATTTCACCCAACCAAAATCGACGTTATGACAGCCATTGCGAAGTTACGTGCTTGTACATTATGTGAGGTCAAAAGGTTCAAATATAATCGATTCGATTTCGTGGTCCGATTGACCAAATAAATTTTTTTCAATAAATTAATCTTTAAGTAAGGTATTGGTTGAGATAAAAAAGTTAGTGTCTCGAGCGGGATTCGAACCCACGGCTAAATACGCCGCAGATTGGTGTCCAAGTGGATCGAAGTCACGATAGCTCAAGTGGTAGAACAGCAGCGTATTTAGCCGAAGGTCGTGGGTTCGAATCCCGCTCGTGTCACTGACTTTTTAATGTCAACCAATACCTTACTTAAAGTTAATTAGTTCAAATATAATGTTTATATAAGTGAGCGAATATTGGAATAAATAAAACCAATCTGCTCAAATTTTACATTTTATTTGTAACGTCCTAATTAATTCAGTTTAATTTTTTTTAAATTAAAGGTTGTTGGCTTCATAAAACAAATGCAGACGTGCCCCAGTGAAATATAACTTTAAAAATATGGAATCATTTACAGATCACAATGTCGACTGGAGGAAACAAACAGAAAATGTGTATTTTGCCACGAAATAGCTAGGAAAATAGACTATGTACTTAGGAAAACCATTCTTGAACAATGTAGATCGATGTCAATTATTGGACGAGAAATAATTGATTTTTTTGTATATTATTGTTTTTAAATATGTTAAGAATGTTAAGCAGATGGTTATTTATTTTTTTGATGATGTATTAGTCAGTGTAAAAAAAATATTCTGTCTAAAGATCTTATCAAATCTCGTCTAGAATAAACTTATTAAAGAAAAGGTCAACGAGAATTTTGTAGTCCAAGACTCGGATTTTGACTATAAAAAATACATCAAAAAGAAGAATCTTCCTGGATCCGACCGAGCGTGGACTACATAAAACTTTAAGATGACAAGTTTTGTTTCTCACGATACAGAGAAAAAAATATAACCAGGTCTGCACCAAAAACAGTACAATTGGGCTTTTGTTGAGATCAACGTCGCAGTGGGGAAAAAATCGCCCGGAAGAAAATTACGAAGCGGTCGTCGATAATGGAAATTGACCGTTGCGATTTTCATTTAAAGCTTCTTTTTCTGTAGGGGAATGGACTCGTGCCCTTGGCCAAGCGCGGACTCTTGGACGTGTGTCGTCTATGGTCCATAGACCTCGTTTTAACGGGAAATACATTTTACTAAGTTTATCAAGTTTATCATGACTTTATGGGCCATGATCATCATGGATCAAACTGTAAACGGGCAAAGGGCTGCGAGCATTAAAAACAGGAGCTTTTTTCCTAATTCTAACAAGGTGACGACCGGTTGGTGGGTCACGAATTTGGACTAAACTTTTTTTGTAAATTCACTTTTTTCCACATCCTACATAAGTTGTTAAATTAAAACAATGTTTGTAAATCCCAGGCACTGAAGATGATCTCAATAAAGATTGAAACGTTAAACGCACGATAAAGAAAATATTTTTCTAAAACCTACGTCTCACCAGACCGCATCTTAATAAACATTTTTTTACTTGAAATTTTCCGTTGTTTAATATTTTTATATTTTATTATTTCAACAGTGTGAATATATTATTTTACAGCATTTTTATGTAGATTGCAATAAAAATATAGTAAAAGCTATCAAAGTTTATCGATAACCAAAAAAATTCTTAAAATCAAATATTTTTGAAGTAAACTAGGTTATAATTTTTTTGGTGAAACTAACATGAAATTTCGTTTTAGCACCTTTAGAGACCTCTAAACATAATTTTTTGTTTGAATTAAAATTTATCGATTTTTCGACCTCTAAAATTTTTCAGATTATTTAGAAGTCGTTATCAGAATATCTGATTGAACCATGAAAATCAGTCCACTAGCATTCGAGAAAAATTATGTTAGAGCTTGCACTACGAAATTCAGTCAGGCAGACAGGTCGTCGAAATTATCAGACAAAAAATTAATTTACACCGATTTCCGCAAAAGTATGGGAGTTTTATAGCGCTAGAATCACGACAATGAGGTCAAATCAAAATTTTGACCCTTTTCTGACCTACTTTGCTTACAGAATGTTTGTTAAAATACAAAAAAAAACAGTATTTTGTTTATTTATCTTTTTAAATCATACCAAATTGGAATATTCTGCGTCCTAAAACATTTTTGTTTTTGTGTTAACGACACTGTTTAAACCAATAATTTTGGCGAAACTAGGGCTTGTTCATTATTCACAAGAAGTGGCCGATAAGTGTCCGATATTTTGGAGAATCATATCACCAAAAAAAGTTTGGTCCAAATCCATGACACATCAACCTTGTCGCCCCCTTGTAAGAGCATTCGAAAACAAAATGTTTGGAAATAAAAGTTAATTTTTCAACAATCCTTATAATAACTTAATAGAGTAAATATTTTTTATGGTGCTTAACAGAATAACTTTGGGTCCGTCCATTCTCGCTGGTCAGAGTCGCTTCAACCCCTCAATAAGAGCTTAAACTCGGGTAGACCTACCTCATAACATACAACATTTATACAAACAGAAGCTATGAAAAACCCATCTAGCCTCCAGAAACAATCAAAGTGGACGGAAAGGAAACACTTCGTGCACACATAATATTCAATAAAACAAGACACCCATTCTTAGAAATGGGGACTAACTACATGATCCAACAGTAGTGTACAACTTACCACTCAACAGACTACAAAATAAAAGAAGAATTCAGGAGAACATCAAAAACTGACATCATTGTGTCTGATGCTATCACGAATTCAAATTTCTTGGGTGTCGGTGCGCAAAGGTATTTTGGATAATGAACAGACAAACTGGCGAGAGGACGACCTGCAAAATCATTAAAAGGCATACAAGTATTGGGATTACAATATCAAAGTACTCCTCTAGTTAAACAAATTAAAACTCAGGTATAGTCACTGGCATCTGATGAAACACCTAAATACAATTATAAAGTTAAAGATGGTTACAAAACACATGAAGGAACTGGATCACTCTAAACTCTATAACTAAACTCATGGAATTTCGCGATAAGCTTTTAAAACAACTGCTAATGTTCGTCCTGTTCTAAGACAACATTTTGCAATAAAGGAATCAACTCTAGGGGCGCTAGACATAGCCAAATGGCAACAACTCTCACCAAGACTGGCAAACTTACTGCTATAGGTCAGAGGAGTGAAGGACAATTAAATAATCACTGGGAGCTGAGAAAACATCTATCCAATGATGATCCCACCTGTAGATTGTGCAATGAGGAGGAAGAAACGGCCGTCGTCATCGTATGCGAAGGAATGGACCTGGAATACAAAGAAAGCCCAGAAAAGAAATAGTAGCGGCGACAGGAGCACTTTTCAGGAGATGGATCGAGTCGAATCCACTGCACTAAGGAACTAGTAAAGCACAACAAGCCAGAAGACTGCTGAGCTTGGGGAACAAAAAACCCCACTTCCTAGTATCCATGATCATCATCATCTATCGTTTCAGCATGACTGCATACACTCAGAAAACAACCAGAAACCCCAACCTTCTCAAGGCATTGAAAGTAATTGTAATATGATAGATCAATCACGTTATTTTCTTTGTGGCGCTAGTGAACTGCGAAAAAATGAATCGTTTAGGTCAATCAATTAGTCAATCCCAAAATGACAAAATATACCGTAAAAAAAACAATGAGATCTGAAATTTATTATTCATTGATATCAAAACAGAGCTTAATGATTTACCATACGTCAGTAGTTTAATCCTCCACGACGCTAATCTTATTTTTGTTTCGTTCTCCCTTTAAAAATTGTAACGAGAAGTTTAATATATTTTTAGTAACAAGTTTCATTTTATGTGTTTTATAAAATAAGAAAATACCTAATATTTACAAAGCATTGGGAGGAAAAATAAAAGTGGGAAGGTGATATTTCTCAGCTCTGTCTCGAATAAAAAAAAATTACCCATGATAAATTTTCCCTAGAAAAATACTAGGAGGAAATAAATTCAACAGAAACATTTTTTATTTATTTATTTTTTTAATTTAGCAATTTGCGTGTAAGTTTGTTGTATTGCTTTAGGTTTTTTCTGATCTTTTATCAATTATGCATTTATTAGTAAACAGAAATGCATGAACCAATAATAAAGGTAAATGTCTAAATAAAAATACTTTATTAAATTATAATTTTTTGACCGGTTTACAATTCTTGGTACAAAAAGCCCGGGTCATATCTAGCTTCGGTTGAAGCCGTGTCAGAAGTGGGCCTGGATGTGACAAAAGCACTCTTGAAATTGACGCTGACACTCACTGTTGTTTTCAGAACATATATGCACTCCACTAATTTTTTTCACCTCTATTTTTCCGTTTTAGAAAAATAAATCTTCATGAAGACGTTAAATGCAAAACTCTGCCAACCAATTGGCATAGAAATAGGGATAAGGGTGGCCACAAGGCTTTCTGCACCTCGACCTGAGAAGATCTATTGTGCTCGACTATTTTTATAACTCACTTTTCAGGTTTTTAATCAGCTTCCATAGCCTTGCCAGCGGCTCCTTAGTGCGGGATCATATTTGCGGCTTTCCTAGCTGCAAGATTCTGCACATTACATAGACCCTCACAAACACATAAAACGTGTTCTGCGGGCTCCTCTTTATCCTGTGGCACAGTATGTCTTGAGTATGTACTCCTTCGGGCGCATGTGCCTTCTTACCTGGCAGAGCCTTATCAGGATTCCAAACAGAATCTTGGTTCTGTCGCAGTTACCCTCCAGTAATTAATTTGCAAGACTTGCGGATGGCCCTTCTACTAATGCCGTGTTCCTCATGCCCGGGGTATTGTCCGATCAAGTTTTGGAATGGAACTTTTGGTTTTTCTGGCAAGGTGCTAAGCCATAATAGGGTTCGTATCTAGAGAATTCAGATTAGCTCCTTTTTTGGCCAACATGTCTACCTTCTCATTCACCATGCCAGGATCAGGTCATTGGTGTCCCTGACTACCATCCAGGGATTCCATACAATTCTAAGGCCTTAAGAGCAACCTGAGAAAATCATAAGAACCTTACTGGAACATTTTCCTGGCCTGTTTAATTATCTGGCACAGTTTTCAATTGATATGTTGTCAAACTGGAAAGCCGTAGCATTTTACCTAACACGTCACGATAGGTCAAGTGGTAGAGCAACGGCGTATTTTGCAGAAGGTCGTGGGTTCGAATCCCGCTTGTGACACTGACTTTTTTATCTCAACCAAAACCTTAATTAATTGAAAAGAATTTATTTGGTCAAGCGGACCACGAAACCTAATAAAATGTAATAAATTTTTTTACCTAACTTTAAAATCAGTTTCAATGTCCACTAATTTAATCAAACAATCGTAGATCAAACTTTAATATAAAAATAATAATATAAAAAAATATTGTCAGTTACAAAGCATTAGAAGACGTTTTTAGATAGAAAAGAAACTAGTAGACTTTTATTAAAATAGGCTTGTTTTTTAATAAATGCGTTCTTACAACCAGCCATATTTCGTTGTTCTGACCTTCTGAAATATTTTTTTAATTTTCGTGATAAGAAATATGAATATTTTCGTTTAAATACTGTATTTACATAACTTGAATATTGTAATGAGAAGTCCAAAAAATATCTGAACGTTAAAAAAAATATGTTTATTAAAACAAACCTTGAAGGTTTTACTACAATCCAACATTCAAATTTGAATTTTTGTGGGGAACAATTTTTTGTTTTAAATTTGTTTGATTCTATACTTAAAATTAAGAAGTCTCTTGTATCGAAAATCTGCACAAGCTGTTATCCGTCGTTGATGTAATAAAAGACGAAGGATTTTTCAATATAACAACCTGTCATGAACAGGCCAAGAAGAAGAAAAACCAAATAAAATGCCATTCAGGGCATTGGAGGGGAATCAAATAGGTGAAAAAACTGACGCTTGAAACGTTTCTTTACAATCTATCGATAATAAATCGATTATGGTCATTTTTTATATTTTATGCTTATGTAAAAAGTCCAATTTTTCTGTGTAACATGGAAATTTAATTGGCGTGTTTTAAAAATACATTAGTAGAAAAAGACACGCTCAGGAATTATCTTTAATTTCAATTTATGTATCACTTCATTCTGCTCGTCGTCATAAATCATCAATATCATTTTGATTTTAGTATTCGTTTAGTAATCAATTTTATCGATTGAAGAAACAATTTTTTCTTGATAAAAATTAAAATTTAGCGATAATAGTTTAAAATTTATCTGAATTAAAAGTAAACAAGGCTTTTTTCATATTTAAGGACTATTGAAACTATGTGCCCAAACTTACTCAAGAAGAGTCATCCTTCATCATGCCAATGTTAAGAAAGAAAGGGAATTGTTTATTTCGGGCGGATCATATATTATTATATATTAGTACAATAAAATACTAAAATCGCGTTTCAATATCACTGACGATAGGTGGTCCTTGGAAGACCCGATTCATAGAAGAAGGGTTATCCTCACCCGATTAATAATAGGCCATGCGAAGTTGACACACGGACATTTACTTTTGGGCCAAATCCAGCGTATATGCCCAGCATGCAGAGAAAGTTTGCTCCATTTCCTGATTGAAACGTGCTATTCCTTGGCTCCATATAGAGAGCGAGTAGGGATATAATGGAAATTGTGCTTGCTGGAATTTAGCACGGCAGGGAGTAGAATAGAATAGAAAAATGTTTATTATTATTCCATTCCAAAATATATTACAAAAAACAGTTAAATGCTAAATGCACAATAACTTAAAACACAAATAGCATGGGTTGTAGTCCGTCTGCTGAATTGGCTTAGTATCTAATAAATTATTCTATTTTAGCAATATAATGACTTAGTTTAGGAGCATATTTGCATATAAGTTATTATTGAAAACATTGAATCAGACCTTCAACAAGTTTACCAAAAAAGTACTGTCAACAATTGTGATAATGAATCTCAACTGAAATTATTACACAGCATCTAATATACTTTCTCACTGTAACAATTTTGTAATCTGGTATAGGAACATTGTTTGCATATCAGTTATTCCTATAAACATAAATTTAACTTGTTAGCATGGAATATTAAATAACAATTTGAGTAATAGTAATTTTAATGATTATTCGGAAATCATAAGATGAGGTCTGGTGTGAGGTAGGTTTCAGAAAAACAGTTAATTAAGGTTTTTAGTTGAGATAAAAAAGTCAATGTTACGAGCGGGATTCGAACCCACGATCTTCGGCTGGATACGCCGCTGCTTTACCGCTTCAGCTATCGTGACCTCAATCCACTCGGACACTAACTTCCCATCTCAACCCCACCTTTTTTTTAATTTTCCCTCCTTTTTGCCATTTTTCAACTTTTTCATTTTTTATCTCAACTAAAAACCTTAATTAATTGTATTACATTAATTGGTCAAGCGGACCATGAAATTAGTGAATTTATTTTTAGAAAAACATTTTCTTTATCGTGCCAACGTTTCGATGTTTATTGATATCATCTTCAGTGTTCAAAGTGTTTGTTTTTTGCGTAATTGCGCCATTCTTGTGTGTCGTGTTGAGAGTGCCCAAAAAATACTTTTAATTTAAGGATATTAAGTAAATATTGTCAACAATGGTGGCAATAATTCTTAACTCAATTTATAACACAGTATAATATCTAAAATGCTATCATATTTTAACAATTTTCTAATCAGATATAGGAACATTATTTACATATTATTTCCATAAATATAATTTTAAGTTTTTAACAGGTTTAACAGTTTTAAGTTTTTTTTTTAAATTATTTTGATTTAAAAATATTAAATAAATATTATCAACAATGGTGGCAATAAATCATAACTCAACTTATAACACAGTATAACATCTAATATGCTATCATGGGGGCGTAGGTGGCCGCAACGGTTTAGGTGTTGACACGGCGCTCATCACTTTAAGGTAAAGGTCCTGGGTTCGAATCCAGCGGCTCTGCATTCGAACTCGACATACTTACAAATGGGTTTTTTTTTCAAAAACACCGGCACCCCGAGGGTTGATATAACCTCTACTCTTGCGAACCCTCGTTAAAATAAATAAATAAAAATATGC